>NW_027207270.1:318347-636695 GCF_963455315.2 Globicephala melas
CTTCCACTTATGGTCCTATAGCTTAGGGAAATTAAAATCAAAAAGATACAGCCACCCCAATGTTTGGGACGCCTCTGTTTACAAGAACCTCGTTTACCGTACAAGTTCAATATCACAGAAAGTGAAAAATGGATAAAGAACTTGTGGTACTTACGTACAATGCAGTATCACTCAGCAGTGAAATCTATGTCATCAGGCCCGTAGCAGCACAATGAGTGGATTCAGGTACGATGATTCTAACTGAAATAAGTCACACAGAAAAAGAAACATCATACGATATCAGTAATACACGGAATGTAAACTTGGCTACACAGGAACTGAATTACAGAACAGAACAGGGTCTCAAATTTAGAAAACCAACTTATGCTTGTTTAAGGGTAAAGGTGAGTTGGGGTGCTGCATAAAACCAGAGATTGAAATGAGCACAGATAAAGTTCCTTAAGCCAAATATGGAATAGACAAGAGCTACTCCTTGCTCAACGAAATGGACTCAACACCGCATATTAAACGCCTAAGAATGTACCTGACTCTTAAGTATCTTAAAACCTATGGATTGCTATGTCTCCGAAAGAGAATCAAGCATGTGTACAGGGACATAAACGCAGCAGTGATAGGATTGGAGAGGTTCGGTGAGCAAATGAAGACCCTTTGAAGTCATATTGCATGGTACCCATTCCACGGGTTTCAACTACCCAGGTTTAAGGTATTCTTCCTTCAGCTAAAACATGCATGTGGAACCTAGAGTATGATCAACCATGTGATCGGGAGACGTGTTCAAATATGTCTCAGTTTTCGTACCCTGGTACTCGGGTGCAACATTCCAGACGCTTTACTAACACTCTCCCGACTTGGAGAGTCAGTCCCTTTAACCTCCTGTTTGGCCCAGTTTGCAATTTCTGCGGAAGATGAACAGGAATAGCGAGAACCAATGAGAGACTAGCTGGAGGTGTCTGGACGGGCAAATTTAACTCTCATTTCCCACCAGGAAGAGGAAAGAACCAAAGGCTCAGCGTGCCGTGCCGGAACCAGATTAGGGCCTGAAGCCATCCTGCGGTGTTGCGGCCAGCTCACAAGAAAACGAGTTGAAGAAAGGAGCTCAGGGGCACTGTAATTCACAAACCTGCAGAGTTATAAATGACAACTATCGTCCAAAAATATACTGAAGTAAGGCTGCCAAGAGGACTTGAAAGCGGGGCAGAATTGCAGGAAACCGATTTCAGGAGGTAGACTGGAATTGCATTGAAAGCATAGGAAAAGAGGCAGAACGTCCACAATGATGCACTTGGCCAAAAAGGGCGTATGCGTTTTTTCCTGAATATATTCAGGAAAAAACGCATACGCCCTTTTTGGCCAACCAAGCAAGCTTGCAAAGGAAATCTGCACTACAATGAAGTCTCACTTCCCCCCGGTCAAAAGGGCCATCTGAACAAAGTGTAAAATCCAGCAAGGCAGGACAGGCCATGGAGAACTGGGAGCCTTGTTATGCTGATGGGCGGGATGTAAATTGCCAACAGACACTCGGGAGAAGTGTATGGTGTTTCCTGAAACATCTAAAAAACAAAGCAACAGAGCCTAGGGCACTTCCACTTATGGTCCTATAGCTTAGGGAAATTAAAATCAAAAAGATACAGCCACCCCAATGTTTGGGACGCCTCTGTTTACAAGAACCTCGTTTACCGTACAAGTTCAATATCACAGAAAGTGAAAAATGGATAAAGAACTTGTGGTACTTACGTACAATGCAGTATCACTCAGCAGTGAAATCTATGTCATCAGGCCCGTAGCAGCACAATGAGTGGATTCAGGTACGATGATTCTAACTGAAATAAGTCACACAGAAAAAGAAACATCATACGATATCAGTAATACACGGAATGTAAACTTGGCTACACAGGAACTGAATTACAGAACAGAACAGGGTCTCAAATTTAGAAAACCAACTTATGCTTGTTTAAGGGTAAAGGTGAGTTGGGGTGCTGCATAAAACCAGAGATTGAAATGAGCACAGATAAAGTTCCTTAAGCCAAATTTGGAATAGAAAAGAGCTACTCCTTGCTCAACGAAATGGACTCAACACCCCATATTAAACGCCTAAGAATGTACCTGACTCTTAAGTATCTTAAAACCTATGGATTGCTATGTCTCCGAAAGAGAATCAAGCATGTGTACAGGGACATAAACGCAGCAGTGATAGGATTGGAGAGGTTCGGTGAGCAAATGAAGACCCTTTGAAGTCATATTGCATGGTACCCATTCCACGGGTTTCAACTACCCAGGTTTAAGGTATTCTTCCTTCAGCTAAAACATGCATGTGGAACCTAGAGTATGATCAACCATGTGATCGGGAGACGTGTTCAAATATGTCTCAGTTTTCGTACCCTGGTACTCGGGTGCAACATTCCAGACGCTTTACTAACACTCTCCCGACTTGGAGAGTCAGTCCCTTTAACCTCCTGTTTGGCCCAGTTTGCAATTTCTGTGGAAGATGAACAGGAATAGCGAGAACCAATGAGAGACTAGCTGGAGGTGTCTGGACGGGCAAATTTAACTCCCATTTCCCACCAGGAAGAGGAAATAAACAAAGGCTCAGCGTGCCGTGCCGGAACCAGATTAGGGCCTGAAGCCATCCTGCGGTGTTGCGGCCAGCTCACAAGAAAGCGAGTTGAAGAAAGGAGCTCAGGGGCACTGTAATTCACAAACCTGCAGAGTTATAAATGACAACTGTCGTCCAAAAATATACTGAAGTAAGGCTGCCAAGAGGACTTGAAAGCGGGGCAGAATTGCAGGAAACCGATTTCAGGAGGTAGACTGGAATTGCATTGAAAGCATAGGAAAAGAGGCAGAACGTCCACAATGATGCACTTGGCCAAAAAGGGCGTATGCGTTTTTTCCTGAATATATTCAGGAAAAAACGCATACGCCCTTTTTGGCCAACCAAGCAAGCTTGCAAAGGAAATCTGCACTACAATGAAGTCTCACTTCCCCCTGGTCAAAAGGGCCATCTGAAAAAAGTGTAAAATCCAGAAAGGCAGGACAGGCCATGGAGAACTGGGAGCCTTGTTATGCTGATGGGCGGGATGTAAATTGCCAACAGACACTCGGGAGAAGTGTATGGTGTTTCCTGAAACATCTAAAAAACAAAGCAACAGAGCCTAGGGCACTTCCACTTATGGTCCTATAGCTTAGGGAAATTAAAATCAAAAAGATACAGCCACCCCAATGTTTGGGACGCCTCTGTTTACAAGAACCTCGTTTACCGTACAAGTTCAATATCACAGAAAGTGAAAAATGGATAAAGAACTTGTGGTACTTACGTACAATGCAGTATCACTCAGCAGTGAAATCTATGTCATCAGGCCCGTAGCAGCACAATGAGTGGATACAGGTACGATGATTCTAACTGAAATAAGTCACACAGAAAAAGAAACATCATACGATATCAGTAATACACGGAATGTAAACTTAGCTACACAGGAACTGAATTACAGAACAGAACAGGGTCTCAAATTTAGAAAACCAACTTATGCTTGTTTAAGGGTAAAGGTGAGTTGGGGTGCTGCATAAAACCAGAGATTGAAATGAGCACAGATAAAGTTCCTTAAGCCAAATATGGAATAGACAAGAGCTACTCCTTGCTCAACGAAATGGACTCAACACCGCATATTAAACGCCTAAGAATGTACCTGACTCTTAAGTATCTTAAAACCTATGGATTGCTATGTCTCCGAAAGAGAATCAAGCATGTGTACAGGGACATAAACGCAGCAGTGATAGGATTGGAGAGGTTCGGTGAGCAAATGAAGACCCTTTGAAGTCATATTGCATGGTACCCATTCCACGGGTTTCAACTACCCAGGTTTAAGGTATTCTTCCTTCAGCTAAAACATGCATGTGGAACCTAGAGTATGATCAACCATGTGATCGGGAGACGTGTTCAAATATGTCTCAGTTTTCGTACCCTGGTACTCGGGTGCAACATTCCAGACGCTTTACTAACACTCTCCCGACTTGGAGAGTCAGTCCCTTTAACCTCCTGTTTGGCCCAGTTTGCAATTTCTGCGGAAGATGAACAGGAATAGCGAGAACCAATGAGAGACTAGCTGGAGGTGTCTGGACGGGCAAATTTAACTCCCATTTCCCACCAGGAAGAGGAAAGAACCAAAGGCTCAGCGTGCCGTGCCGGAAGCAGATTAGGGCCTGAAGCCATCCTGCGGTGTTGCGGCCAGCTCACAAGAAAACGAGTTGAAGAAAGGAGCTCAGGGGCACTGTAATTCACAAACCTGCAGAGTTATAAATGACAACTATCGTCCAAAAATATACTGAAGTAAGGCTGCCAAGAGGACTTGAAAGCGGGGCAGAATTGCAGGAAACCGATTTCAGGAGGTAGACTGGAATTGCATTGAAAGCATAGGAAAAGAGGCAGAACGTCCACAATGATGCACTTGGCCAAAAAGGGCGTATGCGTTTTTTCCTGAATATATTCAGGAAAAAACGCATACGCCCTTTTTGGCCAACCAAGCAAGCTTGCAAAGGAAATCTGCACTACAATGAAGTCTCACTTCCCCCCGGTCAAAAGGGCCATCTGAAAAAAGTGTAAAATCCAGAAAGGCAGGACAGGCCATGGAGAACTGGGAGCCTTGTTATGCTGATGGGCGGGATGTAAATTGCCAACAGACACTCGGGAGAAGTGTATGGTGTTTCCTGAAACATCTAAAAAACAAAGCAACAGAGCCTAGGGCACTTCCACTTATGGTCCTATAGCTTAGGGAAATTAAAATCAAAAAGATACAGCCACCCCAATGTTTGGGACGCCTCTGTTTACAAGAACCTCGTTTACCGTACAAGTTCAATATCACAGAAAGTGAAAAATGGATAAAGAACTTGTGGTACTTACGTACAATGCAGTATCACTCAGCAGTGAAATCTATGTCATCAGGCCCGTAGCAGCACAATGAGTGGATTCAGGTACGATGATTCTAACTGAAATAAATCACACAGAAAAAGAAACATCATACGATATCAGTAATACACGGAATGTAAACTTGGCTACACAGGAACTGAATTACAGAACAGAACAGGGTCTCAAATTTAGAAAACCAACTTATGCTTGTTTAAGGGTAAAGGTGAGTTGGGGTGCTGCATAAAACCAGAGATTGAAATGAGCACAGATAAAGTTCCTTAAGCCAAATATGGAATAGACAAGAGCTACTCCTTGCTCAACGAAATGGACTCAACACCGCATATTAAACGCCTAAGAATGTACCTGACTCTTAAGTATCTTAAAACCTATGGATTGCTATGTCTCCGAAAGAGAATCAAGCATGTGTACAGGGACATAAACGCAGCAGTGATAGGATTGGAGAGGTTCGGTGAGCAAATGAAGACCCTTTGAAGTCATATTGCATGGTACCCATTCCACGGGTTTCAACTACCCAGGTTTAAGGTATTCTTCCTTCAGCTAAAACATGCATGTGGAACCTAGAGTATGATCAACCATGTGATCGGGAGACGTGTTCAAATATGTCTCAGTTTTCGTACCCTGGTACTCGGGTGCAACATTCCAGACGCTTTACTAACACTCTCCCGACTTGGAGAGTCAGTCCCTTTAACCTCCTGTTTGGCCCAGTTTGCAATTTCTGCGGAAGATGAACAGGAATAGCGAGAACCAATGAGAGACTAGCTGGAGGTGTCTGGACGGGCAAATTTAACTCCCATTTCCCACCAGGAAGAGGAAAGAACCAAAGGCTCAGCGTGCCGTGCCGGAACCAGATTAGGGCCTGAAGCCATCCTGCGGTGTTGCGGCCAGCTCACAAGAAAACGAGTTGAAGAAAGGAGCTCAGGGGCACTGTAATTCACAAACCTGCAGAGTTATAAGTGACAACTATCGTCCAAAACTATACTGAAGTAAGGCTGCCAAGAGGACTTGAAAGCGGGGCAGAATTGCAGGAAACCGATTTCAGGAGGTAGACTGGAATTGCATTGAAAGCATAGGAAAAGAGGCAGAACGTCCACAATGATGCACTTGGCCAAAAAGGGCGTATGCGTTTTTTCCTGAATATATTCAGGAAAAAACGCATACGCCCTTTTTGGCCAACCAAGCAAGCTTGCAAAGGAAATCTGCACTACAATGAAGTCTCACTTCCCCCCGGTCAAAAGGGCCATCTGAACAAAGTGTAAAATCCAGCAAGGCAGGACAGGCCATGGAGAACTGGGAGCCTTGTTATGCTGATGGGCGGGATGTAAATTGCCAACAGACACTCGGGAGAAGTGTATGGTGTTTCCTGAAACATCTAAAAAACAAAGCAACAGAGCCTAGGGCACTTCCACTTATGGTCCTATAGCTTAGGGAAATTAAAATCAAAAAGATACAGCCACCCCAATGTTTGGGACGCCTCTGTTTACAAGAACCTCGTTTACCGTACAAGTTCAATATCACAGAAAGTGAAAAATGGATAAAGAACTTGTGGTACTTACGTACAATGCAGTATCACTCAGCAGTGAAATCTATGTCATCAGGCCCGTAGCAGCACAATGAGTGGATTCAGGTACGATGATTCTAACTGAAATAAGTCACACAGAAAAAGAAACATCATACGATATCAGTAATACACGGAATGTAAACTTGGCTACACAGGAACTGAATTACAGAACAGAACAGGGTCTCAAATTTAGAAAACCAACTTATGCTTGTTTAAGGGTAAAGGTGAGTTGGGGTGCTGCATAAAACCAGAGATTGAAATGAGCACAGATAAAGTTCCTTAAGCCAAATATGGAATAGACAAGAGCTACTCCTTGCTCAACGAAATGGACTCAACACCGCATATTAAACGCCTAAGAATGTACCTGACTCTTAAGTATCTTAAAACCTATGGATTGCTATGTCTCCGAAAGAGAATCAAGCATGTGTACAGGGACATAAACGCAGCAGTGATAGGATTGGAGAGGTTCGGTGAGCAAATGAAGACCCTTTGAAGTCATATTGCATGGTACCCATTCCACGGGTTTCAACTACCCAGGTTTAAGGTATTCTTCCTTCAGCTAAAACATGCATGTGGAACCTAGAGTATGATCAACCATGTGATCGGGAGACGTGTTCAAATATGTCTCAGTTTTCGTACCCTGGTACTCGGGTGCAACATTCCAGACGCTTTACTAACACTCTCCCGACTTGGAGAGTCAGTCCCTTTAACCTCCTGTTTGGCCCAGTTTGCAATTTCTGCGGAAGATGAACAGGAATAGCGAGAACCAATGAGAGACTAGCTGGAGGTGTCTGGACGGGCAAATTTAACTCCCATTTCCCACCAGGAAGAGGAAAGAACCAAAGGCTCAGCGTGCCGTGCCGGAACCAGATTAGGGCCTGAAGCCATCCTGCGGTGTTGCGGCCAGCTCACAAGAAAACGAGTTGAAGAAAGGAGCTCAGGGGCACTGTAATTCACAAACCTGCAGAGTTATAAGTGACAACTATCGTCCAAAACTATACTGAAGTAAGGCTGCCAAGAGGACTTGAAAGCGGGGCAGAATTGCAGGAAACCGATTTCAGGAGGTAGACTGGAATTGCATTGAAAGCATAGGAAAAGAGGCAGAACGTCCACAATGATGCACTTGGCCAAAAAGGGCGTATGCGTTTTTTCCTGAATATATTCAGGAAAAAACGCATACGCCCTTTTTGGCCAACCAAGCAAGCTTGCAAAGGAAATCTGCACTACAATGAAGTCTCACTTCCCCCCGGTCAAAAGGGCCATCTGAAAAAAGTGTAAAATCCAGAAAGGCAGGACAGGCCATGGAGAACTGGGAGCCTTGTTATGCTGATGGGCGGGATGTAAATTGCCAACAGACACTCGGGAGAAGTGTATGGTGTTTCCTGAAACATCTAAAAAACAAAGCAACAGAGCCTAGGGCACTTCCACTTATGGTCCTATAGCTTAGGGAAATTAAAATCAAAAAGATACAGCCACCCCAATGTTTGGGACGCCTCTGTTTACAAGAACCTCGTTTACCGTACAAGTTCAATATCACAGAAAGTGAAAAATGGATAAAGAACTTGTGGTACTTACGTACAATGCAGTATCACTCAGCAGTGAAATCTATGTCATCAGGCCCGTAGCAGCACAATGAGTGGATTCAGGTACGATGATTCTAACTGAAATAAGTCACACAGAAAAAGAAACATCATACGATATCAGTAATACACGGAATGTAAACTTGGCTACACAGGAACTGAATTACAGAACAGAACAGGGTCTCAAATTTAGAAAACCAACTTATGCTTGTTTAAGGGTAAAGGTGAGTTGGGGTGCTGCATAAAACCAGAGATTGAAATGAGCACAGATAAAGTTCCTTAAGCCAAATATGGAATAGACAAGAGCTACTCCTTGCTCAACGAAATGGACTCAACACCGCATATTAAACGCCTAAGAATGTACCTGACTCTTAAGTATCTTAAAACCTATGGATTGCTATGTCTCCGAAAGAGAATCAAGCATGTGTACAGGGACATAAACGCAGCAGTGATAGGATTGGAGAGGTTCGGTGAGCAAATGAAGACCCTTTGAAGTCATATTGCATGGTACCCATTCCACGGGTTTCAACTACCCAGGTTTAAGGTATTCTTCCTTCAGCTAAAACATGCATGTGGAACCTAGAGTATGATCAACCATGTGATCGGGAGACGTGTTCAAATATGTCTCAGTTTTCGTACCCTGGTACTCGGGTGCAACATTCCAGACGCTTTACTAACACTCTCCCGACTTGGAGAGTCAGTCCCTTTAACCTCCTGTTTGGCCCAGTTTGCAATTTCTGCGGAAGATGAACAGGAATAGCGAGAACCAATGAGAGACTAGCTGGAGGTGTCTGGACGGGCAAATTTAACTCCCATTTCCCACCAGGAAGAGGAAAGAACCAAAGGCTCAGCGTGCCGTGCCGGAACCAGATTAGGGCCTGAAGCCATCCTGCGGTGTTGCGGCCAGCTCACAAGAAAACGAGTTGAAGAAAGGAGCTCAGGGGCACTGTAATTCACAAACCTGCAGAGTTATAAGTGACAACTATCGTCCAAAACTATACTGAAGTAAGGCTGCCAAGAGGACTTGAAAGCGGGGCAGAATTGCAGGAAACCGATTTCAGGAGGTAGACTGGAATTGCATTGAAAGCATAGGAAAAGAGGCAGAACGTCCACAATGATGCACTTGGCCAAAAAGGGCGTATGCGTTTTTTCCTGAATATATTCAGGAAAAAACGCATACGCCCTTTTTGGCCAACCAAGCAAGCTTGCAAAGGAAATCTGCACTACAATGAAGTCTCACTTCCCCCCGGTCAAAAGGGCCATCTGAAAAAAGTGTAAAATCCAGAAAGGCAGGACAGGCCATGGAGAACTGGGAGCCTTGTTATGCTGATGGGCGGGATGTAAATTGCCAACAGACACTCGGGAGAAGTGTATGGTGTTTCCTGAAACATCTAAAAAACAAAGCAACAGAGCCTAGGGCACTTCCACTTATGGTCCTATAGCTTAGGGAAATTAAAATCAAAAAGATACAGCCACCCCAATGTTTGGGACGCCTCTGTTTACAAGAACCTCGTTTACCGTACAAGTTCAATATCACAGAAAGTGAAAAATGGATAAAGAACTTGTGGTACTTACGTACAATGCAGTATCACTCAGCAGTGAAATCTATGTCATCAGGCCCGTAGCAGCACAATGAGTGGATTCAGGTACGATGATTCTAACTGAAATAAGTCACACAGAAAAAGAAACATCATACGATATCAGTAATACACGGAATGTAAACTTGGCTACACAGGAACTGAATTACAGAACAGAACAGGGTCTCAAATTTAGAAAACCAACTTATGCTTGTTTAAGGGTAAAGGTGAGTTGGGGTGCTGCATAAAACCAGAGATTGAAATGAGCACAGATAAAGTTCCTTAAGCCAAATATGGAATAGACAAGAGCTACTCCTTGCTCAACGAAATGGACTCAACACCGCATATTAAACGCCTAAGAATGTACCTGACTCTTAAGTATCTTAAAACCTATGGATTGCTATGTCTCCGAAAGAGAATCAAGCATGTGTACAGGGACATAAACGCAGCAGTGATAGGATTGGAGAGGTTCGGTGAGCAAATGAAGAGCCTTTGAAGTCATATTGCATGGTACCCATTCCACGGGTTTCAACTACCCAGGTTTAAGGTATTCTTCCTTCAGCTAAAACATGCATGTGGAACCTAGAGTATGATCAACCATGTGATCGGGAGACGTGTTCAAATATGTCTCAGTTTTCGTACCCTGGTACTCGGGTGCAACATTCCAGACGCTTTACTAACACTCTCCCGACTTGGAGAGTCAGTCCCTTTAACCTCCTGTTTGGCCCAGTTTGCAATTTCTGCGGAAGATGAACAGGAATAGCGAGAACCAATGAGAGACTAGCTGGAGGTGTCTGGACGGGCAAATTTAACTCCCATTTCCCACCAGGAAGAGGAAAGAACCAAAGGCTCAGCGTGCCGTGCCGGAACCAGATTAGGGCCTGAAGCCATCCTGCGGTGTTGCGGCCAGCTCACAAGAAAACGAGTTGAAGAAAGGAGCTCAGGGGCACTGTAATTCACAAACCTGCAGAGTTATAAGTGACAACTATCGTCCAAAAATATACTGAAGTAAGGCTGCCAAGAGGACTTGAAAGCGGGGCAGAATTGCAGGAAACCGATTTCAGGAGGTAGACTGGAATTGCATTGAAAGCATAGGAAAAGAGGCAGAACGTCCACAATGATGCACTTGGCCAAAAAGGGCGTATGCGTTTTTTCCTGAATATATTCAGGAAAAAACGCATACGCCCTTTTTGGCCAACCAAGCAAGCTTGCAAAGGAAATCTGCACTACAATGAAGTCTCACTTCCCCCCGGTCAAAAGGGCCATCTGAAAAAAGTGTAAAATCCAGAAAGGCAGGACAGGCCATGGAGAACTGGGAGCCTTGTTATGCTGATGGGCGGGATGTAAATTGCCAACAGACACTCGGGAGAAGTGTATGGTGTTTCCTGAAACATCTAAAAAACAAAGCAACAGAGCCTAGGGCACTTCCACTTATGGTCCTATAGCTTAGGGAAATTAAAATCAAAAAGATACAGCCACCCCAATGTTTGGGACGCCTCTGTTTACAAGAACCTCGTTTACCGTACAAGTTCAATATCACAGAAAGTGAAAAATGGATAAAGAACTTGTGGTACTTACGTACAATGCAGTATCACTCAGCAGTGAAATCTATGTCATCAGGCCCGTAGCAGCACAATGAGTGGATTCAGGTACGATGATTCTAACTGAAATAAGTCACACAGAAAAAGAAACATCATACGATATCAGTAATACACGGAATGTAAACTTGGCTACACAGGAACTGAATTACAGAACAGAACAGGGTCTCAAATTTAGAAAACCAACTTATGCTTGTTTAAGGGTAAAGGTGAGTTGGGGTGCTGCATAAAACCAGAGATTGAAATGAGCACAGATAAAGTTCCTTAAGCCAAATATGGAATAGACAAGAGCTACTCCTTGCTCAACGAAATGGACTCAACACCGCATATTAAACGCCTAAGAATGTACCTGACTCTTAAGTATCTTAAAACCTATGGATTGCTATGTCTCCGAAAGAGAATCAAGCATGTGTACAGGGACATAAACGCAGCAGTGATAGGATTGGAGAGGTTCGGTGAGCAAATGAAGACCCTTTGAAGTCATATTGCATGGTACCCATTCCACGGGTTTCAACTACCCAGGTTTAAGGTATTCTTCCTTCAGCTAAAACATGCATGTGGAACCTAGAGTATGATCAACCATGTGATCGGGAGACGTGTTCAAATATGTCTCAGTTTTCGTACCCTGGTACTCGGGTGCAACATTCCAGACGCTTTACTAACACTCTCCCGACTTGGAGAGTCAGTCCCTTTAACCTCCTGTTTGGCCCAGTTTGCAATTTCTGCGGAAGATGAACAGGAATAGCGAGAACCAATGAGAGACTAGCTGGAGGTGTCTGGACGGGCAAATTTAACTCCCATTTCCCACCAGGAAGAGGAAAGAACCAAAGGCTCAGCGTGCCGTGCCGGAACCAGATTAGGGCCTGAAGCCATCCTGCGGTGTTGCGGCCAGCTCACAAGAAAACGAGTTGAAGAAAGGAGCTCAGGGGCACTGTAATTCACAAACCTGCAGAGTTATAAGTGACAACTATCGTCCAAAAATATACTGAAGTAAGGCTGCCAAGAGGACTTGAAAGCGGGGCAGAATTGCAGGAAACCGATTTCAGGAGGTAGACTGGAATTGCATTGAAAGCATAGGAAAAGAGGCAGAACGTCCACAATGATGCACTTGGCCAAAAAGGGCGTATGCGTTTTTTCCTGAATATATTCAGGAAAAAACGCATACGCCCTTTTTGGCCAACCAAGCAAGCTTGCAAAGGAAATCTGCACTACAATGAAGTCTCACTTCCCCCCGGTCAAAAGGGCCATCTGAAAAAAGTGTAAAATCCAGAAAGGCAGGACAGGCCATGGAGAACTGGGAGCCTTGTTATGCTGATGGGCGGGATGTAAATTGCCAACAGACACTCGGGAGAAGTGTATGGTGTTTCCTGAAACATCTAAAAAACAAAGCAACAGAGCCTAGGGCACTTCCACTTATGGTCCTATAGCTTAGGGAAATTAAAATCAAAAAGATACAGCCACCCCAATGTTTGGGACGCCTCTGTTTACAAGAACCTCGTTTACCGTACAAGTTCAATATCACAGAAAGTGAAAAATGGATAAAGAACTTGTGGTACTTACGTACAATGCAGTATCACTCAGCAGTGAAATCTATGTCATCAGGCCCGTAGCAGCACAATGAGTGGATTCAGGTACGATGATTCTAACTGAAATAAGTCACACAGAAAAAGAAACATCATACGATATCAGTAATACACGGAATGTAAACTTGGCTACACAGGAACTGAATTACAGAACAGAACAGGGTCTCAAATTTAGAAAACCAACTTATGCTTGTTTAAGGGTAAAGGTGAGTTGGGGTGCTGCATAAAACCAGAGATTGAAATGAGCACAGATAAAGTTCCTTAAGCCAAATATGGAATAGACAAGAGCTACTCCTTGCTCAACGAAATGGACTCAACACCGCATATTAAACGCCTAAGAATGTACCTGACTCTTAAGTATCTTAAAACCTATGGATTGCTATGTCTCCGAAAGAGAATCAAGCATGTGTACAGGGACATAAACGCAGCAGTGATAGGATTGGAGAGGTTCGGTGAGCAAATGAAGACCCTTTGAATTCATATTGCATGGTACCCATTCCACGGGTTTCAACTACCCAGGTTTAAGGTATTCTTCCTTCAGCTAAAACATGCATGTGGAACCTAGAGTATGATCAACCATGTGATCGGGAGACGTGTTCAAATATGTCTCAGTTTTCGTACCCTGGTACTCGGGTGCAACATTCCAGACGCTTTACTAACACTCTCCCGACTTGGAGAGTCAGTCCCTTTAACCTCCTGTTTGGCCCAGTTTGCAATTTCTGCGGAAGATGAACAGGAATAGCGAGAACCAATGAGAGACTAGCTGGAGGTGTCTGGACGGGCAAATTTAACTCCCATTTCCCACCAGGAAGAGGAAAGAACCAAAGGCTCAGCGTGCCGTGCCGGAACCAGATTAGGGCCTGAAGCCATCCTGCGGTGTTGCGGCCAGCTCACAAGAAAACGAGTTGAAGAAAGGAGCTCAGGGGCACTGTAATTCACAAACCTGCAGAGTTATAAGTGACAACTATCGTCCAAAACTATACTGAAGTAAGGCTGCCAAGAGGACTTGAAAGCGGGGCAGAATTGCAGGAAACCGATTTCAGGAGGTAGACTGGAATTGCATTGAAAGCATAGGAAAAGAGGCAGAACGTCCACAATGATGCACTTGGCCAAAAAGGGCGTATGCGTTTTTTCCTGAATATATTCAGGAAAAAACGCATACGCCCTTTTTGGCCAACCAAGCAAGCTTGCAAAGGAAATCTGCACTACAATGAAGTCTCACTTCCCCCCGGTCAAAAGGGCCATCTGAAAAAAGTGTAAAATCCAGAAAGGCAGGACAGGCCATGGAGAACTGGGAGCCTTGTTATGCTGATGGGCGGGATGTAAATTGCCAACAGACACTCGGGAGAAGTGTATGGTGTTTCCTGAAACATCTAAAAAACAAAGCAACAGAGCCTAGGGCACTTCCACTTATGGTCCTATAGCTTAGGGAAATTAAAATCAAAAAGATACAGCCACCCCAATGTTTGGGACGCCTCTGTTTACAAGAACCTCGTTTACCGTACAAGTTCAATATCACAGAAAGTGAAAAATGGATAAAGAACTTGTGGTACTTACGTACAATGCAGTATCACTCAGCAGTGAAATCTATGTCATCAGGCCCGTAGCAGCACAATGAGTGGATTCAGGTACGATGATTCTAACTGAAATAAGTCACACAGAAAAAGAAACATCATACGATATCAGTAATACACGGAATGTAAACTTGGCTACACAGGAACTGAATTACAGAACAGAACAGGGTCTCAAATTTAGAAAACCAACTTATGCTTGTTTAAGGGTAAAGGTGAGTTGGGGTGCTGCATAAAACCAGAGATTGAAATGAGCACAGATAAAGTTCCTTAAGCCAAATATGGAATAGACAAGAGCTACTCCTTGCTCAACGAAATGGACTCAACACCGCATATTAAACGCCTAAGAATGTACCTGACTCTTAAGTATCTTAAAACCTATGGATTGCTATGTCTCCGAAAGAGAATCAAGCATGTGTACAGGGACATAAACGCAGCAGTGATAGGATTGGAGAGGTTCGGTGAGCAAATGAAGAGCCTTTGAAGTCATATTGCATGGTACCCATTCCACGGGTTTCAACTACCCAGGTTTAAGGTATTCTTCCTTCAGCTAAAACATGCATGTGGAACCTAGAGTATGATCAACCATGTGATCGGGAGACGTGTTCAAATATGTCTCAGTTTTCGTACCCTGGTACTCGGGTGCAACATTCCAGACGCTTTACTAACACTCTCCCGACTTGGAGAGTCAGTCCCTTTAACCTCCTGTTTGGCCCAGTTTGCAATTTCTGCGGAAGATGAACAGGAATAGCGAGAACCAATGAGAGACTAGCTGGAGGTGTCTGGACGGGCAAATTTAACTCCCATTTCCCACCAGGAAGAGGAAAGAACCAAAGGCTCAGCGTGCCGTGCCGGAACCAGATTAGGGCCTGAAGCCATCCTGCGGTGTTGCGGCCAGCTCACAAGAAAACGAGTTGAAGAAAGGAGCTCAGGGGCACTGTAATTCACAAACCTGCAGAGTTATAAGTGACAACTATCGTCCAAAAATATACTGAAGTAAGGCTGCCAAGAGGACTTGAAAGCGGGGCAGAATTGCAGGAAACCGATTTCAGGAGGTAGACTGGAATTGCATTGAAAGCATAGGAAAAGAGGCAGAACGTCCACAATGATGCACTTGGCCAAAAAGGGCGTATGCGTTTTTTCCTGAATATATTCAGGAAAAAACGCATACGCCCTTTTTGGCCAACCAAGCAAGCTTGCAAAGGAAATCTGCACTACAATGAAGTCTCACTTCCCCCCGGTCAAAAGGGCCATCTGAAAAAAGTGTAAAATCCAGAAAGGCAGGACAGGCCATGGAGAACTGGGAGCCTTGTTATGCTGATGGGCGGGATGTAAATTGCCAACAGACACTCGGGAGAAGTGTATGGTGTTTCCTGAAACATCTAAAAAACAAAGCAACAGAGCCTAGGGCACTTCCACTTATGGTCCTATAGCTTAGGGAAATTAAAATCAAAAAGATACAGCCACCCCAATGTTTGGGACGCCTCTGTTTACAAGAACCTCGTTTACCGTACAAGTTCAATATCACAGAAAGTGAAAAATGGATAAAGAACTTGTGGTACTTACGTACAATGCAGTATCACTCAGCAGTGAAATCTATGTCATCAGGCCCGTAGCAGCACAATGAGTGGATTCAGGTACGATGATTCTAACTGAAATAAGTCACACAGAAAAAGAAACATCATACGATATCAGTAATACACGGAATGTAAACTTGGCTACACAGGAACTGAATTACAGAACAGAACAGGGTCTCAAATTTAGAAAACCAACTTATGCTTGTTTAAGGGTAAAGGTGAGTTGGGGTGCTGCATAAAACCAGAGATTGAAATGAGCACAGATAAAGTTCCTTAAGCCAAATATGGAATAGACAAGAGCTACTCCTTGCTCAACGAAATGGACTCAACACCGCATATTAAACGCCTAAGAATGTACCTGACTCTTAAGTATCTTAAAACCTATGGATTGCTATGTCTCCGAAAGAGAATCAAGCATGTGTACAGGGACATAAACGCAGCAGTGATAGGATTGGAGAGGTTCGGTGAGCAAATGAAGACCCTTTGAAGTCATATTGCATGGTACCCATTCCACGGGTTTCAACTACCCAGGTTTAAGGTATTCTTCCTTCAGCTAAAACATGCATGTGGAACCTAGAGTATGATCAACCATGTGATCGGGAGACGTGTTCAAATATGTCTCAGTTTTCGTACCCTGGTACTCGGGTGCAACATTCCAGACGCTTTACTAACACTCTCCCGACTTGGAGAGTCAGTCCCTTTAACCTCCTGTTTGGCCCAGTTTGCAATTTCTGCGGAAGATGAACAGGAATAGCGAGAACCAATGAGAGACTAGCTGGAGGTGTCTGGACGGGCAAATTTAACTCCCATTTCCCACCAGGAAGAGGAAAGAACCAAAGGCTCAGCGTGCCGTGCCGGAACCAGATTAGGGCCTGAAGCCATCCTGCGGTGTTGCGGCCAGCTCACAAGAAAACGAGTTGAAGAAAGGAGCTCAGGGGCACTGTAATTCACAAACCTGCAGAGTTATAAGTGACAACTATCGTCCAAAACTATACTGAAGTAAGGCTGCCAAGAGGACTTGAAAGCGGGGCAGAATTGCAGGAAACCGATTTCAGGAGGTAGACTGGAATTGCATTGAAAGCATAGGAAAAGAGGCAGAACGTCCACAATGATGCACTTGGCCAAAAAGGGCGTATGCGTTTTTTCCTGAATATATTCAGGAAAAAACGCATACGCCCTTTTTGGCCAACCAAGCAAGCTTGCAAAGGAAATCTGCACTACAATGAAGTCTCACTTCCCCCCGGTCAAAAGGGCCATCTGAAAAAAGTGTAAAATCCAGAAAGGCAGGACAGGCCATGGAGAACTGGGAGCCTTGTTATGCTGATGGGCGGGATGTAAATTGCCAACAGACACTCGGGAGAAGTGTATGGTGTTTCCTGAAACATCTAAAAAACAAAGCAACAGAGCCTAGGGCACTTCCACTTATGGTCCTATAGCTTAGGGAAATTAAAATCAAAAAGATACAGCCACCCCAATGTTTGGGACGCCTCTGTTTACAAGAACCTCGTTTACCGTACAAGTTCAATATCACAGAAAGTGAAAAATGGATAAAGAACTTGTGGTACTTACGTACAATGCAGTATCACTCAGCAGTGAAATCTATGTCATCAGGCCCGTAGCAGCACAATGAGTGGATTCAGGTACGATGATTCTAACTGAAATAAGTCACACAGAAAAAGAAACATCATACGATATCAGTAATACACGGAATGTAAACTTGGCTACACAGGAACTGAATTACAGAACAGAACAGGGTCTCAAATTTAGAAAACCAACTTATGCTTGTTTAAGGGTAAAGGTGAGTTGGGGTGCTGCATAAAACCAGAGATTGAAATGAGCACAGATAAAGTTCCTTAAGCCAAATATGGAATAGACAAGAGCTACTCCTTGCTCAACGAAATGGACTCAACACCGCATATTAAACGCCTAAGAATGTACCTGACTCTTAAGTATCTTAAAACCTATGGATTGCTATGTCTCCGAAAGAGAATCAAGCATGTGTACAGGGACATAAACGCAGCAGTGATAGGATTGGAGAGGTTCGGTGAGCAAATGAAGAGCCTTTGAAGTCATATTGCATGGTACCCATTCCACGGGTTTCAACTACCCAGGTTTAAGGTATTCTTCCTTCAGCTAAAACATGCATGTGGAACCTAGAGTATGATCAACCATGTGATCGGGAGACGTGTTCAAATATGTCTCAGTTTTCGTACCCTGGTACTCGGGTGCAACATTCCAGACGCTTTACTAACACTCTCCCGACTTGGAGAGTCAGTCCCTTTAACCTCCTGTTTGGCCCAGTTTGCAATTTCTGCGGAAGATGAACAGGAATAGCGAGAACCAATGAGAGACTAGCTGGAGGTGTCTGGACGGGCAAATTTAACTCCCATTTCCCACCAGGAAGAGGAAAGAACCAAAGGCTCAGCGTGCCGTGCCGGAACCAGATTAGGGCCTGAAGCCATCCTGCGGTGTTGCGGCCAGCTCACAAGAAAACGAGTTGAAGAAAGGAGCTCAGGGGCACTGTAATTCACAAACCTGCAGAGTTATAAGTGACAACTATCGTCCAAAACTATACTGAAGTAAGGCTGCCAAGAGGACTTGAAAGCGGGGCAGAATTGCAGGAAACCGATTTCAGGAGGTAGACTGGAATTGCATTGAAAGCATAGGAAAAGAGGCAGAACGTCCACAATGATGCACTTGGCCAAAAAGGGCGTATGCGTTTTTTCCTGAATATATTCAGGAAAAAACGCATACGCCCTTTTTGGCCAACCAAGCAAGCTTGCAAAGGAAATCTGCACTACAATGAAGTCTCACTTCCCCCCGGTCAAAAGGGCCATCTGAAAAAAGTGTAAAATCCAGAAAGGCAGGACAGGCCATGGAGAACTGGGAGCCTTGTTATGCTGATGGGCGGGATGTAAATTGCCAACAGACACTCGGGAGAAGTGTATGGTGTTTCCTGAAACATCTAAAAAACAAAGCAACAGAGCCTAGGGCACTTCCACTTATGGTCCTATAGCTTAGGGAAATTAAAATCAAAAAGATACAGCCACCCCAATGTTTGGGACGCCTCTGTTTACAAGAACCTCGTTTACCGTACAAGTTCAATATCACAGAAAGTGAAAAATGGATAAAGAACTTGTGGTACTTACGTACAATGCAGTATCACTCAGCAGTGAAATCTATGTCATCAGGCCCGTAGCAGCACAATGAGTGGATTCAGGTACGATGATTCTAACTGAAATAAGTCACACAGAAAAAGAAACATCATACGATATCAGTAATACACGGAATGTAAACTTGGCTACACAGGAACTGAATTACAGAACAGAACAGGGTCTCAAATTTAGAAAACCAACTTATGCTTGTTTAAGGGTAAAGGTGAGTTGGGGTGCTGCATAAAACCAGAGATTGAAATGAGCACAGATAAAGTTCCTTAAGCCAAATATGGAATAGACAAGAGCTACTCCTTGCTCAACGAAATGGACTCAACACCGCATATTAAACGCCTAAGAATGTACCTGACTCTTAAGTATCTTAAAACCTATGGATTGCTATGTCTCCGAAAGAGAATCAAGCATGTGTACAGGGACATAAACGCAGCAGTGATAGGATTGGAGAGGTTCGGTGAGCAAATGAAGAGCCTTTGAAGTCATATTGCATGGTACCCATTCCACGGGTTTCAACTACCCAGGTTTAAGGTATTCTTCCTTCAGCTAAAACATGCATGTGGAACCTAGAGTATGATCAACCATGTGATCGGGAGACGTGTTCAAATATGTCTCAGTTTTCGTACCCTGGTACTCGGGTGCAACATTCCAGACGCTTTACTAACACTCTCCCGACTTGGAGAGTCAGTCCCTTTAACCTCCTGTTTGGCCCAGTTTGCAATTTCTGCGGAAGATGAACAGGAATAGCGAGAACCAATGAGAGACTAGCTGGAGGTGTCTGGACGGGCAAATTTAACTCCCATTTCCCACCAGGAAGAGGAAAGAACCAAAGGCTCAGCGTGCCGTGCCGGAACCAGATTAGGGCCTGAAGCCATCCTGCGGTGTTGCGGCCAGCTCACAAGAAAACGAGTTGAAGAAAGGAGCTCAGGGGCACTGTAATTCACAAACCTGCAGAGTTATAAGTGACAACTATCGTCCAAAACTATACTGAAGTAAGGCTGCCAAGAGGACTTGAAAGCGGGGCAGAATTGCAGGAAACCGATTTCAGGAGGTAGACTGGAATTGCATTGAAAGCATAGGAAAAGAGGCAGAACGTCCACAATGATGCACTTGGCCAAAAAGGGCGTATGCGTTTTTTCCTGAATATATTAAGGAAAAAACGCATACGCCCTTTTTGGCCAACCAAGCAAGCTTGCAAAGGAAATCTGCACTACAATGAAGTCTCACTTCCCCCCGGTCAAAAGGGCCATCTGAAAAAAGTGTAAAATCCAGAAAGGCAGGACAGGCCATGGAGAACTGGGAGCCTTGTTATGCTGATGGGCGGGATGTAAATTGCCAACAGACACTCGGGAGAAGTGTATGGTGTTTCCTGAAACATCTAAAAAACAAAGCAACAGAGCCTAGGGCACTTCCACTTATGGTCCTATAGCTTAGGGAAATTAAAATCAAAAAGATACAGCCACCCCAATGTTTGGGACGCCTCTGTTTACAAGAACCTCGTTTACCGTACAAGTTCAATATCACAGAAAGTGAAAAATGGATAAAGAACTTGTGGTACTTACGTACAATGCAGTATCACTCAGCAGTGAAATCTATGTCATCAGGCCCGTAGCAGCACAATGAGTGGATTCAGGTACGATGATTCTAACTGAAATAAGTCACACAGAAAAAGAAACATCATACGATATCAGTAATACACGGAATGTAAACTTGGCTACACAGGAACTGAATTACAGAACAGAACAGGGTCTCAAATTTAGAAAACCAACTTATGCTTGTTTAAGGGTAAAGGTGAGTTGGGGTGCTGCATAAAACCAGAGATTGAAATGAGCACAGATAAAGTTCCTTAAGCCAAATATGGAATAGACAAGAGCTACTCCTTGCTCAACGAAATGGACTCAACACCGCATATTAAACGCCTAAGAATGTACCTGACTCTTAAGTATCTTAAAACCTATGGATTGCTATGTCTCCGAAAGAGAATCAAGCATGTGTACAGGGACATAAACGCAGCAGTGATAGGATTGGAGAGGTTCGGTGAGCAAATGAAGAGCCTTTGAAGTCATATTGCATGGTACCCATTCGACGGGTTTCAACTACCCAGATTTAAGGTATTCTTCCTTCAGCTAAAACATGCATGTGGAACCTAGAGTATGATCAACCATGTGATCGGGAGACGTGTTCAAATATGTCTCAGTTTTCGTACCCTGGTACTCGGGTGCAACATTCCAGACGCTTTACTAACACTCTCCCGACTTGGAGAGTCAGTCCCTTTAACCTCCTGTTTGGCCCAGTTTGCAATTTCTGCGGAAGATGAACAGGAATAGCGAGAACCAATGAGAGACTAGCTGGAGGTGTCTGGACGGGCAAATTTAACTCCCATTTCCCACCAGGAAGAGGAAAGAACCAAAGGCTCAGCGTGCCGTGCCGGAACCAGATTAGGGCCTGAAGCCATCCTGCGGTGTTGCGGCCAGCTCACAAGAAAACGAGTTGAAGAAAGGAGCTCAGGGGCACTGTAATTCACAAACCTGCAGAGTTATAAGTGACAACTATCGTCCAAAACTATACTGAAGTAAGGCTGCCAAGAGGACTTGAAAGCGGGGCAGAATTGCAGGAAACCGATTTCAGGAGGTAGACTGGAATTGCATTGAAAGCATAGGAAAAGAGGCAGAACGTCCACAATGATGCACTTGGCCAAAAAGGGCGTATGCGTTTTTTCCTGAATATATTCAGGAAAAAACGCATACGCCCTTTTTGGCCAACCAAGCAAGCTTGCAAAGGAAATCTGCACTACAATGAAGTCTCACTTCCCCCCGGTCAAAAGGGCCATCTGAAAAAAGTGTAAAATCCAGAAAGGCAGGACAGGCCATGGAGAACTGGGAGCCTTGTTATGCTGATGGGCGGGATGTAAATTGCCAACAGACACTCGGGAGAAGTGTATGGTGTTTCCTGAAACATCTAAAAAACAAAGCAACAGAGCCTAGGGCACTTCCACTTATGGTCCTATAGCTTAGGGAAATTAAAATCAAAAAGATACAGCCACCCCAATGTTTGGGACGCCTCTGTTTACAAGAACCTCGTTTACCGTACAAGTTCAATATCACAGAAAGTGAAAAATGGATAAAGAACTTGTGGTACTTACGTACAATGCAGTATCACTCAGCAGTGAAATCTATGTCATCAGGCCCGTAGCAGCACAATGAGTGGATTCAGGTACGATGATTCTAACTGAAATAAGTCACACAGAAAAAGAAACATCATACGATATCAGTAATACACGGAATGTAAACTTGGCTACACAGGAACTGAATTACAGAACAGAACAGGGTCTCAAATTTAGAAAACCAACTTATGCTTGTTTAAGGGTAAAGGTGAGTTGGGGTGCTGCATAAAACCAGAGATTGAAATGAGCACAGATAAAGTTCCTTAAGCCAAATATGGAATAGACAAGAGCTACTCCTTGCTCAACGAAATGGACTCAACACCGCATATTAAACGCCTAAGAATGTACCTGACTCTTAAGTATCTTAAAACCTATGGATTGCTATGTCTCCGAAAGAGAATCAAGCATGTGTACAGGGACATAAACGCAGCAGTGATAGGATTGGAGAGGTTCGGTGAGCAAATGAAGAGCCTTTGAAGTCATATTGCATGGTACCCATTTCACGGGTTTCAACTACCCAGGTTTAAGGTATTCTTCCTTCAGCTAAAACATGCATGTGGAACCTAGAGTATGATCAACCATGTGATCGGGAGACGTGTTCAAATATGTCTCAGTTTTCGTACCCTGGTACTCGGGTGCAACATTCCAGACGCTTTACTAACACTCTCCTGACTTGGAGAGTCAGTCCCTTTAACCTCCTGCTTGGCCCAGTTTGCAATTTCTGCGGAAGATGAACAGGAATAGCGAGAACCAATGAGAGACTAGCTGGAGGTGTCTGGACGGGCAAATTTAACTCCCATTTCCCTCCAGGAAGAGGAAAGAACCAAAGGCTCAGCGTGCCGTGCCGGAACCAGATTAGGGCCTGAAGCCATCCTGCGGTGTTGCGGCCAGCTCACAAGAAAACGAGTTGAAGAAAGGAGCTCAGGGGCACTGTAATTCACAAACCTGCAGAGTTATAAGTGACAACTATCGTCCAAAACTATACTGAAGTAAGGCTGCCAAGAGGACTTGAAAGCGGGGCAGAATTGCAGGAAACCGATTTCAGGAGGTAGACTGGAATTGCATTGAAAGCATAGGAAAAGAGGCAGAACGTCCACAATGATGCACTTGGCCAAAAAGGGCGTATGCGTTTTTTCCTGAATATATTCAGGAAAAAACGCATACGCCCTTTTTGGCCAACCAAGCAAGCTTGCAAAGGAAATCTGCACTACAATGAAGTCTCACTTCCCCCCGGTCAAAAGGGCCATCTGAAAAAAGTGTAAAATCCAGAAAGGCAGGACAGGCCATGGAGAACTGGGAGCCTTGTTATGCTGATGGGCGGGATGTAAATTGCCAACAGACACTCGGGAGAAGTGTATGGTGTTTCCTGAAACATCTAAAAAACAAAGCAACAGAGCCTAGGGCACTTCCACTTATGGTCCTATAGCTTAGGGAAATTAAAATCAAAAAGATACAGCCACCCCAATGTTTGGGACGCCTCTGTTTACAAGAACCTCGTTTACCGTACAAGTTCAATATCACAGAAAGTGAAAAATGGATAAAGAACTTGTGGTACTTACGTACAATGCAGTATCACTCAGCAGTGAAATCTATGTCATCAGGCCCGTAGCAGCACAATGAGTGGATTCAGGTACGATGATTCTAACTGAAATAAGTCACACAGAAAAAGAAACATCATACGATATCAGTAATACACGGAATGTAAACTTGGCTACACAGGAACTGAATTACAGAACAGAACAGGGTCTCAAATTTAGAAAACCAACTTATGCTTGTTTAAGGGTAAAGGTGAGTTGGGGTGCTGCATAAAACCAGAGATTGAAATGAGCACAGATAAAGTTCCTTAAGCCAAATATGGAATAGACAAGAGCTACTCCTTGCTCAACGAAATGGACTCAACACCGCATATTAAACGCCTAAGAATGTACCTGACTCTTAAGTATCTTAAAACCTATGGATTGCTATGTCTCCGAAAGAGAATCAAGCATGTGTACAGGGACATAAACGCAGCAGTGATAGGATTGGAGAGGTTCGGTGAGCAAATGAAGAGCCTTTGAAGTCATATTGCATGGTACCCATTCGACGGGTTTCAACTACCCAGGTTTAAGGTATTCTTCCTTCAGCTAAAACATGCATGTGGAACCTAGAGTATGATCAACCATGTGATCGGGAGACGTGTTCAAATATGTCTCAGTTTTCGTACCCTGGTACTCGGGTGCAACATTCCAGACGCTTTACTAACACTCTCCCGACTTGGAGAGTCAGTCCCTTTAACCTCCTGTTTGGCCCAGTTTGCAATTTCTGCGGAAGATGAACAGGAATAGCGAGAACCAATGAGAGACTAGCTGGAGGTGTCTGGACGGGCAAATTTAACTCCCATTTCCCACCAGGAAGAGGAAAGAACCAAAGGCTCAGCGTGCAGTGCCGGAACCAGATTAGGGCCTGAAGCCATCCTGCGGTGTTGCGGCCAGCTCACAAGAAAACGAGTTGAAGAAAGGAGCTCAGGGGCACTGTAATTCACAAACCTGCAGAGTTATAAGTGACAACTATCGTCCAAAACTATACTGAAGTAAGGCTGCCAAGAGGACTTGAAAGCGGGGCAGAATTGCAGGAAACCGATTTCAGGAGGTAGACTGGAATTGCATTGAAAGCATAGGAAAAGAGGCAGAACGTCCACAATGATGCACTTGGCCAAAAAGGGCGTATGCGTTTTTTCCTGAATATATTCAGGAAAAAACGCATACGCCCTTTTTGGCCAACCAAGCAAGCTTGCAAAGGAAATCTGCACTACAATGAAGTCTCACTTCCCCCCGGTCAAAAGGGCCATCTGAAAAAAGTGTAAAATCCAGAAAGGCAGGACAGGCCATGGAGAACTGGGAGCCTTGTTATGCTGATGGGTGGGATGTAAATTGCCAACAGACACTCGGGAGAAGTGTATGGTGTTTCCTGAAACATCTAAAAAACAAAGCAACAGAGCCTAGGGCACTTCCACTTATGGTCCTATAGCTTAGGGAAATTAAAATCAAAAAGATACAGCCACCCCAATGTTTGGGACGCCTCTGTTTACAAGAACCTCGTTTACCGTACAAGTTCAATATCACAGAAAGTGAAAAATGGATAAAGAACTTGTGGTACTTACGTACAATGCAGTATCACTCAGCAGTGAAATCTATGTCATCAGGCCCGTAGCAGCACAATGAGTGGATTCAGGTACGATGATTCTAACTGAAATAAGTCACACAGAAAAAGAAACATCATACGATATCAGTAACACACGGAATGTAAACTTGGCTACACAGGAACTGAATTACAGAACAGAACAGGGTCTCAAATTTAGAAAACCAACTTATGCTTGTTTAAGGGTAAAGGTGAGTTGGGGTGCTGCATAAAACCAGAGATTGAAATGAGCACAGATAAAGTTCCTTAAGCCAAATATGGAATAGACAAGAGCTACTCCTTGCTCAACGAAATGGACTCAACACCGCATATTAAACGCCTAAGAATGTACCTGACTCTTAAGTATCTTAAAACCTATGGATTGCTATGTCTCCGAAAGAGAATCAAGCATGTGTACAGGGACATAAACGCAGCAGTGATAGGATTGGAGAGGTTCGGTGAGCAAATGAAGAGCCTTTGAAGTCATATTGCATGGTACCCATTCCACGGGTTTCAACTACCCAGGTTTAAGGTATTCTTCCTTCAGCTAAAACATGCATGTGGAACCTAGAGTATGATCAACCATGTGATCGGGAGACGTGTTCAAATATGTCTCAGTTTTCGTACCCTGGTACTCGGGTGCAACATTCCAGACGCTTTACTAACACTCTCCCGACTTGGAGAGTCAGTCCCTTTAACCTCCTGTTTGGCCCAGTTTGCAATTTCTGCGGAAGATGAACAGGAATAGCGAGAACCAATGAGAGACTAGCTGGAGGTGTCTGGACGGGCAAATTTAACTCCCATTTCCCACCAGGAAGAGGAAAGAACCAAAGGCTCAGCGTGCCGTGCCGGAACCAGATTAGGGCCTGAAGCCATCCTGCGGTGTTGCGGCCAGCTCACAAGAAAACGAGTTGAAGAAAGGAGCTCAGGGGCACTGTAATTCACAAACCTGCAGAGTTATAAGTGACAACTATCGTCCAAAACTATACTGAAGTAAGGCTGCCAAGAGGACTTGAAAGCGGGGCAGAATTGCAGGAAACCGATTTCAGGAGGTAGACTGGAATTGCATTGAAAGCATAGGAAAAGAGGCAGAACGTCCACAATGATGCACTTGGCCAAAAAGGGCGTATGCGTTTTTTCCTGAATATATTCAGGAAAAAACGCATACGCCCTTTTTGGCCAACCAAGCAAGCTTGCAAAGGAAATCTGCACTACAATGAAGTCTCACTTCCCCCCGGTCAAAAGGGCCATCTGAAAAAAGTGTAAAATCCAGAAAGGCAGGACAGGCCATGGAGAACTGGGAGCCTTGTTATGCTGATGGGCGGGATGTAAATTGCCAACAGACACTCGGGAGAAGTGTATGGTGTTTCCTGAAACATCTAAAAAACAAAGCAACAGAGCCTAGGGCACTTCCACTTATGGTCCTATAGCTTAGGGAAATTAAAATCAAAAAGATACAGCCACCCCAATGTTTGGGACGCCTCTGTTTACAAGAACCTCGTTTACCGTACAAGTTCAATATCACAGAAAGTGAAAAATGGATAAAGAACTTGTGGTACTTACGTACAATGCAGTATCACTCAGCAGTGAAATCTATGTCATCAGGCCCGTAGCAGCACAATGAGTGGATTCAGGTACGATGATTCTAACTGAAATAAGTCACACAGAAAAAGAAACATCATACGATATCAGTAATACACGGAATGTAAACTTGGCTACACAGGAACTGAATTACAGAACAGAACAGGGTCTCAAATTTAGAAAACCAACTTATGCTTGTTTAAGGGTAAAGGTGAGTTGGGGTGCTGCATAAAACCAGAGATTGAAATGAGCACAGATAAAGTTCCTTAAGCCAAATATGGAATAGACAAGAGCTACTCCTTGCTCAACGAAATGGACTCAACACCGCATATTAAACGCCTAAGAATGTACCTGACTCTTAAGTATCTTAAAACCTATGGATTGCTATGACTCCGAAAGAGAATCAAGCATGTGTACAGGGACATAAACGCAGCAGTGATAGGATTGGAGAGGTTCGGTGAGCAAATGAAGAGCCTTTGAAGTCATATTGCATGGTACCCATTCCACGGGTTTCAACTACCCAGGTTTAAGGTATTCTTCCTTCAGCTAAAACATGCATGTGGAACCTAGAGTATGATCAACCATGTGATCGGGAGACGTGTTCAAATATGTCTCAGTTTTCGTACCCTGGTACTCGGGTGCAACATTCCAGACGCTTTACTAACACTCTCCCGACTTGGAGAGTCAGTCCCTTTAACCTCCTGTTTGGCCCAGTTTGCAATTTCTGCGGAAGATGAACAGGAATAGCGAGAACCAATGAGAGACTAGCTGGAGGTGTCTGGACGGGCAAATTTAACTCCCATTTCCCACCAGGAAGAGGAAAGAACCAAAGGCTCAGCGTGCCGTGCCGGAACCAGATTAGGGCCTGAAGCCATCCTGCGGTGTTGCGGCCAGCTCACAAGAAAACGAGTTGAAGAAAGGAGCTCAGGGGCACTGTAATTCACAAACCTGCAGAGTTATAAGTGACAACTATCGTCCAAAACTATACTGAAGTAAGGCTGCCAAGAGGACTTGAAAGCGGGGCAGAATTGCAGGAAACCGATTTCAGGAGGTAGACTGGAATTGCATTGAAAGCATAGGAAAAGAGGCAGAACGTCCACAATGATGCACTTGGCCAAAAAGGGCGTATGCGTTTTTTCCTGAATATATTCAGGAAAAAACGCATACGCCCTTTTTGGCCAACCAAGCAAGCTTGCAAAGGAAATCTGCACTACAATGAAGTCTCACTTCCCCCCGGTCAAAAGGGCCATCTGAAAAAAGTGTAAAATCCAGAAAGGCAGGACAGGCCATGGAGAACTGGGAGCCTTGTTATGCTGATGGGCGGGATGTAAATTGCCAACAGACACTCGGGAGAAGTGTATGGTGTTTCCTGAAACATCTAAAAAACAAAGCAACAGAGCCTAGGGCACTTCCACTTATGGTCCTATAGCTTAGGGAAATTAAAATCAAAAAGATACAGCCACCCCAATGTTTGGGACGCCTCTGTTTACAAGAACCTCGTTTACCGTACAAGTTCAATATCACAGAAAGTGAAAAATGGATAAAGAACTTGTGGTACTTACGTACAATGCAGTATCACTCAGCAGTGAAATCTATGTCATCAGGCCCGTAGCAGCACAATGAGTGGATTCAGGTACGATGATTCTAACTGAAATAAGTCACACAGAAAAAGAAACATCATACGATATCAGTAATACACGGAATGTAAACTTGGCTACACAGGAACTGAATTACAGAACAGAACAGGGTCTCAAATTTAGAAAACCAACTTATGCTTGTTTAAGGGTAAAGGTGAGTTGGGGTGCTGCATAAAACCAGAGATTGAAATGAGCACAGATAAAGTTCCTTAAGCCAAATATGGAATAGACAAGAGCTACTCCTTGCTCAACGAAATGGACTCAACACCGCATATTAAACGCCTAAGAATGTACCTGACTCTTAAGTATCTTAAAACCTATGGATTGCTATGTCTCCGAAAGAGAATCAAGCATGTGTACAGGGACATAAACGCAGCAGTGATAGGATTGGAGAGGTTCGGTGAGCAAATGAAGAGCCTTTGAAGTCATATTGCATGGTACCCATTCGACGGGTTTCAACTACCCAGGTTTAAGGTATTCTTCCTTCAGCTAAAACATGCATGTGGAACCTAGAGTATGATCAACCATGTGATCGGGAGACGTGTTCAAATATGTCTCAGTTTTCGTACCCTGGTACTCGGGTGCAACATTCCAGACGCTTTACTAACACTCTCCCGACTTGGAGAGTCAGTCCCTTTAACCTCCTGTTTGGCCCAGTTTGCAATTTCTGCGGAAGATGAACAGGAATAGCGAGAACCAATGAGAGACTAGCTGGAGGTGTCTGGACGGGCAAATTTAACTCCCATTTCCCACCAGGAAGAGGAAAGAACCAAAGGCTCAGCGTGCCGTGCCGGAACCAGATTAGGGCCTGAAGCCATCCTGCGGTGTTGCGGCCAGCTCACAAGAAAACGAGTTGAAGAAAGGAGCTCAGGGGCACTGTAATTCACAAACCTGCAGAGTTATAAGTGACAACTATCGTCCAAAACTATACTGAAGTAAGGCTGCCAAGAGGACTTGAAAGCGGGGCAGAATTGCAGGAAACCGATTTCAGGAGGTAGACTGGAATTGCATTGAAAGCATAGGAAAAGAGGCAGAACGTCCACAATGATGCACTTGGCCAAAAAGGGCGTATGCGTTTTTTCCTGAATATATTCAGGAAAAAACGCATACGCCCTTTTTGGCCAACCAAGCAAGCTTGCAAAGGAAATCTGCACTACAATGAAGTCTCACTTCCCCCCGGTCAAAAGGGCCATCTGAAAAAAGTGTAAAATCCAGAAAGGCAGGACAGGCCATGGAGAACTGGGAGCCTTGTTATGCTGATGGGCGGGATGTAAATTGCCAACAGACACTCGGGAGAAGTGTATGGTGTTTCCTGAAACATCTAAAAAACAAAGCAACAGAGCCTAGGGCACTTCCACTTATGGTCCTATAGCTTAGGGAAATTAAAATCAAAAAGATACAGCCACCCCAATGTTTGGGACGCCTCTGTTTACAAGAACCTCGTTTACCGTACAAGTTCAATATCACAGAAAGTGAAAAATGGATAAAGAACTTGTGGTACTTACGTACAATGCAGTATCACTCAGCAGTGAAATCTATGTCATCAGGCCCGTAGCAGCACAATGAGTGGATTCAGGTACGATGATTCTAACTGAAATAAGTCACACAGAAAAAGAAACATCATACGATATCAGTAATACACGGAATGTAAACTTGGCTACACAGGAACTGAATTACAGAACAGAACAGGGTCTCAAATTTAGAAAACCAACTTATGCTTGTTTAAGGGTAAAGGTGAGTTGGGGTGCTGCATAAAACCAGAGATTGAAATGAGCACAGATAAAGTTCCTTAAGCCAAATATGGAATAGACAAGAGCTACTCCTTGCTCAACGAAATGGACTCAACACCGCATATTAAACGCCTAAGAATGTACCTGACTCTTAAGTATCTTAAAACCTATGGATTGCTATGTCTCCGAAAGAGAATCAAGCATGTGTACAGGGACATAAACGCAGCAGTGATAGGATTGGAGAGGTTCGGTGAGCAAATGAAGAGCCTTTGAAGTCATATTGCATGGTACCCATTCCACGGGTTTCAACTACCCAGGTTTAAGGTATTCTTCCTTCAGCTAAAACATGCATGTGGAACCTAGAGTATGATCAACCATGTGATCGGGAGACGTGTTCAAATATGTCTCAGTTTTCGTACCCTGGTACTCGGGTGCAACATTCCAGACGCTTTACTAACACTCTCCCGACTTGGAGAGTCAGTCCCTTTAACCTCCTGTTTGGCCCAGTTTGCAATTTCTGCGGAAGATGAACAGGAATAGCGAGAACCAATGAGAGACTAGCTGGAGGTGTCTGGACGGGCAAATTTAACTCCCATTTCCCACCAGGAAGAGGAAAGAACCAAAGGCTCAGCGTGCCGTGCCGGAACCAGATTAGGGCCTGAAGCCATCCTGCGGTGTTGCGGCCAGCTCACAAGAAAACGAGTTGAAGAAAGGAGCTCAGGGGCACTGTAATTCACAAACCAGCAGAGTTATAAGTGACAACTATCGTCCAAAACTATACTGAAGTAAGGCTGCCAAGAGGACTTGAAAGCGGGGCAGAATTGCAGGAAACCGATTTCAGGAGGTAGACTGGAATTGCATTGAAAGCATAGGAAAAGAGGCAGAACGTCCACAATGATGCACTTGGCCAAAAAGGGCGTATGCGTTTTTTCCTGAATATATTCAGGAAAAAACGCATACGCCCTTTTTGGCCAACCAAGCAAGCTTGCAAAGGAAATCTGCACTACAATGAAGTCTCACTTCCCCCCGGTCAAAAGGGCCATCTGAAAAAAGTGTAAAATCCAGAAAGGCAGGACAGGCCATGGAGAACTGGGAGCCTTGTTATGCTGATGGGCGGGATGTAAATTGCCAACAGACACTCGGGAGAAGTGTATGGTGTTTCCTGAAACATCTAAAAAACAAAGCAACAGAGCCTAGGGCACTTCCACTTATGGTCCTATAGCTTAGGGAAATTAAAATCAAAAAGATACAGCCACCCCAATGTTTGGGACGCCTCTGTTTACAAGAACCTCGTTTACCGTACAAGTTCAATATCACAGAAAGTGAAAAATGGATAAAGAACTTGTGGTACTTACGTACAATGCAGTATCACTCAGCAGTGAAATCTATGTCATCAGGCCCGTAGCAGCACAATGAGTGGATTCAGGTACGATGATTCTAACTGAAATAAGTCACACAGAAAAAGAAACATCATACGATATCAGTAATACACGGAATGTAAACTTGGCTACACAGGAACTGAATTACAGAACAGAACAGGGTCTCAAATTTAGAAAACCAACTTATGCTTGTTTAAGGGTAAAGGTGAGTTGGGGTGCTGCATAAAACCAGAGATTGAAATGAGCACAGATAAAGTTCCTTAAGCCAAATATGGAATAGACAAGAGCTACTCCTTGCTCAACGAAATGGACTCAACACCGCATATTAAACGCCTAAGAATGTACCTGACTCTTAAGTATCTTAAAACCTATGGATTGCTATGTCTCCGAAAGAGAATCAAGCATGTGTACAGGGACATAAACGCAGCAGTGATAGGATTGGAGAGGTTCGGTGAGCAAATGAAGAGCCTTTGAAGTCATATTGCATGGTACCCATTCGACGGGTTTCAACTACCCAGGTTTAAGGTATTCTTCCTTCAGCTAAAACATGCATGTGGAACCTAGAGTATGATCAACCATGTGATCGGGAGACGTGTTCAAATATGTCTCAGTTTTCGTACCCTGGTACTCGGGTGCAACATTCCAGACGCTTTACTAACACTCTCCCGACTTGGAGAGTCAGTCCCTTTAACCTCCTGTTTGGCCCAGTTTGCAATTTCTGCGGAAGATGAACAGGAATAGCGAGAACCAATGAGAGACTAGCTGGAGGTGTCTGGACGGGCAAATTTAACTCCCATTTCCCACCAGGAAGAGGAAAGAACCAAAGGCTCAGCGTGCCGTGCCGGAACCAGATTAGGGCCTGAAGCCATCCTGCGGTGTTGCGGCCAGCTCACAAGAAAACGAGTTGAAGAAAGGAGCTCAGGGGCACTGTAATTCACAAACCTGCAGAGTTATAAGTGACAACTATCGTCCAAAACTATACTGAAGTAAGGCTGCCAAGAGGACTTGAAAGCGGGGCAGAATTGCAGGAAACCGATTTCAGGAGGTAGACTGGAATTGCATTGAAAGCATAGGAAAAGAGGCAGAACGTCCACAATGATGCACTTGGCCAAAAAGGGCGTATGCGTTTTTTCCTGAATATATTCAGGAAAAAACGCATACGCCCTTTTTGGCCAACCAAGCAAGCTTGCAAAGGAAATCTGCACTACAATGAAGTCTCACTTCCCCCCGGTCAAAAGGGCCATCTGAAAAAAGTGTAAAATCCAGAAAGGCAGGACAGGCCATGGAGAACTGGGAGCCTTGTTATGCTGATGGGCGGGATGTAAATTGCCAACAGACACTCGGGAGAAGTGTATGGTGTTTCCTGAAACATCTAAAAAACAAAGCAACAGAGCCTAGGGCACTTCCACTTATGGTCCTATAGCTTAGGGAAATTAAAATAAAAAAGATACAGCCACCCCAATGTTTGGGACGCCTCTGTTTACAAGAACCTCGTTTACCGTACAAGTTCAATATCACAGAAAGTGAAAAATGGATAAAGAACTTGTGGTACTTACGTACAATGCAGTATCACTCAGCAGTGAAATCTATGTCATCAGGCCCGTAGCAGCACAATGAGTGGATTCAGGTACGATGATTCTAACTGAAATAAGTCACACAGAAAAAGAAACATCATACGATATCAGTAATACACGGAATGTAAACTTGGCTACACAGGAACTGAATTACAGAACAGAACAGGGTCTCAAATTTAGAAAACCAACTTATGCTTGTTTAAGGGTAAAGGTGAGTTGGGGTGCTGCATAAAACCAGAGATTGAAATGAGCACAGATAAAGTTCCTTAAGCCAAATATGGAATAGACAAGAGCTACTCCTTGCTCAACGAAATGGACTCAACACCGCATATTAAACGCCTAAGAATGTACCTGACTCTTAAGTATCTTAAAACCTATGGATTGCTATGTCTCCGAAAGAGAATCAAGCATGTGTACAGGGACATAAACGCAGCAGTGATAGGATTGGAGAGGTTCGGTGAGCAAATGAAGAGCCTTTGAAGTCATATTGCATGGTACCCATTCCACGGGTTTCAACTACCCAGGTTTAAGGTATTCTTCCTTCAGCTAAAACATGCATGTGGAACCTAGAGTATGATCAACCATGTGATCGGGAGACGTGTTCAAATATGTCTCAGTTTTCGTACCCTGGTACTCGGGTGCAACATTCCAGACGCTTTACTAACACTCTCCCGACTTGGAGAGTCAGTCCCTTTAACCTCCTGTTTGGCCCAGTTTGCAATTTCTGCGGAAGATGAACAGGAATAGCGAGAACCAATGAGAGACTAGCTGGAGGTGTCTGGACGGGCAAATTTAACTCCCATTTCCCACCAGGAAGAGGAAAGAACCAAAGGCTCAGCGTGCCGTGCCGGAACCAGATTAGGGCCTGAAGCCATCCTGCGGTGTTGCGGCCAGCTCACAAGAAAACGAGTTGAAGAAAGGAGCTCAGGGGCACTGTAATTCACAAACCTGCAGAGTTATAAGTGACAACTATCGTCCAAAACTATACTGAAGTAAGGCTGCCAAGAGGACTTGAAAGCGGGGCAGAATTGCAGGAAACCGATTTCAGGAGGTAGACTGGAATTGCATTGAAAGCATAGGAAAAGAGGCAGAACGTCCACAATGATGCACTTGGCCAAAAAGGGCGTATGCGTTTTTTCCTGAATATATTCAGGAAAAAACGCATACGCCCTTTTTGGCCAACCAAGCAAGCTTGCAAAGGAAATCTGCACTACAATGAAGTCTCACTTCCCCCCGGTCAAAAGGGCCATCTGAAAAAAGTGTAAAATCCAGAAAGGCAGGACAGGCCATGGAGAACTGGGAGCCTTGTTATGCTGATGGGCGGGATGTAAATTGCCAACAGACACTCGGGAGAAGTGTATGGTGTTTCCTGAAACATCTAAAAAACAAAGCAACAGAGCCTAGGGCACTTCCACTTATGGTCCTATAGCTTAGGGAAATTAAAATAAAAAAGATACAGCCACCCCAATGTTTGGGACGCCTCTGTTTACAAGAACCTCGTTTACCGTACAAGTTCAATATCACAGAAAGTGAAAAATGGATAAAGAACTTGTGGTACTTACGTACAATGCAGTATCACTCAGCAGTGAAATCTATGTCATCAGGCCCGTAGCAGCACAATGAGTGGATTCAGGTACGATGATTCTAACTGAAATAAGTCACACAGAAAAAGAAACATCATACGATATCAGTAATACACGGAATGTAAACTTGGCTACACAGGAACTGAATTACAGAACAGAACAGGGTCTCAAATTTAGAAAACCAACTTATGCTTGTTTAAGGGTAAAGGTGAGTTGGGGTGCTGCATAAAACCAGAGATTGAAATGAGCACAGATAAAGTTCCTTAAGCCAAATATGGAATAGACAAGAGCTACTCCTTGCTCAACGAAATGGACTCAACACCGCATATTAAACGCCTAAGAATGTACCTGACTCTTAAGTATCTTAAAACCTATGGATTGCTATGTCTCCGAAAGAGAATCAAGCATGTGTACAGGGACATAAACGCAGCAGTGATAGGATTGGAGAGGTTCGGTGAGCAAATGAAGAGCCTTTGAAGTCATATTGCATGGTACCCATTCGACGGGTTTCAACTACCCAGGTTTAAGGTATTCTTCCTTCAGCTAAAACATGCATGTGGAACCTAGAGTATGATCAACCATGTGATCGGGAGACGTGTTCAAATATGTCTCAGTTTTCGTACCCTGGTACTCGGGTGCAACATTCCAGACGCTTTACTAACACTCTCCCGACTTGGAGAGTCAGTCCCTTTAACCTCCTGTTTGGCCCAGTTTGCAATTTCTGCGGAAGATGAACAGGAATAGCGAGAACCAATGAGAGACTAGCTGGAGGTGTCTGGACGGGCAAATTTAACTCCCATTTCCCACCAGGAAGAGGAAAGAACCAAAGGCTCAGCGTGCCGTGCCGGAACCAGATTAGGGCCTGAAGCCATCCTGCGGTGTTGCGGCCAGCTCACAAGAAAACGAGTTGAAGAAAGGAGCTCAGGGGCACTGTAATTCACAAACCTGCAGAGTTATAAGTGACAACTATCGTCCAAAACTATACTGAAGTAAGGCTGCCAAGAGGACTTGAAAGCGGGGCAGAATTGCAGGAAACCGATTTCAGGAGGTAGACTGGAATTGCATTGAAAGCATAGGAAAAGAGGCAGAACGTCCACAATGATGCACTTGGCCAAAAAGGGCGTATGCGTTTTTTCCTGAATATATTCAGGAAAAAACGCATACGCCCTTTTTGGCCAACCAAGCAAGCTTGCAAAGGAAATCTGCACTACAATGAAGTCTCACTTCCCCCCGGTCAAAAGGGCCATCTGAAAAAAGTGTAAAATCCAGAAAGGCAGGACAGGCCATGGAGAACTGGGAGCCTTGTTATGCTGATGGGCGGGATGTAAATTGCCAACAGACACTCGGGAGAAGTGTATGGTGTTTCCTGAAACATCTAAAAAACAAAGCAACAGAGCCTAGGGCACTTCCACTTATGGTCCTATAGCTTAGTGAAATTAAAATCAAAAAGATACAGCCACCCCAATGTTTGGGACGCCTCTGTTTACAAGAACCTCGTTTACCGTACAAGTTCAATATCACAGAAAGTGAAAAATGGATAAAGAACTTGTGGTACTTACGTACAATGCAGTATCACTCAGCAGTGAAATCTATGTCATCAGGCCCGTAGCAGCACAATGAGTGGATTCAGGTACGATGATTCTAACTGAAATAAGTCACACAGAAAAAGAAACATCATACGATATCAGTAACACACGGAATGTAAACTTGGCTACACAGGAACTGAATTACAGAACAGAACAGGGTCTCAAATTTAGAAAACCAACTTATGCTTGTTTAAGGGTAAAGGTGAGTTGGGGTGCTGCATAAAACCAGAGATTGAAATGAGCACAGATAAAGTTCCTTAAGCCAAATATGGAATAGACAAGAGCTACTCCTTGCTCAACGAAATGGACTCAACACCGCATATTAAACGCCTAAGAATGTACCTGACTCTTAAGTATCTTAAAACCTATGGATTGCTATGTCTCCGAAAGAGAATCAAGCATGTGTACAGGGACATAAACGCAGCAGTGATAGGATTGGAGAGGTTCGGTGAGCAAATGAAGACCCTTTGAAGTCATATTGCATGGTACCCATTCCACGGGTTTCAACTACCCAGGTTTAAGGTATTCTTCCTTCAGCTAAAACATGCATGTGGAACCTAGAGTATGATCAACCATGTGATCGGGAGACGTGTTCAAATATGTCTCAGTTTTCGTACCCTGGTACTCGGGTGCAACATTCCAGACGCTTTACTAACACTCTCCCGACTTGGAGAGTCAGTCCCTTTAACCTCCTGTTTGGCCCAGTTTGCAATTTCTGCGGAAGATGAACAGGAATAGCGAGAACCAATGAGAGACTAGCTGGAGGTGTCTGGACGGGCAAATTTAACTCCCATTTCCCACCAGGAAGAGGAAAGAACCAAAGGCTCAGCGTGCCGTGCCGGAACCAGATTAGGGCCTGAAGCCATCCTGCGGTGTTGCGGCCAGCTCACAAGAAAACGAGTTGAAGAAAGGAGCTCAGGGGCACTGTAATTCACAAACCTGCAGAGTTATAAGTGACAACTATCGTCCAAAACTATACTGAAGTAAGGCTGCCAAGAGGACTTGAAAGCGGGGCAGAATTGCAGGAAACCGATTTCAGGAGGTAGACTGGAATTGCATTGAAAGCATAGGAAAAGAGGCAGAACGTCCACAATGATGCACTTGGCCAAAAAGGGCGTATGCGTTTTTTCCTGAATATATTCAGGAAAAAACGCATACGCCCTTTTTGGCCAACCAAGCAAGCTTGCAAAGGAAATCTGCACTACAATGAAGTCTCACTTCCCCCCGGTCAAAAGGGCCATCTGAAAAAAGTGTAAAATCCAGAAAGGCAGGACAGGCCATGGAGAACTGGGAGCCTTGTTATGCTGATGGGCGGGATGTAAATTGCCAACAGACACTCGGGAGAAGTGTATGGTGTTTCCTGAAACATCTAAAAAACAAAGCAACAGAGCCTAGGGCACTTCCACTTATGGTCCTATAGCTTAGGGAAATTAAAATCAAAAAGATACAGCCACCCCAATGTTTGGGACGCCTCTGTTTACAAGAACCTCGTTTACCGTACAAGTTCAATATCACAGAAAGTGAAAAATGGATAAAGAACTTGTGGTACTTACGTACAATGCAGTATCACTCAGCAGTGAAATCTATGTCATCAGGCCCGTAGCAGCACAATGAGTGGATTCAGGTACGATGATTCTAACTGAAATAAGTCACACAGAAAAAGAAACATCATACGATATCAGTAATACACGGAATGTAAACTTGGCTACACAGGAACTGAATTACAGAACAGAACAGGGTCTCAAATTTAGAAAACCAACTTATGCTTGTTTAAGGGTAAAGGTGAGTTGGGGTGCTGCATAAAACCAGAGATTGAAATGAGCACAGATAAAGTTCCTTAAGCCAAATATGGAATAGACAAGAGCTACTCCTTGCTCAACGAAATGGACTCAACACCGCATATTAAACGCCTAAGAATGTACCTGACTCTTAAGTATCTTAAAACCTATGGATTGCTATGTCTCCGAAAGAGAATCAAGCATGTGTACAGGGACATAAACGCAGCAGTGATAGGATTGGAGAGGTTCGGTGAGCAAATGAAGACCCTTTGAAGTCATATTGCATGGTACCCATTCCACGGGTTTCAACTATCCAGGTTTAAGGTATTCTTCCTTCAGCTAAAACATGCATGTGGAACCTAGAGTATGATCAACCATGTGATCGGGAGACGTGTTCAAATATGTCTCAGTTTTCGTACCCTGGTACTCGGGTGCAACATTCCAGACGCTTTACTAACACTCTCCCGACTTGGAGAGTCAGTCCCTTTAACCTCCTGTTTGGCCCAGTTTGCAATTTCTGCGGAAGATGAACAGGAATAGCGAGAACCAATGAGAGACTAGCTGGAGGTGTCTGGACGGGCAAATTTAACTCTCATTTCCCACCAGGAAGAGGAAAGAACCAAAGGCTCAGCGTGCCGTGCCGGAACCAGATTAGGGCCTGAAGCCATCCTGCGGTGTTGCGGCCAGCTCACAAGAAAACGAGTTGAAGAAAGGAGCTCAGGGGCACTGTAATTCACAAACCTGCAGAGTTATAAATGACAACTATCGTCCAAAAATGTACTGAAGTAAGGCTGCCAAGAGGACTTGAAAGCGGGGCAGAATTGCAGGAAACCGATTTCAGGAGGTAGACTGGAATTGCATTGAAAGCATAGGAAAAGAGGCAGAACGTCCACAATGATGCACTTGGCCAAAAAGGGCGTATGCGTTTTTTCCTGAATATATTCAGGAAAAAACGCATACGCCCTTTTTGGCCAACCAAGCAAGCTTGCAAAGGAAATCTGCACTACAATGAAGTCTCACTTCCCCCCGGTCAAAAGGGCCATCTGAAAAAAGTGTAAAATCCAGAAAGGCAGGACAGGCCATGGAGAACTGGGAGCCTTGTTATGCTGATGGGCGGGATGTAAATTGCCAACAGACACTCGGGAGAAGTGTATGGTGTTTCCTGAAACATCTAAAAAACAAAGCAACAGAGCCTAGGGCACTTCCACTTATGGTCCTATAGCTTAGGGAAATTAAAATCAAAAAGATACAGCCACCCCAATGTTTGGGACGCCTCTGTTTACAAGAACCTCGTTTACCGTACAAGTTCAATATCACAGAAAGTGAAAAATGGATAAAGAACTTGTGGTACTTACGTACAATGCAGTATCACTCAGCAGTGAAATCTATGTCATCAGGCCCGTAGCAGCACAATGAGTGGATTCAGGTACGATGATTCTAACTGAAATAAGTCACACAGAAAAAGAAACATCATACGATATCAGTAATACACGGAATGTAAACTTGGCTACACAGGAACTGAATTACAGAACAGAACAGGGTCTCAAATTTAGAAAACCAACTTATGCTTGTTTAAGGGTAAAGGTGAGTTGGGGTGCTGCATAAAACCAGAGATTGAAATGAGCACAGATAAAGTTCCTTAAGCCAAATATGGAATAGACAAGAGCTACTCCTTGCTCAACGAAATGGACTCAACACCGCATATTAAACGCCTAAGAATGTACCTGACTCTTAAGTATCTTAAAACCTATGGATTGCTATGTCTCCGAAAGAGAATCAAGCATGTGTACAGGGACATAAACGCAGCAGTGATAGGATTGGAGAGGTTCGGTGAGCAAATGAAGACCCTTTGAAGTCATATTGCATGGTACCCATTCCACGGGTTTCAACTACCCAGGTTTAAGGTATTCTTCCTTCAGCTAAAACATGCATGTGGAACCTAGAGTATGATCAACCATGTGATCGGGAGACGTGTTCAAATATGTCTCAGTTTTCGTACCCTGGTACTCGGGTGCAACATTCCAGACGCTTTACTAACACTCTCCCGACTTGGAGAGTCAGTCCCTTTAACCTCCTGTTTGGCCCAGTTTGCAATTTCTGCGGAAGATGAACAGGAATAGCGAGAACCAATGAGAGACTAGCTGGAGGTGTCTGGACGGGCAAATTTAACTCTCATTTCCCACCAGGAAGAGGAAAGAACCAAAGGCTCAGCGTGCCGTGCCGGAACCAGATTAGGGCCTGAAGCCATCCTGCGGTGTTGCGGCCAGCTCACAAGAAAACGAGTTGAAGAAAGGAGCTCAGGGGCACTGTAATTCACAAACCTGCAGAGTTATAAATGACAACTATCGTCCAAAAATGTACTGAAGTAAGGCTGCCAAGAGGACTTGAAAGCGGGGCAGAATTGCAGGAAACCGATTTCAGGAGGTAGACTGGAATTGCATTGAAAGCATAGGAAAAGAGGCAGAACGTCCACAATGATGCACTTGGCCAAAAAGGGCGTATGCGTTTTTTCCTGAATATATTCAGGAAAAAACGCATACGCCCTTTTTGGCCAACCAAGCAAGCTTGCAAAGGAAATCTGCACTACAATGAAGTCTCACTTCCCCCCGGTCAAAAGGGCCATCTGGAAAAAGTGTAAAGTCCAGAAATGCAGGACAGGCCATGGAGAACTGGGAGCCTTGTTATGCTGATGGGCGGGATGTAAATTGCCAACAGACACTCGGGAGAAGTGTATGGTGTTTCCTGAAACATCTAAAAAACAAAGCAACAGAGCCTAGGGCACTTCCACTTATGGTCCTATAGCTTAGGGAAATTAAAATCAAAAAGATACAGCCACCCCAATATTTGGGACGCCTCTGTTTACAAGAACCTCGTTTACCGTACAAGTTCAATATCACAGAAAGTGAAAAATGGATAAAGAACTTGTGGTACTTACGTACAATGCAGTATCACTCAGCAGTGAAATCTATGTCATCAGGCCCGTAGCAGCACAATGAGTGGATTCAGGTACGATGATTCTAACTGAAATAAGTCACACAGAAAAAGAAACATCATACGATATCAGTAATACACGGAATGTAAACTTGGCTACACAGGAACTGAATTACAGAACAGAACAGGGTCTCAAATTTAGAAAACCAACTTATGCTTGTTTAAGGGTAAAGGTGAGTTGGGGTGCTGCATAAAACCAGAGATTGAAATGAGCACAGATAAAGTTCCTTAAGCCAAATATGGAATAGACAAGAGCTACTCCTTGCTCAACGAAATGGACTCAACACCGCATATTAAACGCCTAAGAATGTACCTGACTCTTAAGTATCTTAAAACCTATGGATTGCTATGTCTCCGAAAGAGAATCAAGCATGTGTACAGGGACATAAACGCAGCAGTGATAGGATTGGAGAGGTTCGGTGAGCAAATGAAGACCCTTTGAAGTCATATTGCATGGTACCCATTCCACGGGTTTCAACTACCCAGGTTTAAGGTATTCTTCCTTCAGCTAAAACATGCATGTGGAACCTAGAGTATGATCAACCATGTGATCGGGAGACGTGTTCAAATATGTCTCAGTTTTCGTACCCTGGTACTCGGGTGCAACATTCCAGACGCTTTACTAACACTCTCCCGACTTGGAGAGTCAGTCCCTTTAACCTCCTGTTTGGCCCAGTTTGCAATTTCTGCGGAAGATGAACAGGAATAGCGAGAACCAATGAGAGACTAGCTGGAGGTGTCTGGACGGGCAAATTTAACTCCCATTTCCCACCAGGAAGAGGAAAGAACCAAAGGCTCAGCGTGCCGTGCCGGAACCAGATTAGGGCCTGAAGCCATCCTGCGGTGTTGCGGCCAGCTCACAAGAAAACGAGTTGAAGAAAGGAGCTCAGGGGCACTGTAATTCACAAACCTGCAGAGTTATAAGTGACAACTATCGTCCAAAAATATACTGAAGTAAGGCTGCCAAGAGGACTTGAAAGCGGGGCAGAATTGCAGGAAACCGATTTCAGGAGGTAGACTGGAATTGCATTGAAAGCATAGGAAAAGAGGCAGAACGTCCACAATGATGCACTTGGCCAAAAAGGGCGTATGCGTTTTTTCCTGAATATATTCAGGAAAAAACGCATACGCCCTTTTTGGCCAACCAAGCAAGCTTGCAAAGGAAATCTGCACTACAATGAAGTCTCACTTCCCCCCGGTCAAAAGGGCCATCTGAAAAAAGTGTAAAATCCAGAAAGGCAGGACAGGCCATGGAGAACTGGGAGCCTTGTTATGCTGATGGGCGGGATGTAAATTGCCAACAGACACTCGGGAGAAGTGTATGGTGTTTCCTGAAACATCTAAAAAACAAAGCAACAGAGCCTAGGGCACTTCCACTTATGGTCCTATAGCTTAGGGAAATTAAAATCAAAAAGATACAGCCACCCCAATGTTTGGGACGCCTCTGTTTACAAGAACCTCGTTTACCGTACAAGTTCAATATCACAGAAAGTGAAAAATGGATAAAGAACTTGTGGTACTTACGTACAATGCAGTATCACTCAGCAGTGAAATCTATGTCATCAGGCCCGTAGCAGCACAATGAGTGGATTCAGGTACGATGATTCTAACTGAAATAAGTCACACAGAAAAAGAAACATCATACGATATCAGTAATACACGGAATGTAAACTTGGCTACACAGGAACTGAATTACAGAACAGAACAGGGTCTCAAATTTAGAAAACCAACTTATGCTTGTTTAAGGGTAAAGGTGAGTTGGGGTGCTGCATAAAACCAGAGATTGAAATGAGCACAGATAAAGTTCCTTAAGCCAAATATGGAATAGACAAGAGCTACTCCTTGCTCAACGAAATGGACTCAACACCGCATATTAAACGCCTAAGAATGTACCTGACTCTTAAGTATCTTAAAACCTATGGATTGCTATGTCTCCGAAAGAGAATCAAGCATGTGTACAGGGACATAAACGCAGCAGTGATAGGATTGGAGAGGTTCGGTGAGCAAATGAAGACCCTTTGAAGTCATATTGCATGGTACCCATTCCACGGGTTTCAACTACCCAGGTTTAAGGTATTCTTCCTTCAGCTAAAACATGCATGTGGAACCTAGAGTATGATCAACCATGTGATCGGGAGACGTGTTCAAATATGTCTCAGTTTTCGTACCCTGGTACTCGGGTGCAACATTCCAGACGCTTTACTAACACTCTCCCGACTTGGAGAGTCAGTCCCTTTAACCTCCTGTTTGGCCCAGTTTGCAATTTCTGCGGAAGATGAACAGGAATAGCGAGAACCAATGAGAGACTAGCTGGAGGTGTCTGGACGGGCAAATTTAACTCTCATTTCCCACCAGGAAGAGGAAAGAACCAAAGGCTCAGCGTGCCGTGCCGGAACCAGATTAGGGCCTGAAGCCATCCTGCGGTGTTGCGGCCAGCTCACAAGAAAACGAGTTGAAGAAAGGAGCTCAGGGGCACTGTAATTCACAAACCTGCAGAGTTATAAATGACAACTATCGTCCAAAAATGTACTGAAGTAAGGCTGCCAAGAGGACTTGAAAGCGGGGCAGAATTGCAGGAAACCGATTTCAGGAGGTAGACTGGAATTGCATTGAAAGCATAGGAAAAGAGGCAGAACGTCCACAATGATGCACTTGGCCAAAAAGGGCGTATGCGTTTTTTCCTGAATATATTCAGGAAAAAACGCATACGCCCTTTTTGGCCAACCAAGCAAGCTTGCAAAGGAAATCTGCACTACAATGAAGTCTCACTTCCCCCCGGTCAAAAGGGCCATCTGGAAAAAGTGTAAAATCCAGAAATGCAGGACAGGCCATGGAGAACTGGGAGCCTTGTTATGCTGATGGGCGGGATGTAAATTGCCAACAGACACTCGGGAGAAGTGTATGGTGTTTCCTGAAACATCTAAAAAACAAAGCAACAGAGCCTAGGGCACTTCCACTTATGGTCCTATAGCTTAGGGAAATTAAAATCAAAAAGATACAGCCACCCCAATGTTTGGGACGCCTCTGTTTACAAGAACCTCGTTTACCGTACAAGTTCAATATCACAGAAAGTGAAAAATGGATAAAGAACTTGTGGTACTTACGTACAATGCAGTATCACTCAGCAGTGAAATCTATGTCATCAGGCCCGTAGCAGCACAATGAGTGGATTCAGGTACGATGATTCTAACTGAAATAAGTCACACAGAAAAAGAAACATCATACGATATCAGTAATACACGGAATGTAAACTTGGCTACACAGGAACTGAATTACAGAACAGAACAGGGTCTCAAATTTAGAAAACCAACTTATGCTTGTTTAAGGGTAAAGGTGAGTTGGGGTGCTGCATAAAACCAGAGATTGAAATGAGCACAGATAAAGTTCCTTAAGCCAAATATGGAATAGACAAGAGCTACTCCTTGCTCAACGAAATGGACTCAACACCGCATATTAAACGCCTAAGAATGTACCTGACTCTTAAGTATCTTAAAACCTATGGATTGCTATGTCTCCGAAAGAGAATCAAGCATGTGTACAGGGACATAAACGCAGCAGTGATAGGATTGGAGAGGTTCGGTGAGCAAATGAAGACCCTTTGAAGTCATATTGCATGGTACCCATTCCACGGGTTTCAACTACCCAGGTTTAAGGTATTCTTCCTTCAGCTAAAACATGCATGTGGAACCTAGAGTATGATCAACCATGTGATCGGGAGACGTGTTCAAATATGTCTCAGTTTTCGTACCCTGGTACTCGGGTGCAACATTCCAGACGCTTTACTAACACTCTCCCGACTTGGAGAGTCAGTCCCTTTAACCTCCTGTTTGGCCCAGTTTGCAATTTCTGCGGAAGATGAACAGGAATAGCGAGAACCAATGAGAGACTAGCTGGAGGTGTCTGGACGGGCAAATTTAACTCCCATTTCCCACCAGGAAGAGGAAAGAACCAAAGGCTCAGCGTGCCGTGCCGGAACCAGATTAGGGCCTGAAGCCATCCTGCGGTGTTGCGGCCAGCTCACAAGAAAACGAGTTGAAGAAAGGAGCTCAGGGGCACTGTAATTCACAAACCTGCAGAGTTATAAGTGACAACTATCGTCCAAAAATATACTGAAGTAAGGCTGCCAAGAGGACTTGAAAGCGGGGCAGAATTGCAGGAAACCGATTTCAGGAGGTAGACTGGAATTGCATTGAAAGCATAGGAAAAGAGGCAGAACGTCCACAATGATGCACTTGGCCAAAAAGGGCGTATGCGTTTTTTCCTGAATATATTCAGGAAAAAACGCATACGCCCTTTTTGGCCAACCAAGCAAGCTTGCAAAGGAAATCTGCACTACAATGAAGTCTCACTTCCCCCCGGTCAAAAGGGCCATCTGAAAAAAGTGTAAAATCCAGAAAGGCAGGACAGGCCATGGAGAACTGGGAGCCTTGTTATGCTGATGGGCGGGATGTAAATTGGCAACAGACACTCGGGAGAAGTGTATGGTGTTTCCTGAAACATCTAAAAAACAAAGCAACAGAGCCTAGGGCACTTCCACTTATGGTCCTATAGCTTAGGGAAATTAAAATCAAAAAGATACAGCCACCCCAATGTTTGGGACGCCTCTGTTTACAAGAACCTCGTTTACCGTACAAGTTCAATATCACAGAAAGTGAAAAATGGATAAAGAACTTGTGGTACTTACGTACAATGCAGTATCACTCAGCAGTGAAATCTATGTCATCAGGCCCGTAGCAGCACAATGAGTGGATTCAGGTACGATGATTCTAACTGAAATAAGTCACACAGAAAAAGAAACATCATACGATATCAGTAATACACGGAATGTAAACTTGGCTACACAGGAACTGAATTACAGAACAGAACAGGGTCTCAAATTTAGAAAACCAACTTATGCTTGTTTAAGGGTAAAGGTGAGTTGGGGTGCTGCATAAAACCAGAGATTGAAATGAGCACAGATAAAGTTCCTTAAGCCAAATATGGAATAGACAAGAGCTACTCCTTGCTCAACGAAATGGACTCAACACCGCATATTAAACGCCTAAGAATGTACCTGACTCTTAAGTATCTTAAAACCTATGGATTGCTATGTCTCCGAAAGAGAATCAAGCATGTGTACAGGGACATAAACGCAGCAGTGATAGGATTGGAGAGGTTCGGTGAGCAAATGAAGAGCCTTTGAAGTCATATTGCATGGTACCCATTCCACGGGTTTCAACTACCCAGGTTTAAGGTATTCTTCCTTCAGCTAAAACATGCATGTGGAACCTAGAGTATGATCAACCATGTGATCGGGAGACGTGTTCAAATATGTCTCAGTTTTCGTACCCTGGTACTCGGGTGCAACATTCCAGACGCTTTACTAACACTCTCCCGACTTGGAGAGTCAGTCCCTTTAACCTCCTGTTTGGCCCAGTTTGCAATTTCTGCGGAAGATGAACAGGAATAGCGAGAACCAATGAGAGACTAGCTGGAGGTGTCTGGACGGGCAAATTTAACTCCCATTTCCCACCAGGAAGAGGAAAGAACCAAAGGCTCAGCGTGCCGTGCCGGAACCAGATTAGGGCCTGAAGCCATCCTGCGGTGTTGCGGCCAGCTCACAAGAAAACGAGTTGAAGAAAGGAGCTCAGGGGCACTGTAATTCACAAACCTGCAGAGTTATAAATGACAACTATCGTCCAAAAATATACTGAAGTAAGGCTGCCAAGAGGACTTGAAAGCGGGGCAGAATTGCAGGAAACCGATTTCAGGAGGTAGACTGGAATTGCATTGAAAGCATAGGAAAAGAGGCAGAACGTCCACAATGATGCACTTGGCCAAAAAGGGCGTATGCGTTTTTTCCTGAATATATTCAGGAAAAAATGCATACGCCCTTTTTGGCCAACCAAGCAAGCTTGCAAAGGAAATCTGCACTACAATGAAGTCTCACTTCCCCCCGGTCAAAAGGGCCATCTGAAAAAAGTGTAAAATCCAGAAAGGCAGGACAGGCCATGGAGAACTGGGAGCCTTGTTATGCTGATGGGCGGGATGTAAATTGCCAACAGACACTCGGGAGAAGTGTATGGTGTTTCCTGAAACATCTAAAAAACAAAGCAACAGAGCCTAGGGCACTTCCACTTATGGTCCTATAGCTTAGGGAAATTAAAATAAAAAAGATACAGCCACCCCAATGTTTGGGACGCCTCTGTTTACAAGAACCTCGTTTACCGTACAAGTTCAATATCACAGAAAGTGAAAAATGGATAAAGAACTTGTGGTACTTACGTACAATGCAGTATCACTCAGCAGTGAAATCTATGTCATCAGGCCCGTAGCAGCACAATGAGTGGATTCAGGTACGATGATTCTAACTGAAATAAGTCACACAGAAAAAGAAACATCATACGATATCAGTAATACACGGAATGTAAACTTGGCTACACAGGAACTGAATTACAGAACAGAACAGGGTCTCAAATTTAGAAAACCAACTTATGCTTGTTTAAGGGTAAAGGTGAGTTGGGGTGCTGCATAAAACCAGAGATTGAAATGAGCACAGATAAAGTTCCTTAAGCCAAATATGGAATAGACAAGAGCTACTCCTTGCTCAACGAAATGGACTCAACACCGCATATTAAACGCCTAAGAATGTACCTGACTCTTAAGTATCTTAAAACCTATGGATTGCTATGTCTCCGAAAGAGAATCAAGCATGTGTACAGGGACATAAACGCAGCAGTGATAGGATTGGAGAGGTTCGGTGAGCAAATGAAGACCCTTTGAAGTCATATTGCATGGTACCCATTCCACGGGTTTCAACTACCCAGGTTTAAGGTATTCTTCCTTCAGCTAAAACATGCATGTGGAACCTAGAGTATGATCAACCATGTGATCGGGAGACGTGTTCAAATATGTCTCAGTTTTCGTACCCTGGTACTCGGGTGCAACATTCCAGACGCTTTACTAACACTCTCCCGACTTGGAGAGTCAGTCCCTTTAACCTCCTGTTTGGCCCAGTTTGCAATTTCTGCGGAAGATGAACAGGAATAGCGAGAACCAATGAGAGACTAGCTGGAGGTGTCTGGACGGGCAAATTTAACTCTCATTTCCCACCAGGAAGAGGAAAGAACCAAAGGCTCAGCGTGCCGTGCCGGAACCAGATTAGGGCCTGAAGCCATCCTGCGGTGTTGCGGCCAGCTCACAAGAAAACGAGTTGAAGAAAGGAGCTCAGGGGCACTGTAATTCACAAACCTGCAGAGTTATAAATGACAACTATCGTCCAAAAATGTACTGAAGTAAGGCTGCCAAGAGGACTTGAAAGCGGGGCAGAATTGCAGGAAACCGATTTCAGGAGGTAGACTGGAATTGCATTGAAAGCATAGGAAAAGAGGCAGAACGTCCACAATGATGCACTTGGCCAAAAAGGGCGTATGCGTTTTTTCCTGAATATATTCAGGAAAAAACGCATACGCCCTTTTTGGCCAACCAAGCAAGCTTGCAAAGGAAATCTGCACTACAATGAAGTCTCACTTCCCCCCGGTCAAAAGGGCCATCTGAAAAAAGTGTAAAATCCAGAAAGGCAGGACAGGCCATGGAGAACTGGGAGCCTTGTTATGCTGATGGGCGGGATGTAAATTGCCAACAGACACTCGGGAGAAGTGTATGGTGTTTCCTGAAACATCTAAAAAACAAAGCAACAGAGCCTAGGGCACTTCCACTTATGGTCCTATAGCTTAGGGAAATTAAAATCAAAAAGATACAGCCACCCCAATGTTTGGGACGCCTCTGTTTACAAGAACCTCGTTTACCGTACAAGTTCAATATCACAGAAAGTGAAAAATGGATAAAGAACTTGTGGTACTTACGTACAATGCAGTATCACTCAGCAGTGAAATCTATGTCATCAGGCCCGTAGCAGCACAATGAGTGGATTCAGGTACGATGATTCTAACTGAAATAAGTCACACAGAAAAAGAAACATCATACGATATCAGTAATACACGGAATGTAAACTTGGCTACACAGGAACTGAATTACAGAACAGAACAGGGTCTCAAATTTAGAAAACCAACTTATGCTTGTTTAAGGGTAAAGGTGAGTTGGGGTGCTGCATAAAACCAGAGATTGAAATGAGCACAGATAAAGTTCCTTAAGCCAAATATGGAATAGACAAGAGCTACTCCTTGCTCAACGAAATGGACTCAACACCGCATATTAAACGCCTAAGAATGTACCTGACTCTTAAGTATCTTAAAACCTATGGATTGCTATGTCTCCGAAAGAGAATCAAGCATGTGTACAGGGACATAAACGCAGCAGTGATAGGATTGGAGAGGTTCGGTGAGCAAATGAAGACCCTTTGAAGTCATATTGCATGGTACCCATTCCACGGGTTTCAACTACCCAGGTTTAAGGTATTCTTCCTTCAGCTAAAACATGCATGTGGAACCTAGAGTATGATCAACCATGTGATCGGGAGACGTGTTCAAATATGTCTCAGTTTTCGTACCCTGGTACTCGGGTGCAACATTCCAGACGCTTTACTAACACTCTCCCGACTTGGAGAGTCAGTCCCTTTAACCTCCTGTTTGGCCCAGTTTGCAATTTCTGCGGAAGATGAACAGGAATAGCGAGAACCAATGAGAGACTAGCTGGAGGTGTCTGGACGGGCAAATTTAACTCTCATTTCCCACCAGGAAGAGGAAAGAACCAAAGGCTCAGCGTGCCGTGCCGGAACCAGATTAGGGCCTGAAGCCATCCTGCGGTGTTGCGGCCAGCTCACAAGAAAACGAGTTGAAGAAAGGAGCTCAGGGGCACTGTAATTCACAAACCTGCAGAGTTATAAATGACAACTATCGTCCAAAAATGTACTGAAGTAAGGCTGCCAAGAGGACTTGAAAGCGGGGCAGAATTGCAGGAAACCGATTTCAGGAGGTAGACTGGAATTGCATTGAAAGCATAGGAAAAGAGGCAGAACGTCCACAATGATGCACTTGGCCAAAAAGGGCGTATGCGTTTTTTCCTGAATATATTCAGGAAAAAACGCATACGCCCTTTTTGGCCAACCAAGCAAGCTTGCAAAGGAAATCTGCACTACAATGAAGTCTCACTTCCCCCCGGTCAAAAGGGCCATCTGAAAAAAGTGTAAAATCCAGAAAGGCAGGACAGGCCATGGAGAACTGGGAGCCTTGTTATGCTGATGGGCGGGATGTAAATTGCCAACAGACACTCGGGAGAAGTGTATGGTGTTTCCTGAAACATCTAAAAAACAAAGCAACAGAGCCTAGGGCACTTCCACTTATGGTCCTATAGCTTAGGGAAATTAAAATCAAAAAGATACAGCCACCCCAATGTTTGGGACGCCTCTGTTTACAAGAACCTCGTTTACCGTACAAGTTCAATATCACAGAAAGTGAAAAATGGATAAAGAACTTGTGGTACTTACGTACAATGCAGTATCACTCAGCAGTGAAATCTATGTCATCAGGCCCGTAGCAGCACAATGAGTGGATTCAGGTACGATGATTCTAACTGAAATAAGTCACACAGAAAAAGAAACATCATACGATATCAGTAATACACGGAATGTAAACTTGGCTACACAGGAACTGAATTACAGAACAGAACAGGGTCTCAAATTTAGAAAACCAACTTATGCTTGTTTAAGGGTAAAGGTGAGTTGGGGTGCTGCATAAAACCAGAGATTGAAATGAGCACAGATAAAGTTCCTTAAGCCAAATATGGAATAGACAAGAGCTACTCCTTGCTCAACGAAATGGACTCAACACCGCATATTAAACGCCTAAGAATGTACCTGACTCTTAAGTATCTTAAAACCTATGGATTGCTATGTCTCCGAAAGAGAATCAAGCATGTGTACAGGGACATAAACGCAGCAGTGATAGGATTGGAGAGGTTCGGTGAGCAAATGAAGAGCCTTTGAAGTCATATTGCATGGTACCCATTCCACGGGTTTCAACTACCCAGGTTTAAGGTATTCTTCCTTCAGCTAAAACATGCATGTGGAACCTAGAGTATGATCAACCATGTGATCGGGAGACGTGTTCAAATATGTCTCAGTTTTCGTACCCTGGTACTCGGGTGCAACATTCCAGACGCTTTACTAACACTCTCCCGACTTGGAGAGTCAGTCCCTTTAACCTCCTGTTTGGCCCAGTTTGCAATTTCTGCGGAAGATGAACAGGAATAGCGAGAACCAATGAGAGACTAGCTGGAGGTGTCTGGACGGGCAAATTTAACTCTCATTTCCCACCAGGAAGAGGAAAGAACCAAAGGCTCAGCGTGCCGTGCCGGAACCAGATTAGGGCCTGAAGCCATCCTGCGGTGTTGCGGCCAGCTCACAAGAAAACAAGTTGAAGAAAGGAGCTCAGGGGCACTGTAATTCACAAACCTGCAGAGTTATAAATGACAACTATCGTCCAAAAATGTACTGAAGTAAGGCTGCCAAGAGGACTTGAAAGCGGGGCAGAATTGCAGGAAACCGATTTCAGGAGGTAGACTGGAATTGCATTGAAAGCATAGGAAAAGAGGCAGAACGTCCACAATGATGCACTTGGCCAAAAAGGGCGTATGCGTTTTTTCCTGAATATATTCAGGAAAAAACGCATACGCCCTTTTTGGCCAACCAAGCAAGCTTGCAAAGGAAATCTGCACTACAATGAAGTCTCACTTCCCCCTGGTCAAAAGGGCCATCTGGAAAAAGTGTAAAGTCCAGAAAGGCAGGACAGGCCATGGAGAACTGGGAGCCTTGTTATGCTGATGGGCGGGATGTAAATTGCCAACAGACACTCGGGAGAAGTGTATGGTGTTTCCTGAAACATCTAAAAAACAAAGCAACAGAGCCTAGGGCACTTCCACTTATGGTCCTATAGCTTAGGGAAATTAAAATCAAAAAGATACAGCCACCCCAATGTTTGGGACGCCTCTGTTTACAAGAACCTCGTTTACCGTACAAGTTCAATATCACAGAAAGTGAAAAATGGATAAAGAACTTGTGGTACTTACGTACAATGCAGTATCACTCAGCAGTGAAATCTATGTCATCAGGCCCGTAGCAGCACAATGAGTGGATTCAGGTACGATGATTCTAACTGAAATAAGTCACACAGAAAAAGAAACATCATACGATATCAGTAATACACGGAATGTAAACTTGGCTACACAGGAACTGAATTACAGAACAGAACAGGGTCTCAAATTTAGAAAACCAACTTATGCTTGTTTAAGGGTAAAGGTGAGTTGGAGTGCTGCATAAAACCAGAGATTGAAATGAGCACAGATAAAGTTCCTTAAGCCAAATATGGAATAGACAAGAGCTACTCCTTGCTCAACGAAATGGACTCAACACCGCATATTAAACGCCTAAGAATGTACCTGACTCTTAAGTATCTTAAAACCTATGGATTGCTATGACTCCGAAAGAGAATCAAGCATGTGTACAGGGACATAAACGCAGCAGTGATAGGATTGGAGAGGTTCGGTGAGCAAATGAAGAGCCTTTGAAGTCATATTGCATGGTACCCATTCCACGGGTTTCAACTACCCAGGTTTAAGGTATTCTTCCTTCAGCTAAAACATGCATGTGGAACCTAGAGTATGATCAACCATGTGATCGGGAGACGTGTTCAAATATGTCTCAGTTTTCGTACCCTGGTACTCGGGTGCAACATTCCAGACGCTTTACTAACACTCTCCCGACTTGGAGAGTCAGTCCCTTTAACCTCCTGTTTGGCCCAGTTTGCAATTTCTGCGGAAGATGAACAGGAATAGCGAGAACCAATGAGAGACTAGCTGGAGGTGTCTGGACGGGCAAATTTAACTCTCATTTCCCACCAGGAAGAGGAAAGAACCAAAGGCTCAGCGTGCCGTGCCGGAACCAGATTAGGGCCTGAAGCCATCCTGCGGTGTTGCGGCCAGCTCACAAGAAAACGAGTTGAAGAAAGGAGCTCAGGGGCACTGTAATTCACAAACCTGCAGAGTTATAAGTGACAACTATCGTCCAAAACTATACTGAAGTAAGGCTGCCAAGAGGACTTGAAAGCGGGGCAGAATTGCAGGAAACCGATTTCAGGAGGTAGACTGGAATTGCATTGAAAGCATAGGAAAAGAGGCAGAACGTCCACAATGATGCACTTGGCCAAAAAGGGCGTATGCGTTTTTTCCTGAATATATTCAGGAAAAAACGCATACGCCCTTTTTGGCCAACCAAGCAAGCTTGCAAAGGAAATCTGCACTACAATGAAGTCTCACTTCCCCCCGGTCAAAAGGGCCATCTGAAAAAAGTGTAAAATCCAGAAAGGCAGGACAGGCCATGGAGAACTGGGAGCCTTGTTATGCTGATGGGCGGGATGTAAATTGCCAACAGACACTCGGGAGAAGTGTATGGTGTTTCCTGAAACATCTAAAAAACAAAGCAACAGAGCCTAGGGCACTTCCACTTATGGTCCTATAGCTTAGGGAAATTAAAATCAAAAAGATACAGCCACCCCAATGTTTGGGACGCCTCTGTTTACAAGAACCTCGTTTACCGTACAAGTTCAATATCACAGAAAGTGAAAAATGGATAAAGAACTTGTGGTACTTACGTACAATGCAGTATCACTCAGCAGTGAAATCTATGTCATCAGGCCCGTAGCAGCACAATGAGTGGATTCAGGTACGATGATTCTAACTGAAATAAGTCACACAGAAAAAGAAACATCATACGATATCAGTAATACACGGAATGTAAACTTGGCTACACAGGAACTGAATTACAGAACAGAACAGGGTCTCAAATTTAGAAAACCAACTTATGCTTGTTTAAGGGTAAAGGTGAGTTGGGGTGCTGCATAAAACCAGAGATTGAAATGAGCACAGATAAAGTTCCTTAAGCCAAATATGGAATAGACAAGAGCTACTCCTTGCTCAACGAAATGGACTCAACACCGCATATTAAACGCCTAAGAATGTACCTGACTCTTAAGTATCTTAAAACCTATGGATTGCTATGTCTCCGAAAGAGAATCAAGCATGTGTACAGGGACATAAACGCAGCAGTGATAGGATTGGAGAGGTTCGGTGAGCAAATGAAGAGCCTTTGAAGTCATATTGCATGGTACCCATTCGACGGGTTTCAACTACCCAGGTTTAAGGTATTCTTCCTTCAGCTAAAACATGCATGTGGAACCTAGAGTATGATCAACCATGTGATCGGGAGACGTGTTCAAATATGTCTCAGTTTTCGTACCCTGGTACTCGGGTGCAACATTCCAGACGCTTTACTAACACTCTCCCGACTTGGAGAGTCAGTCCCTTTAACCTCCTGTTTGGCCCAGTTTGCAATTTCTGCGGAAGATGAACAGGAATAGCGAGAACCAATGAGAGACTAGCTGGAGGTGTCTGGACGGGCAAATTTAACTCCCATTTCCCACCAGGAAGAGGAAAGAACCAAAGGCTCAGCGTGCCGTGCCGGAACCAGATTAGGGCCTGAAGCCATCCTGCGGTGTTGCGGCCAGCTCACAAGAAAACGAGTTGAAGAAAGGAGCTCAGGGGCACTGTAATTCACAAACCTGCAGAGTTATAAGTGACAACTATCGTCCAAAAATATACTGAAGTAAGGCTGCCAAGAGGACTTGAAAGCGGGGCAGAATTGCAGGAAACCGATTTCAGGAGGTAGACTGGAATTGCATTGAAAGCATAGGAAAAGAGGCAGAACGTCCACAATGATGCACTTGGCCAAAAAGGGCGTATGCGTTTTTTCCTGAATATATTCAGGAAAAAACGCATACGCCCTTTTTGGCCAACCAAGCAAGCTTGCAAAGGAAATCTGCACTACAATGAAGTCTCACTTCCCCCCGGTCAAAAGGGCCATCTGAAAAAAGTGTAAAATCCAGAAAGGCAGGACAGGCCATGGAGAACTGGGAGCCTTGTTATGCTGATGGGCGGGATGTAAATTGCCAACAGACACTCGGGAGAAGTGTATGGTGTTTCCTGAAACATCTAAAAAACAAAGCAACAGAGCCTAGGGCACTTCCACTTATGGTCCTATAGCTTAGGGAAATTAAAATCAAAAAGATACAGCCACCCCAATGTTTGGGACGCCTCTGTTTACAAGAACCTCGTTTACCGTACAAGTTCAATATCACAGAAAGTGAAAAATGGATAAAGAACTTGTGGTACTTACGTACAATGCAGTATCACTCAGCAGTGAAATCTATGTCATCAGGCCCGTAGCAGCACAATGAGTGGATTCAGGTACGATGATTCTAACTGAAATAAGTCACACAGAAAAAGAAACATCATACGATATCAGTAATACACGGAATGTAAACTTGGCTACACAGGAACTGAATTACAGAACAGAACAGGGTCTCAAATTTAGAAAACCAACTTATGCTTGTTTAAGGGTAAAGGTGAGTTGGGGTGCTGCATAAAACCAGAGATTGAAATGAGCACAGATAAAGTTCCTTAAGCCAAATATGGAATAGACAAGAGCTACTCCTTGCTCAACGAAATGGACTCAACACCGCATATTAAACGCCTAAGAATGTACCTGACTCTTAAGTATCTTAAAACCTATGGATTGCTATGTCTCCGAAAGAGAATCAAGCATGTGTACAGGGACATAAACGCAGCAGTGATAGGATTGGAGAGGTTCGGTGAGCAAATGAAGAGCCTTTGAAGTCATATTGCATGGTACCCATTCCACGGGTTTCAACTACCCAGGTTTAAGGTATTCTTCCTTCAGCTAAAACATGCATGTGGAACCTAGAGTATGATCAACCATGTGATCGGGAGACGTGTTCAAATATGTCTCAGTTTTCGTACCCTGGTACTCGGGTGCAACATTCCAGACGCTTTACTAACACTCTCCCGACTTGGAGAGTCAGTCCCTTTAACCTCCTGTTTGGCCCAGTTTGCAATTTCTGCGGAAGATGAACAGGAATAGCGAGAACCAATGAGAGACTAGCTGGAGGTGTCTGGACGGGCAAATTTAACTCCCATTTCCCACCAGGAAGAGGAAAGAACCAAAGGCTCAGCGTGCCGTGCCGGAACCAGATTAGGGCCTGAAGCCATCCTGCGGTGTTGCGGCCAGCTCACAAGAAAACGAGTTGAAGAAAGGAGCTCAGGGGCACTGTAATTCACAAACCTGCAGAGTTATAAGTGACAACTATCGTCCAAAACTATACTGAAGTAAGGCTGCCAAGAGGACTTGAAAGCGGGGCAGAATTGCAGGAAACCGATTTCAGGAGGTAGACTGGAATTGCATTGAAAGCATAGGAAAAGAGGCAGAACGTCCACAATGATGCACTTGGCCAAAAAGGGCGTATGCGTTTTTTCCTGAATATATTCAGGAAAAAACGCATACGCCCTTTTTGGCCAACCAAGCAAGCTTGCAAAGGAAATCTGCACTACAATGAAGTCTCACTTCCCCCCGGTCAAAAGGGCCATCTGAAAAAAGTGTAAAATCCAGAAAGGCAGGACAGGCCATGGAGAACTGGGAGCCTTGTTATGCTGATGGGCGGGATGTAAATTGCCAACAGACACTCGGGAGAAGTGTATGGTGTTTCCTGAAACATCTAAAAAACAAAGCAACAGAGCCTAGGGCACTTCCACTTATGGTCCTATAGCTTAGGGAAATTAAAATCAAAAAGATACAGCCACCCCAATGTTTGGGACGCCTCTGTTTACAAGAACCTCGTTTACCGTACAAGTTCAATATCACAGAAAGTGAAAAATGGATAAAGAACTTGTGGTACTTACGTACAATGCAGTATCACTCAGCAGTGAAATCTATGTCATCAGGCCCGTAGCAGCACAATGAGTGGATTCAGGTACGATGATTCTAACTGAAATAAGTCACACAGAAAAAGAAACATCATACGATATCAGTAACACACGGAATGTAAACTTGGCTACACAGGAACTGAATTACAGAACAGAACAGGGTCTCAAATTTAGAAAACCAACTTATGCTTGTTTAAGGGTAAAGGTGAGTTGGGGTGCTGCATAAAACCAGAGATTGAAATGAGCACAGATAAAGTTCCTTAAGCCAAATATGGAATAGACAAGAGCTACTCCTTGCTCAACGAAATGGACTCAACACCGCATATTAAACGCCTAAGAATGTACCTGACTCTTAAGTATCTTAAAACCTATGGATTGCTATGTCTCCGAAAGAGAATCAAGCATGTGTACAGGGACATAAACGCAGCAGTGATAGGATTGGAGAGGTTCGGTGAGCAAATGAAGACCCTTTGAAGTCATATTGCATGGTACCCATTCCACGGGTTTCAACTACCCAGGTTTAAGGTATTCTTCCTTCAGCTAAAACATGCATGTGGAACCTAGAGTATGATCAACCATGTGATCGGGAGACGTGTTCAAATATGTCTCAGTTTTCGTACCCTGGTACTCGGGTGCAACATTCCAGACGCTTTACTAACACTCTCCCGACTTGGAGAGTCAGTCCCTTTAACCTCCTGTTTGGCCCAGTTTGCAATTTCTGCGGAAGATGAACAGGAATAGCGAGAACCAATGAGAGACTAGCTGGAGGTGTCTGGACGGGCAAATTTAACTCCCATTTCCCACCAGGAAGAGGAAAGAACCAAAGGCTCAGCGTGCCGTGCCGGAACCAGATTAGGGCCTGAAGCCATCCTGCGGTGTTGCGGCCAGCTCACAAGAAAACGAGTTGAAGAAAGGAGCTCAGGGGCACTGTAATTCACAAACCTGCAGAGTTATAAGTGACAACTATCGTCCAAAACTATACTGAAGTAAGGCTGCCAAGAGGACTTGAAAGCGGGGCAGAATTGCAGGAAACCGATTTCAGGAGGTAGACTGGAATTGCATTGAAAGCATAGGAAAAGAGGCAGAACGTCCACAATGATGCACTTGGCCAAAAAGGGCGTATGCGTTTTTTCCTGAATATATTCAGGAAAAAACGCATACGCCCTTTTTGGCCAACCAAGCAAGCTTGCAAAGGAAATCTGCACTACAATGAAGTCTCACTTCCCCCCGGTCAAAAGGGCCATCTGAAAAAAGTGTAAAATCCAGAAAGGCAGGACAGGCCATGGAGAACTGGGAGCCTTGTTATGCTGATGGGCGGGATGTAAATTGCCAACAGACACTCGGGAGAAGTGTATGGTGTTTCCTGAAACATCTAAAAAACAAAGCAACAGAGCCTAGGGCACTTCCACTTATGGTCCTATAGCTTAGGGAAATTAAAATCAAAAAGATACAGCCACCCCAATGTTTGGGACGCCTCTGTTTACAAGAACCTCGTTTACCGTACAAGTTCAATATCACAGAAAGTGAAAAATGGATAAAGAACTTGTGGTACTTACGTACAATGCAGTATCACTCAGCAGTGAAATCTATGTCATCAGGCCCGTAGCAGCACAATGAGTGGATTCAGGTACGATGATTCTAACTGAAATAAGTCACACAGAAAAAGAAACATCATACGATATCAGTAATACACGGAATGTAAACTTGGCTACACAGGAACTGAATTACAGAACAGAACAGGGTCTCAAATTTAGAAAACCAACTTATGCTTGTTTAAGGGTAAAGGTGAGTTGGGGTGCTGCATAAAACCAGAGATTGAAATGAGCACAGATAAAGTTCCTTAAGCCAAATATGGAATAGACAAGAGCTACTCCTTGCTCAACGAAATGGACTCAACACCGCATATTAAACGCCTAAGAATGTACCTGACTCTTAAGTATCTTAAAACCTATGGATTGCTATGTCTCCGAAAGAGAATCAAGCATGTGTACAGGGACATAAACGCAGCAGTGATAGGATTGGAGAGGTTCGGTGAGCAAATGAAGACCCTTTGAAGTCATATTGCATGGTACCCATTCCACGGGTTTCAACTACCCAGGTTTAAGGTATTCTTCCTTCAGCTAAAACATGCATGTGGAACCTAGAGTATGATCAACCATGTGATCGGGAGACGTGTTCAAATATGTCTCAGTTTTCGTACCCTGGTACTCGGGTGCAACATTCCAGACGCTTTACTAACACTCTCCCGACTTGGAGAGTCAGTCCCTTTAACCTCCTGTTTGGCCCAGTTTGCAATTTCTGCGGAAGATGAACAGGAATAGCGAGAACCAATGAGAGACTAGCTGGAGGTGTCTGGACGGGCAAATTTAACTCCCATTTCCCACCAGGAAGAGGAAAGAACCAAAGGCTCAGCGTGCCGTGCCGGAACCAGATTAGGGCCTGAAGCCATCCTGCGGTGTTGCGGCCAGCTCACAAGAAAACGAGTTGAAGAAAGGAGCTCAGGGGCACTGTAATTCACAAACCTGCAGAGTTATAAGTGACAACTATCGTCCAAAACTATACTGAAGTAAGGCTGCCAAGAGGACTTGAAAGCGGGGCAGAATTGCAGGAAACCGATTTCAGGAGGTAGACTGGAATTGCATTGAAAGCATAGGAAAAGAGGCAGAACGTCCACAATGATGCACTTGGCCAAAAAGGGCGTATGCGTTTTTTCCTGAATATATTCAGGAAAAAACGCATACGCCCTTTTTGGCCAACCAAGCAAGCTTGCAAAGGAAATCTGCACTACAATGAAGTCTCACTTCCCCCCGGTCAAAAGGGCCATCTGAAAAAAGTGTAAAATCCAGAAAGGCAGGACAGGCCATGGAGAACTGGGAGCCTTGTTATGCTGATGGGCGGGATGTAAATTGCCAACAGACACTCGGGAGAAGTGTATGGTGTTTCCTGAAACATCTAAAAAACAAAGCAACAGAGCCTAGGGCACTTCCACTTATGGTCCTATAGCTTAGGGAAATTAAAATCAAAAAGATACAGCCACCCCAATGTTTGGGACGCCTCTGTTTACAAGAACCTCGTTTACCGTACAAGTTCAATATCACAGAAAGTGAAAAATGGATAAAGAACTTGTGGTACTTACGTACAATGCAGTATCACTCAGCAGTGAAATCTATGTCATCAGGCCCGTAGCAGCACAATGAGTGGATTCAGGTACGATGATTCTAACTGAAATAAGTCACACAGAAAAAGAAACATCATACGATATCAGTAATACACGGAATGTAAACTTGGCTACACAGGAACTGAATTACAGAACAGAACAGGGTCTCAAATTTAGAAAACCAACTTATGCTTGTTTAAGGGTAAAGGTGAGTTGGGGTGCTGCATAAAACCAGAGATTGAAATGAGCACAGATAAAGTTCCTTAAGCCAAATATGGAATAGACAAGAGCTACTCCTTGCTCAACGAAATGGACTCAACACCGCATATTAAACGCCTAAGAATGTACCTGACTCTTAAGTATCTTAAAACCTATGGATTGCTATGTCTCCGAAAGAGAATCAAGCATGTGTACAGGGACATAAACGCAGCAGTGATAGGATTGGAGAGGTTCGGTGAGCAAATGAAGACCCTTTGAAGTCATATTGCATGGTACCCATTCCACGGGTTTCAACTACCCAGGTTTAAGGTATTCTTCCTTCAGCTAAAACATGCATGTGGAACCTAGAGTATGATCAACCATGTGATCGGGAGACGTGTTCAAATATGTCTCAGTTTTCGTACCCTGGTACTCGGGTGCAACATTCCAGACGCTTTACTAACACTCTCCCGACTTGGAGAGTCAGTCCCTTTAACCTCCTGTTTGGCCCAGTTTGCAATTTCTGCGGAAGATGAACAGGAATAGCGAGAACCAATGAGAGACTAGCTGGAGGTGTCTGGACGGGCAAATTTAACTCCCATTTCCCACCAGGAAGAGGAAAGAACCAAAGGCTCAGCGTGCCGTGCCGGAACCAGATTAGGGCCTGAAGCCATCCTGCGGTGTTGCGGCCAGCTCACAAGAAAACGAGTTGAAGAAAGGAGCTCAGGGGCACTGTAATTCACAAACCTGCAGAGTTATAAGTGACAACTATCGTCCAAAACTATACTGAAGTAAGGCTGCCAAGAGGACTTGAAAGCGGGGCAGAATTGCAGGAAACCGATTTCAGGAGGTAGACTGGAATTGCATTGAAAGCATAGGAAAAGAGGCAGAACGTCCACAATGATGCACTTGGCCAAAAAGGGCGTATGCGTTTTTTCCTGAATATATTCAGGAAAAAACGCATACGCCCTTTTTGGCCAACCAAGCAAGCTTGCAAAGGAAATCTGCACTACAATGAAGTCTCACTTCCCACCGGTCAAAAGGGCCATCTGGAAAAAGTGTAAAATCCAGAAAGGCAGGACAGGCCATGGAGAACTGGGAGCCTTGTTATGCTGATGGGCGGGATGTAAATTGCCAACAGACACTCGGGAGAAGTGTATGGTGTTTCCTGAAACATCTAAAAAACAAAGCAACAGAGCCTAGGGCACTTCCACTTATGGTCCTATAGCTTAGGGAAATTAAAATCAAAAAGATACAGCCACCCCAATGTTTGGGACGCCTCTGTTTACAAGAACCTCGTTTACCGTACAAGTTCAATATCACAGAAAGTGAAAAATGGATAAAGAACTTGTGGTACTTACGTACAATGCAGTATCACTCAGCAGTGAAATCTATGTCATCAGGCCCGTAGCAGCACAATGAGTGGATTCAGGTACGATGATTCTAACTGAAATAAGTCACACAGAAAAAGAAACATCATACGATATCAGTAATACACGGAATGTAAACTTGGCTACACAGGAACTGAATTACAGAACAGAACAGGGTCTCAAATTTAGAAAACCAACTTATGCTTGTTTAAGGGTAAAGGTGAGTTGGGGTGCTGCATAAAACCAGAGATTGAAATGAGCACAGATAAAGTTCCTTAAGCCAAATATGGAATAGACAAGAGCTACTCCTTGCTCAACGAAATGGACTCAACACCGCATATTAAACGCCTAAGAATGTACCTGACTCTTAAGTATCTTAAAACCTATGGATTGCTATGTCTCCGAAAGAGAATCAAGCATGTGTACAGGGACATAAACGCAGCAGTGATAGGATTGGAGAGGTTCGGTGAGCAAATGAAGACCCTTTGAAGTCATATTGCATGGTACCCATTCCACGGGTTTCAACTACCCAGGTTTAAGGTATTCTTCCTTCAGCTAAAACATGCATGTGGAACCTAGAGTATGATCAACCATGTGATCGGGAGACGTGTTCAAATATGTCTCAGTTTTCGTACCCTGGTACTCGGGTGCAACATTCCAGACGCTTTACTAACACTCTCCCGACTTGGAGAGTCAGTCCCTTTAACCTCCTGTTTGGCCCAGTTTGCAATTTCTGCGGAAGATGAACAGGAATAGCGAGAACCAATGAGAGACTAGCTGGAGGTGTCTGGACGGGCAAATTTAACTCTCATTTCCCACCAGGAAGAGGAAAGAACCAAAGGCTCAGCGTGCCGTGCCGGAACCAGATTAGGGCCTGAAGCCATCCTGCGGTGTTGCGGCCAGCTCACAAGAAAACGAGTTGAAGAAAGGAGCTCAGGGGCACTGTAATTCACAAACCTGCAGAGTTATAAATGACAACTATCGTCCAAAAATGTACTGAAGTAAGGCTGCCAAGAGGACTTGAAAGCGGGGCAGAATTGCAGGAAACCGATTTCAGGAGGTAGACTGGAATTGCATTGAAAGCATAGGAAAAGAGGCAGAACGTCCACAATGATGCACTTGGCCAAAAAGGGCGTATGCGTTTTTTCCTGAATATATTCAGGAAAAAACGCATACGCCCTTTTTGGCCAACCAAGCAAGCTTGCAAAGGAAATCTGCACTACAATGAAGTCTCACTTCCCCCCGGTCAAAAGGGCCATCTGAAAAAAGTGTAAAATCCAGAAAGGCAGGACAGGCCATGGAGAACTGGGAGCCTTGTTATGCTGATGGGCGGGATGTAAATTGCCAACAGACACTCGGGAGAAGTGTATGGTGTTTCCTGAAACATCTAAAAAACAAAGCAACAGAGCCTAGGGCACTTCCACTTATGGTCCTATAGCTTAGGGAAATTAAAATCAAAAAGATACAGCCACCCCAATGTTTGGGACGCCTCTGTTTACAAGAACCTCGTTTACCGTACAAGTTCAATATCACAGAAAGTGAAAAATGGATAAAGAACTTGTGGTACTTACGTACAATGCAGTATCACTCAGCAGTGAAATCTATGTCATCAGGCCCGTAGCAGCACAATGAGTGGATTCAGGTACGATGATTCTAACTGAAATAAGTCACACAGAAAAAGAAACATCATACGATATCAGTAATACACGGAATGTAAACTTGGCTACACAGGAACTGAATTACAGAACAGAACAGGGTCTCAAATTTAGAAAACCAACTTATGCTTGTTTAAGGGTAAAGGTGAGTTGGGGTGCTGCATAAAACCAGAGATTGAAATGAGCACAGATAAAGTTCCTTAAGCCAAATATGGAATAGACAAGAGCTACTCCTTGCTCAACGAAATGGACTCAACACCGCATATTAAACGCCTAAGAATGTACCTGACTCTTAAGTATCTTAAAACCTATGGATTGCTATGTCTCCGAAAGAGAATCAAGCATGTGTACAGGGACATAAACGCAGCAGTGATAGGATTGGAGAGGTTCGGTGAGCAAATGAAGACCCTTTGAAGTCATATTGCATGGTACCCATTCCACGGGTTTCAACTACCCAGGTTTAAGGTATTCTTCCTTCAGCTAAAACATGCATGTGGAACCTAGAGTATGATCAACCATGTGATCGGGAGACGTGTTCAAATATGTCTCAGTTTTCGTACCCTGGTACTCGGGTGCAACATTCCAGACGCTTTACTAACACTCTCCCGACTTGGAGAGTCAGTCCCTTTAACCTCCTGTTTGGCCCAGTTTGCAATTTCTGCGGAAGATGAACAGGAATAGCGAGAACCAATGAGAGACTAGCTGGAGGTGTCTGGACGGGCAAATTTAACTCTCATTTCCCACCAGGAAGAGGAAAGAACCAAAGGCTCAGCGTGCCGTGCCGGAACCAGATTAGGGCCTGAAGCCATCCTGCGGTGTTGCGGCCAGCTCACAAGAAAACGAGTTGAAGAAAGGAGCTCAGGGGCACTGTAATTCACAAACCTGCAGAGTTATAAATGACAACTATCGTCCAAAAATGTACTGAAGTAAGGCTGCCAAGAGGACTTGAAAGCGGGGCAGAATTGCAGGAAACCGATTTCAGGAGGTAGACTGGAATTGCATTGAAAGCATAGGAAAAGAGGCAGAACGTCCACAATGATGCACTTGGCCAAAAAGGGCGTATGCGTTTTTTCCTGAATATATTCAGGAAAAAACGCATACGCCCTTTTTGGCCAACCAAGCAAGCTTGCAAAGGAAATCTGCACTACAATGAAGTCTCACTTCCCCCCGGTCAAAAGGGCCATCTGGAAAAAGTGTAAAGTCCAGAAAGGCAGGACAGGCCATGGAGAACTGGGAGCCTTGTTATGCTGATGGGCGGGATGTAAATTGCCAACAGACACTCGGGAGAAGTGTATGGTGTTTCCTGAAACATCTAAAAAACAAAGCAACAGAGCCTAGGGCACTTCCACTTATGGTCCTATAGCTTAGGGAAATTAAAATCAAAAAGATACAGCCACCCCAATGTTTGGGACGCCTCTGTTTACAAGAACCTCGTTTACCGTACAAGTTCAATATCACAGAAAGTGAAAAATGGATAAAGAACTTGTGGTACTTACGTACAATGCAGTATCACTCAGCAGTGAAATCTATGTCATCAGGCCCGTAGCAGCACAATGAGTGGATTCAGGTACGATGATTCTAACTGAAATAAGTCACACAGAAAAAGAAACATCATACGATATCAGTAATACACGGAATGTAAACTTGGCTACACAGGAACTGAATTACAGAACAGAACAGGGTCTCAAATTTAGAAAACCAACTTATGCTTGTTTAAGGGTAAAGGTGAGTTGGGGTGCTGCATAAAACCAGAGATTGAAATGAGCACAGATAAAGTTCCTTAAGCCAAATATGGAATAGACAAGAGCTACTCCTTGCTCAACGAAATGGACTCAACACCGCATATTAAACGCCTAAGAATGTACCTGACTCTTAAGTATCTTAAAACCTATGGATTGCTATGTCTCCGAAAGAGAATCAAGCATGTGTACAGGGACATAAACGCAGCAGTGATAGGATTGGAGAGGTTCGGTGAGCAAATGAAGAGCCTTTGAAGTCATATTGCATGGTACCCATTCGACGGGTTTCAACTACCCAGGTTTAAGGTATTCTTCCTTCAGCTAAAACATGCATGTGGAACCTAGAGTATGATCAACCATGTGATCGGGAGACGTGTTCAAATATGTCTCAGTTTTCGTACCCTGGTACTCGGGTGCAACATTCCAGACGCTTTACTAACACTCTCCCGACTTGGAGAGTCAGTCCCTTTAACCTCCTGTTTGGCCCAGTTTGCAATTTCTGCGGAAGATGAACAGGAATAGCGAGAACCAATGAGAGACTAGCTGGAGGTGTCTGGACGGGCAAATTTAACTCTCATTTCCCACCAGGAAGAGGAAAGAACCAAAGGCTCAGCGTGCCGTGCCGGAACCAGATTAGGGCCTGAAGCCATCCTGCGGTGTTGCGGCCAGCTCACAAGAAAACGAGTTGAAGAAAGGAGCTCAGGGGCACTGTAATTCACAAACCTGCAGAGTTATAAATGACAACTATCGTCCAAAAATGTACTGAAGTAAGGCTGCCAAGAGGACTTGAAAGCGGGGCAGAATTGCAGGAAACCGATTTCAGGAGGTAGACTGGAATTGCATTGAAAGCATAGGAAAAGAGGCAGAACGTCCACAATGATGCACTTGGCCAAAAAGGGCGTATGCGTTTTTTCCTGAATATATTCAGGAAAAAACGCATACGCCCTTTTTGGCCAACCAAGCAAGCTTGCAAAGGAAATCTGCACTACAATGAAGTCTCACTTCCCCCCGGTCAAAAGGGCCATCTGGAAAAAGTGTAAAGTCCAGAAAGGCAGGACAGGCCATGGAGAACTGGGAGCCTTGTTATGCTGATGGGCGGGATGTAAATTGCCAACAGACACTCGGGAGAAGTGTATGGTGTTTCCTGAAACATCTAAAAAACAAAGCAACAGAGCCTAGGGCACTTCCACTTATGGTCCTATAGCTTAGGGAAATTAAAATCAAAAAGATACAGCCACCCCAATGTTTGGGACGCCTCTGTTTACAAGAACCTCGTTTACCGTACAAGTTCAATATCACAGAAAGTGAAAAATGGATAAAGAACTTGTGGTACTTACGTACAATGCAGTATCACTCAGCAGTGAAATCTATGTCATCAGGCCCGTAGCAGCACAATGAGTGGATTCAGGTACGATGATTCTAACTGAAATAAGTCACACAGAAAAAGAAACATCATACGATATCAGTAATACACGGAATGTAAACTTGGCTACACAGGAACTGAATTACAGAACAGAACAGGGTCTCAAATTTAGAAAACCAACTTATGCTTGTTTAAGGGTAAAGGTGAGTTGGGGTGCTGCATAAAACCAGAGATTGAAATGAGCACAGATAAAGTTCCTTAAGCCAAATATGGAATAGACAAGAGCTACTCCTTGCTCAACGAAATGGACTCAACACCGCATATTAAACGCCTAAGAATGTACCTGACTCTTAAGTATCTTAAAACCTATGGATTGCTATGTCTCCGAAAGAGAATCAAGCATGTGTACAGGGACATAAACGCAGCAGTGATAGGATTGGAGAGGTTCGGTGAGCAAATGAAGAGCCTTTGAAGTCATATTGCATGGTACCCATTCCACGGGTTTCAACTACCCAGGTTTAAGGTATTCTTCCTTCAGCTAAAACATGCATGTGGAACCTAGAGTATGATCAACCATGTGATCGGGAGACGTGTTCAAATATGTCTCAGTTTTCGTACCCTGGTACTCGGGTGCAACATTCCAGACGCTTTACTAACACTCTCCCGACTTGGAGAGTCAGTCCCTTTAACCTCCTGTTTGGCCCAGTTTGCAATTTCTGCGGAAGATGAACAGGAATAGCGAGAACCAATGAGAGACTAGCTGGAGGTGTCTGGACGGGCAAATTTAACTCCCATTTCCCACCAGGAAGAGGAAAGAACCAAAGGCTCAGCGTGCCGTGCCGGAACCAGATTAGGGCCTGAAGCCATCCTGCGGTGTTGCGGCCAGCTCACAAGAAAACGAGTTGAAGAAAGGAGCTCAGGGGCACTGTAATTCACAAACCTGCAGAGTTATAAGTGACAACTATCGTCCAAAAATATACTGAAGTAAGGCTGCCAAGAGGACTTGAAAGCGGGGCAGAATTGCAGGAAACCGATTTCAGGAGGTAGACTGGAATTGCATTGAAAGCATAGGAAAAGAGGCAGAACGTCCACAATGATGCACTTGGCCAAAAAGGGCGTATGCGTTTTTTCCTGAATATATTCAGGAAAAAACGCATACGCCCTTTTTGGCCAACCAAGCAAGCTTGCAAAGGAAATCTGCACTACAATGAAGTCTCACTTCCCCCCGGTCAAAAGGGCCATCTGAAAAAAGTGTAAAGTCCAGAAAGGCAGGACAGGCCATGGAGAACTGGGAGCCTTGTTATGCTGATGGGCGGGATGTAAATTGCCAACAGACACTCGGGAGAAGTGTATGGTGTTTCCTGAAACATCTAAAAAACAAAGCAACAGAGCCTAGGGCACTTCCACTTATGGTCCTATAGCTTAGGGAAATTAAAATCAAAAAGATACAGCCACCCCAATGTTTGGGACGCCTCTGTTTACAAGAACCTCGTTTACCGTACAAGTTCAATATCACAGAAAGTGAAAAATGGATAAAGAACTTGTGGTACTTACGTACAATGCAGTATCACTCAGCAGTGAAATCTATGTCATCAGGCCCGTAGCAGCACAATGAGTGGATTCAGGTACGATGATTCTAACTGAAATAAGTCACACAGAAAAAGAAACATCATACGATATCAGTAATACACGGAATGTAAACTTGGCTACACAGGAACTGAATTACAGAACAGAACAGGGTCTCAAATTTAGAAAACCAACTTATGCTTGTTTAAGGGTAAAGGTGAGTTGGGGTGCTGCATAAAACCAGAGATTGAAATGAGCACAGATAAAGTTCCTTAAGCCAAATATGGAATAGACAAGAGCTACTCCTTGCTCAACGAAATGGACTCAACACCGCATATTAAACGCCTAAGAATGTACCTGACTCTTAAGTATCTTAAAACCTATGGATTGCTATGTCTCCGAAAGAGAATCAAGCATGTGTACAGGGACATAAACGCAGCAGTGATAGGATTGGAGAGGTTCGGTGAGCAAATGAAGACCCTTTGAAGTCATATTGCATGGTACCCATTCCACGGGTTTCAACTACCCAGGTTTAAGGTATTCTTCCTTCAGCTAAAACATGCATGTGGAACCTAGAGTATGATCAACCATGTGATCGGGAGACGTGTTCAAATATGTCTCAGTTTTCGTACCCTGGTACTCGGGTGCAACATTCCAGACGCTTTACTAACACTCTCCCGACTTGGAGAGTCAGTCCCTTTAACCTCCTGTTTGGCCCAGTTTGCAATTTCTGCGGAAGATGAACAGGAATAGCGAGAACCAATGAGAGACTAGCTGGAGGTGTCTGGACGGGCAAATTTAACTCCCATTTCCCACCAGGAAGAGGAAAGAACCAAAGGCTCAGCGTGCCGTGCCGGAACCAGATTAGGGCCTGAAGCCATCCTGCGGTGTTGCGGCCAGCTCACAAGAAAACGAGTTGAAGAAAGGAGCTCAGGGGCACTGTAATTCACAAACCTGCAGAGTTATAAATGACAACTATCGTCCAAAAATATACTGAAGTAAGGCTGCCAAGAGGACTTGAAAGCGGGGCAGAATTGCAGGAAACCGATTTCAGGAGGTAGACTGGAATTGCATTGAAAGCATAGGAAAAGAGGCAGAACGTCCACAATGATGCACTTGGCCAAAAAGGGCGTATGCGTTTTTTCCTGAATATATTCAGGAAAAAACGCATACGCCCGTTTTGGCCAACCAAGCAAGCTTGCAAAGGAAATCTGCACTACAATGAAGTCTCACTTCCCCCCGGTCAAAAGGGCCATCTGAAAAAAGTGTAAAATCCAGAAAGGCAGGACAGGCCATGGAGAACTGGGAGCCTTGTTATGCTGATGGGCGGGATGTAAATTGCCAACAGACACTCGGGAGAAGTGTATGGTGTTTCCTGAAACATCTAAAAAACAAAGCAACAGAGCCTAGGGCACTTCCACTTATGGTCCTATAGCTTAGGGAAATTAAAATCAAAAAGATACAGCCACCCCAATGTTTGGGACGCCTCTGTTTACAAGAACCTCGTTTACCGTACAAGTTCAATATCACAGAAAGTGAAAAATGGATAAAGAACTTGTGGTACTTACGTACAATGCAGTATCACTCAGCAGTGAAATCTATGTCATCAGGCCCGTAGCAGCACAATGAGTGGATTCAGGTACGATGATTCTAACTGAAATAAGTCACACAGAAAAAGAAACATCATACGATATCAGTAATACACGGAATGTAAACTTGGCTACACAGGAACTGAATTACAGAACAGAACAGGGTCTCAAATTTAGAAAACCAACTTATGCTTGTTTAAGGGTAAAGGTGAGTTGGGGTGCTGCATAAAACCAGAGATTGAAATGAGCACAGATAAAGTTCCTTAAGCCAAATATGGAATAGACAAGAGCTACTCCTTGCTCAACGAAATGGACTCAACACCGCATATTAAACGCCTAAGAATGTACCTGACTCTTAAGTATCTTAAAACCTATGGATTGCTATGTCTCCGAAAGAGAATCAAGCATGTGTACAGGGACATAAACGCAGCACTGATAGGATTGGAGATGTTCGGTGAGCAAATGAAGACCCTTTGAAGTCATATTGCATGGTACCCATTCCACGGGTTTCAACTACCCAGGTTTAAGGTATTCTTCCTTCAGCTAAAACATGCATGTGGAACCTAGAGTATGATCAACCATGTGATCGGGAGACGTGTTCAAATATGTCTCAGTTTTCGTACCCTGGTACTCGGGTGCAACATTCCAGACGCTTTACTAACACTCTCCCGACTTGGAGAGTCAGTCCCTTTAACCTCCTGTTTGGCCCAGTTTGCAATTTCTGCGGAAGATGAACAGGAATAGCGAGAACCAATGAGAGACTAGCTGGAGGTGTCTGGACGGGCAAATTTAACTCTCATTTCCCACCAGGAAGAGGAAAGAACCAAAGGCTCAGCGTGCCGTGCCGGAACCAGATTAGGGCCTGAAGCCATCCTGCGGTGTTGCGGCCAGCTCACAAGAAAACGAGTTGAAGAAAGGAGCTCAGGGGCACTGTAATTCACAAACCTGCAGAGTTATAAATGACAACTATCGTCCAAAAATGTACTGAAGTAAGGCTGCCAAGAGGACTTGAAAGCGGGGCAGAATTGCAGGAAACCGATTTCAGGAGGTAGACTGGAATTGCATTGAAAGCATAGGAAAAGAGGCAGAACGTCCACAATGATGCACTTGGCCAAAAAGGGCGTATGCGTTTTTTCCTGAATATATTCAGGAAAAAACGCATACGCCCTTTTTGGCCAACCAAGCAAGCTTGCAAAGGAAATCTGCACTACAATGAAGTCTCACTTCCCACCGGTCAAAAGGGCCATCTGAAAAAAGTGTAAAGTCCAGAAAGGCAGGACAGGCCATGGAGAACTGGGAGCCTTGTTATGCTGATGGGCGGGATGTAAATTGCCAACAGACACTCGGGAGAAGTGTATGGTGTTTCCTGAAACATCTAAAAAACAAAGCAACAGAGCCTAGGGCACTTCCACTTATGGTCCTATAGCTTAGGGAAATTAAAATCAAAAAGATACAGCCACCCCAATGTTTGGGACGCCTCTGTTTACAAGAACCTCGTTTACCGTACAAGTTCAATATCACAGAAAGTGAAAAATGGATAAAGAACTTGTGGTACTTACGTACAATGCAGTATCACTCAGCAGTGAAATCTATGTCATCAGGCCCGTAGCAGCACAATGAGTGGATTCAGGTACGATGATTCTAACTGAAATAAGTCACACAGAAAAAGAAACATCATACGATATCAGTAATACACGGAATGTAAACTTGGCTACACAGGAACTGAATTACAGAACAGAACAGGGTCTCAAATTTAGAAAACCAACTTATGCTTGTTTAAGGGTAAAGGTGAGTTGGGGTGCTGCATAAAACCAGAGATTGAAATGAGCACAGATAAAGTTCCTTAAGCCAAATATGGAATAGACAAGAGCTACTCCTTGCTCAACGAAATGGACTCAACACCGCATATTAAACGCCTAAGAATGTACCTGACTCTTAAGTATCTTAAAACCTATGGATTGCTATGTCTCCGAAAGAGAATCAAGCATGTGTACAGGGACATAAACGCAGCAGTGATAGGATTGGAGAGGTTCGGTGAGCAAATGAAGAGCCTTTGAAGTCATATTGCATGGTACCCATTCCACGGGTTTCAACTACCCAGGTTTAAGGTATTCTTCCTTCAGCTAAAACATGCATGTGGAACCTAGAGTATGATCAACCATGTGATCGGGAGACGTGTTCAAATATGTCTCAGTTTTCGTACCCTGGTACTCGGGTGCAACATTCCAGACGCTTTACTAACACTCTCCCGACTTGGAGAGTCAGTCCCTTTAACCTCCTGTTTGGCCCAGTTTGCAATTTCTGCGGAAGATGAACAGGAATAGCGAGAACCAATGAGAGACTAGCTGGAGGTGTCTGGACGGGCAAATTTAACTCCCATTTCCCACCAGGAAGAGGAAAGAACCAAAGGCTCAGCGTGCCGTGCCGGAACCAGATTAGGGCCTGAAGCCATCCTGCGGTGTTGCGGCCAGCTCACAAGAAAACGAGTTGAAGAAAGGAGCTCAGGGGCACTGTAATTCACAAACCTGCAGAGTTATAAATGACAACTATCGTCCAAAAATATACTGAAGTAAGGCTGCCAAGAGGACTTGAAAGCGGGGCAGAATTGCAGGAAACCGATTTCAGGAGGTAGACTGGAATTGCATTGAAAGCATAGGAAAAGAGGCAGAACGTCCACAATGATGCACTTGGCCAAAAAGGGCGTATGCGTTTTTTCCTGAATATATTCAGGAAAAAACGCATACGCCCTTTTTGGCCAACCAAGCAAGCTTGCAAAGGAAATCTGCACTACAATGAAGTCTCACTTCCCCCCGGTCAAAAGGGCCATCTGAAAATAGTGTAAAATCCAGAAAGGCAGGACAGGCCATGGAGAACTGGGAGCCTTGTTATGCTGATGGGCGGGATGTAAATTGCCAACAGACACTCGGGAGAAGTGTATGGTGTTTCCTGAAACATCTAAAAAACAAAGCAACAGAGCCTAGGGCACTTCCACTTATGGTCCTATAGCTTAGGGAAATTAAAATCAAAAAGATACAGCCACCCCAATGTTTGGGACGCCTCTGTTTACAAGAACCTCGTTTACCGTACAAGTTCAATATCACAGAAAGTGAAAAATGGATAAAGAACTTGTGGTACTTACGTACAATGCAGTATCACTCAGCAGTGAAATCTATGTCATCAGGCCCGTAGCAGCACAATGAGTGGATTCAGGTACGATGATTCTAACTGAAATAAGTCACACAGAAAAAGAAACATCATACGATATCAGTAATACACGGAATGTAAACTTGGCTACACAGGAACTGAATTACAGAACAGAACAGGGTCTCAAATTTAGAAAACCAACTTATGCTTGTTTAAGGGTAAAGGTGAGTTGGGGTGCTGCATAAAACCAGAGATTGAAATGAGCACAGATAAAGTTCCTTAAGCCAAATATGGAATAGACAAGAGCTACTCCTTGCTCAACGAAATGGACTCAACACCGCATATTAAACGCCTAAGAATGTACCTGACTCTTAAGTATCTTAAAACCTATGGATTGCTATGTCTCCGAAAGAGAATCAAGCATGTGTACAGGGACATAAACGCAGCACTGATAGGATTGGAGATGTTCGGTGAGCAAATGAAGACCCTTTGAAGTCATATTGCATGGTACCCATTCCACGGGTTTCAACTACCCAGGTTTAAGGTATTCTTCCTTCAGCTAAAACATGCATGTGGAACCTAGAGTATGATCAACCATGTGATCGGGAGACGTGTTCAAATATGTCTCAGTTTTCGTACCCTGGTACTCGGGTGCAACATTCCAGACGCTTTACTAACACTCTCCCGACTTGGAGAGTCAGTCCCTTTAACCTCCTGTTTGGCCCAGTTTGCAATTTCTGCGGAAGATGAACAGGAATAGCGAGAACCAATGAGAGACTAGCTGGAGGTGTCTGGACGGGCAAATTTAACTCTCATTTCCCACCAGGAAGAGGAAAGAACCAAAGGCTCAGCGTGCCGTGCCGGAACCAGATTAGGGCCTGAAGCCATCCTGCGGTGTTGCGGCCAGCTCACAAGAAAACGAGTTGAAGAAAGGAGCTCAGGGGCACTGTAATTCACAAACCTGCAGAGTTATAAATGACAACTATCGTCCAAAAATGTACTGAAGTAAGGCTGCCAAGAGGACTTGAAAGCGGGGCAGAATTGCAGGAAACCGATTTCAGGAGGTAGACTGGAATTGCATTGAAAGCATAGGAAAAGAGGCAGAACGTCCACAATGATGCACTTGGCCAAAAAGGGCGTATGCGTTTTTTCCTGAATATATTCAGGAAAAAACGCATACGCCCTTTTTGGCCAACCAAGCAAGCTTGCAAAGGAAATCTGCACTACAATGAAGTCTCACTTCCCACCGGTCAAAAGGGCCATCTGAAAAAAGTGTAAAGTCCAGAAAGGCAGGACAGGCCATGGAGAACTGGGAGCCTTGTTATGCTGATGGGCGGGATGTAAATTGCCAACAGACACTCGGGAGAAGTGTATGGTGTTTCCTGAAACATCTAAAAAACAAAGCAACAGAGCCTAGGGCACTTCCACTTATGGTCCTATAGCTTAGGGAAATTAAAATCAAAAAGATACAGCCACCCCAATGTTTGGGACGCCTCTGTTTACAAGAACCTCGTTTACCGTACAAGTTCAATATCACAGAAAGTGAAAAATGGATAAAGAACTTGTGGTACTTACGTACAATGCAGTATCACTCAGCAGTGAAATCTATGTCATCAGGCCCGTAGCAGCACAATGAGTGGATTCAGGTACGATGATTCTAACTGAAATAAGTCACACAGAAAAAGAAACATCATACGATATCAGTAATACACGGAATGTAAACTTGGCTACACAGGAACTGAATTACAGAACAGAACAGGGTCTCAAATTTAGAAAACCAACTTATGCTTGTTTAAGGGTAAAGGTGAGTTGGGGTGCTGCATAAAACCAGAGATTGAAATGAGCACAGATAAAGTTCCTTAAGCCAAATATGGAATAGACAAGAGCTACTCCTTGCTCAACGAAATGGACTCAACACCGCATATTAAACGCCTAAGAATGTACCTGACTCTTAAGTATCTTAAAACCTATGGATTGCTATGTCTCCGAAAGAGAATCAAGCATGTGTACAGGGACATAAACGCAGCAGTGATAGGATTGGAGAGGTTCGGTGAGCAAATGAAGAGCCTTTGAAGTCATATTGCATGGTACCCATTCCACGGGTTTCAACTACCCAGGTTTAAGGTATTCTTCCTTCAGCTAAAACATGCATGTGGAACCTAGAGTATGATCAACCATGTGATCGGGAGACGTGTTCAAATATGTCTCAGTTTTCGTACCCTGGTACTCGGGTGCAACATTCCAGACGCTTTACTAACACTCTCCCGACTTGGAGAGTCAGTCCCTTTAACCTCCTGTTTGGCCCAGTTTGCAATTTCTGCGGAAGATGAACAGGAATAGCGAGAACCAATGAGAGACTAGCTGGAGGTGTCTGGACGGGCAAATTTAACTCCCATTTCCCACCAGGAAGAGGAAAGAACCAAAGGCTCAGCGTGCCGTGCCGGAACCAGATTAGGGCCTGAAGCCATCCTGCGGTGTTGCGGCCAGCTCACAAGAAAACGAGTTGAAGAAAGGAGCTCAGGGGCACTGTAATTCACAAACCTGCAGAGTTATAAATGACAACTATCGTCCAAAAATATACTGAAGTAAGGCTGCCAAGAGGACTTGAAAGCGGGGCAGAATTGCAGGAAACCGATTTCAGGAGGTAGACTGGAATTGCATTGAAAGCATAGGAAAAGAGGCAGAACGTCCACAATGATGCACTTGGCCAAAAAGGGCGTATGCGTTTTTTCCTGAATATATTCAGGAAAAAACGCATACGCCCTTTTTGGCCAACCAAGCAAGCTTGCAAAGGAAATCTGCACTACAATGAAGTCTCACTTCCCCCCGGTCAAAAGGGCCATCTGAAAATAGTGTAAAATCCAGAAAGGCAGGACAGGCCATGGAGAACTGGGAGCCTTGTTATGCTGATGGGCGGGATGTAAATTGCCAACAGACACTCGGGAGAAGTGTATGGTGTTTCCTGAAACATCTAAAAAACAAAGCAACAGAGCCTAGGGCACTTCCACTTATGGTCCTATAGCTTAGGGAAATTAAAATCAAAAAGATACAGCCACCCCAATGTTTGGGACGCCTCTGTTTACAAGAACCTCGTTTACCGTACAAGTTCAATATCACAGAAAGTGAAAAATGGATAAAGAACTTGTGGTACTTACGTACAATGCAGTATCACTCAGCAGTGAAATCTATGTCATCAGGCCCGTAGCAGCACAATGAGTGGATTCAGGTACGATGATTCTAACTGAAATAAGTCACACAGAAAAAGAAACATCATACGATATCAGTAATACATGGAATGTAAACTTGGCTACACAGGAACTGAATTACAGAACAGAACAGGGTCTCAAATTTAGAAAACCAACTTATGCTTGTTTAAGGGTAAAGGTGAGTTGGGGTGCTGCATAAAACCAGAGATTGAAATGAGCACAGATAAAGTTCCTTAAGCCAAATATGGAATAGACAAGAGCTACTCCTTGCTCAACGAAATGGACTCAACACCGCATATTAAACGCCTAAGAATGTACCTGACTCTTAAGTATCTTAAAACCTATGGATTGCTATGTCTCCGAAAGAGAATCAAGCATGTGTACAGGGACATAAACGCAGCAGTGATAGGATTGGAGAGGTTCGGTGAGCAAATGAAGACCCTTTGAAGTCATATTGCATGGTACCCATTCCACGGGTTTCAACTACCCAGGTTTAAGGTATTCTTCCTTCAGCTAAAACATGCATGTGGAACCTAGAGTATGATCAACCATGTGATCGGGAGACGTGTTCAAATATGTCTCAGTTTTCGTACCCTGGTACTCGGGTGCAACATTCCAGACGCTTTACTAACACTCTCCCGACTTGGAGAGTCAGTCCCTTTAACCTCCTGTTTGGCCCAGTTTGCAATTTCTGCGGAAGATGAACAGGAATAGCGAGAACCAATGAGAGACTAGCTGGAGGTGTCTGGACGGGCAAATTTAACTCCCATTTCCCACCAGGAAGAGGAAAGAACCAAAGGCTCAGCGTGCCGTGCCGGAACCAGATTAGGGCCTGAAGCCATCCTGCGGTGTTGCGGCCAGCTCACAAGAAAACGAGTTGAAGAAAGGAGCTCAGGGGCACTGTAATTCACAAACCTGCAGAGTTATAAATGACAACTATCGTCCAAAAATATACTGAAGTAAGGCTGCCAAGAGGACTTGAAAGCGGGGCAGAATTGCAGGAAACCGATTTCAGGAGGTAGACTGGAATTGCATTGAAAGCATAGGAAAAGAGGCAGAACGTCCACAATGATGCACTTGGCCAAAAAGGGCGTATGCGTTTTTTCCTGAATATATTCAGGAAAAAACGCATACGCCCTTTTTGGCCAACCAAGCAAGCTTGCAAAGGAAATCTGCACTACAATGAAGTCTCACTTCCCCCCGGTCAAAAGGGCCATCTGAAAAAAGTGTAAAATCCAGAAAGGCAGGACAGGCCATGGAGAACTGGGAGCCTTGTTATGCTGATGGGCGGGATGTAAATTGCCAACAGACACTCGGGAGAAGTGTATGGTGTTTCCTGAAACATCTAAAAAACAAAGCAACAGAGCCTAGGGCACTTCCACTTATGGTCCTATAGCTTAGGGAAATTAAAATAAAAAAGATACAGCCACCCCAATGTTTGGGACGCCTCTGTTTACAAGAACCTCGTTTACCGTACAAGTTCAATATCACAGAAAGTGAAAAATGGATAAAGAACTTGTGGTACTTACGTACAATGCAGTATCACTCAGCAGTGAAATCTATGTCATCAGGCCCGTAGCAGCACAATGAGTGGATTCAGGTACGATGATTCTAACTGAAATAAGTCACACAGAAAAAGAAACATCATACGATATCAGTAATACACGGAATGTAAACTTGGCTACACAGGAACTGAATTACAGAACAGAACAGGGTCTCAAATTTAGAAAACCAACTTATGCTTGTTTAAGGGTAAAGGTGAGTTGGGGTGCTGCATAAAACCAGAGATTGAAATGAGCACAGATAAAGTTCCTTAAGCCAAATATGGAATAGACAAGAGCTACTCCTTGCTCAACGAAATGGACTCAACACCGCATATTAAACGCCTAAGAATGTACCTGACTCTTAAGTATCTTAAAACCTATGGATTGCTATGTCTCCGAAAGAGAATCAAGCATGTGTACAGGGACATAAACGCAGCAGTGATAGGATTGGAGAGGTTCGGTGAGCAAATGAAGAGCCTTTGAAGTCATATTGCATGGTACCCATTCCACGGGTTTCAACTACCCAGGTTTAAGGTATTCTTCCTTCAGCTAAAACATGCATGTGGAACCTAGAGTATGATCAACCATGTGATCGGGAGACGTGTTCAAATATGTCTCAGTTTTCGTACCCTGGTACTCGGGTGCAACATTCCAGACGCTTTACTAACACTCTCCCGACTTGGAGAGTCAGTCCCTTTAACCTCCTGTTTGGCCCAGTTTGCAATTTCTGTGGAAGATGAACAGGAATAGCGAGAACCAATGAGAGACTAGCTGGAGGTGTCTGGACGGGCAAATTTAACTCTCATTTCCCACCAGGAAGAGGAAAGAACCAAAGGCTCAGCGTGCCGTGCCGGAACCAGATTAGGGCCTGAAGCCATCCTGCGGTGTTGCGGCCAGCTCACAAGAAAACGAGTTGAAGAAAGGAGCTCAGGGGCACTGTAATTCACAAACCTGCAGAGTTATAAATGACAACTATCGTCCAAAAATGTACTGAAGTAAGGCTGCCAAGAGGACTTGAAAGCGGGGCAGAATTGCAGGAAACCGATTTCAGGAGGTAGACTGGAATTGCATTGAAAGCATAGGAAAAGAGGCAGAACGTCCACAATGATGCACTTGGCCAAAAAGGGCGTATGCGTTTTTTCCTGAATATATTCAGGAAAAAACGCATACGCCCTTTTTGGCCAACCAAGCAAGCTTGCAAAGGAAATCTGCACTACAATGAAGTCTCACTTCCCCCCGGTCAAAAGGGCCATCTGAAAAAAGTGTAAAATCCAGAAAGGCAGGACAGGCCATGGAGAACTGGGAGCCTTGTTATGCTGATGGGCGGGATGTAAATTGCCAACAGACACTCGGGAGAAGTGTATGGTGTTTCCTGAAACATCTAAAAAACAAAGCAACAGAGCCTAGGGCACTTCCACTTATGGTCCTATAGCTTAGGGAAATTAAAATCAAAAAGATACAGCCACCCCAATGTTTGGGACGCCTCTGTTTACAAGAACCTCGTTTACCGTACAAGTTCAATATCACAGAAAGTGAAAAATGGATAAAGAACTTGTGGTACTTACGTACAATGCAGTATCACTCAGCAGTGAAATCTATGTCATCAGGCCCGTAGCAGCACAATGAGTGGATTCAGGTACGATGATTCTAACTGAAATAAGTCACACAGAAAAAGAAACATCATACGATATCAGTAATACACGGAATGTAAACTTGGCTACACAGGAACTGAATTACAGAACAGAACAGGGTCTCAAATTTAGAAAACCAACTTATGCTTGTTTAAGGGTAAAGGTGAGTTGGGGTGCTGCATAAAACCAGAGATTGAAATGAGCACAGATAAAGTTCCTTAAGCCAAATATGGAATAGACAAGAGCTACTCCTTGCTCAACGAAATGGACTCAACACCGCATATTAAACGCCTAAGAATGTACCTGACTCTTAAGTATCTTAAAACCTATGGATTGCTATGTCTCCGAAAGAGAATCAAGCATGTGTACAGGGACATAAACGCAGCAGTGATAGGATTGGAGAGGTTCGGTGAGCAAATGAAGACCCTTTGAAGTCATATTGCATGGTACCCATTCCACGGGTTTCAACTACCCAGGTTTAAGGTATTCTTCCTTCAGCTAAAACATGCATGTGGAACCTAGAGTATGATCAACCATGTGATCGGGAGACGTGTTCAAATATGTCTCAGTTTTCGTACCCTGGTACTCGGGTGCAACATTCCAGACGCTTTACTAACACTCTCCCGACTTGGAGAGTCAGTCCCTTTAACCTCCTGTTTGGCCCAGTTTGCAATTTCTGCGGAAGATGAACAGGAATAGCGAGAACCAATGAGAGACTAGCTGGAGGTGTCTGGACGGGCAAATTTAACTCTCATTTCCCACCAGGAAGAGGAAAGAACCAAAGGCTCAGCGTGCCGTGCCGGAACCAGATTAGGGCCTGAAGCCATCCTGCGGTGTTGCGGCCAGCTCACAAGAAAACGAGTTGAAGAAAGGAGCTCAGGGGCACTGTAATTCACAAACCTGCAGAGTTATAAATGACAACTATCGTCCAAAAATGTACTGAAGTAAGGCTGCCAAGAGGACTTGAAAGCGGGGCAGAATTGCAGGAAACCGATTTCAGGAGGTAGACTGGAATTGCATTGAAAGCATAGGAAAAGAGGCAGAACGTCCACAATGATGCACTTGGCCAAAAAGGGCGTATGCGTTTTTTCCTGAATATATTCAGGAAAAAACGCATACGCCCTTTTTGGCCAACCAAGCAAGCTTGCAAAGGAAATCTGCACTACAATGAAGTCTCACTTCCCCCCGGTCAAAAGGGCCATCTGAAAAAAGTGTAAAATCCAGAAAGGCAGGACAGGCCATGGAGAACTGGGAGCCTTGTTATGCTGATGGGCGGGATGTAAATTGCCAACAGACACTCGGGAGAAGTGTATGGTGTTTCCTGAAACATCTAAAAAACAAAGCAACAGAGCCTAGGGCACTTCCACTTATGGTCCTATAGCTTAGGGAAATTAAAATCAAAAAGATACAGCCACCCCAATGTTTGGGACGCCTCTGTTTACAAGAACCTCGTTTACCGTACAAGTTCAATATCACAGAAAGTGAAAAATGGATAAAGAACTTGTGGTACTTACGTACAATGCAGTATCACTCAGCAGTGAAATCTATGTCATCAGGCCCGTAGCAGCACAATGAGTGGATTCAGGTACGATGATTCTAACTGAAATAAGTCACACAGAAAAAGAAACATCATACGATATCAGTAATACACGGAATGTAAACTTGGCTACACAGGAACTGAATTACAGAACAGAACAGGGTCTCAAATTTAGAAAACCAACTTATGCTTGTTTAAGGGTAAAGGTGAGTTGGGGTGCTGCATAAAACCAGAGATTGAAATGAGCACAGATAAAGTTCCTTAAGCCAAATATGGAATAGACAAGAGCTACTCCTTGCTCAACGAAATGGACTCAACACCGCATATTAAACGCCTAAGAATGTACCTGACTCTTAAGTATCTTAAAACCTATGGATTGCTATGTCTCCGAAAGAGAATCAAGCATGTGTACAGGGACATAAACGCAGCAGTGATAGGATTGGAGAGGTTCGGTGAGCAAATGAAGAGCCTTTGAAGTCATATTGCATGGTACCCATTCCACGGGTTTCAACTACCCAGGTTTAAGGTATTCTTCCTTCAGCTAAAACATGCATGTGGAACCTAGAGTATGATCAACCATGTGATCGGGAGACGTGTTCAAATATGTCTCAGTTTTCGTACCCTGGTACTCGGGTGCAACATTCCAGACGCTTTACTAACACTCTCCCGACTTGGAGAGTCAGTCCCTTTAACCTCCTGTTTGGCCCAGTTTGCAATTTCTGTGGAAGATGAACAGGAATAGCGAGAACCAATGAGAGACTAGCTGGAGGTGTCTGGACGGGCAAATTTAACTCTCATTTCCCACCAGGAAGAGGAAAGAACCAAAGGCTCAGCGTGCCGTGCCGGAACCAGATTAGGGCCTGAAGCCATCCTGCGGTGTTGCGGCCAGCTCACAAGAAAACGAGTTGAAGAAAGGAGCTCAGGGGCACTGTAATTCACAAACCTGCAGAGTTATAAATGACAACTATCGTCCAAAAATGTACTGAAGTAAGGCTGCCAAGAGGACTTGAAAGCGGGGCAGAATTGCAGGAAACCGATTTCAGGAGGTAGACTGGAATTGCATTGAAAGCATAGGAAAAGAGGCAGAACGTCCACAATGATGCACTTGGCCAAAAAGGGCGTATGCGTTTTTTCCTGAATATATTCAGGAAAAAACGCATACGCCCTTTTTGGCCAACCAAGCAAGCTTGCAAAGGAAATCTGCACTACAATGAAGTCTCACTTCCCCCCGGTCAAAAGGGCCATCTGAAAAAAGTGTAAAATCCAGAAAGGCAGGACAGGCCATGGAGAACTGGGAGCCTTGTTATGCTGATGGGCGGGATGTAAATTGCCAACAGACACTCGGGAGAAGTGTATGGTGTTTCCTGAAACATCTAAAAAACAAAGCAACAGAGCCTAGGGCACTTCCACTTATGGTCCTATAGCTTAGGGAAATTAAAATCAAAAAGATACAGCCACCCCAATGTTTGGGACGCCTCTGTTTACAAGAACCTCGTTTACCGTACAAGTTCAATATCACAGAAAGTGAAAAATGGATAAAGAACTTGTGGTACTTACGTACAATGCAGTATCACTCAGCAGTGAAATCTATGTCATCAGGCCCGTAGCAGCACAATGAGTGGATTCAGGTACGATGATTCTAACTGAAATAAGTCACACAGAAAAAGAAACATCATACGATATCAGTAATACACGGAATGTAAACTTGGCTACACAGGAACTGAATTACAGAACAGAACAGGGTCTCAAATTTAGAAAACCAACTTATGCTTGTTTAAGGGTAAAGGTGAGTTGGGGTGCTGCATAAAACCAGAGATTGAAATGAGCACAGATAAAGTTCCTTAAGCCAAATATGGAATAGACAAGAGCTACTCCTTGCTCAACGAAATGGACTCAACACCGCATATTAAACGCCTAAGAATGTACCTGACTCTTAAGTATCTTAAAACCTATGGATTGCTATGTCTCCGAAAGAGAATCAAGCATGTGTACAGGGACATAAACGCAGCAGTGATAGGATTGGAGAGGTTCGGTGAGCAAATGAAGACCCTTTGAAGTCATATTGCATGGTACCCATTCCACGGGTTTCAACTACCCAGGTTTAAGGTATTCTTCCTTCAGCTAAAACATGCATGTGGAACCTAGAGTATGATCAACCATGTGATCGGGAGACGTGTTCAAATATGTCTCAGTTTTCGTACCCTGGTACTCGGGTGCAACATTCCAGACGCTTTACTAACACTCTCCCGACTTGGAGAGTCAGTCCCTTTAACCTCCTGTTTGGCCCAGTTTGCAATTTCTGCGGAAGATGAACAGGAATAGCGAGAACCAATGAGAGACTAGCTGGAGGTGTCTGGACGGGCAAATTTAACTCTCATTTCCCACCAGGAAGAGGAAAGAACCAAAGGCTCAGCGTGCCGTGCCGGAACCAGATTAGGGCCTGAAGCCATCCTGCGGTGTTGCGGCCAGCTCACAAGAAAACGAGTTGAAGAAAGGAGCTCAGGGGCACTGTAATTCACAAACCTGCAGAGTTATAAATGACAACTATCGTCCAAAAATGTACTGAAGTAAGGCTGCCAAGAGGACTTGAAAGCGGGGCAGAATTGCAGGAAACCGATTTCAGGAGGTAGACTGGAATTGCATTGAAAGCATAGGAAAAGAGGCAGAACGTCCACAATGATGCACTTGGCCAAAAAGGGCGTATGCGTTTTTTCCTGAATATATTCAGGAAAAAACGCATACGCCCTTTTTGGCCAACCAAGCAAGCTTGCAAAGGAAATCTGCACTACAATGAAGTCTCACTTCCCCCCGGTCAAAAGGGCCATCTGAAAAAAGTGTAAAATCCAGAAAGGCAGGACAGGCCATGGAGAACTGGGAGCCTTGTTATGCTGATGGGCGGGATGTAAATTGCCAACAGACACTCGGGAGAAGTGTATGGTGTTTCCTGAAACATCTAAAAAACAAAGCAACAGAGCCTAGGGCACTTCCACTTATGGTCCTATAGCTTAGGGAAATTAAAATCAAAAAGATACAGCCACCCCAATGTTTGGGACGCCTCTGTTTACAAGAACCTCGTTTACCGTACAAGTTCAATATCACAGAAAGTGAAAAATGGATAAAGAACTTGTGGTACTTACGTACAATGCAGTATCACTCAGCAGTGAAATCTATGTCATCAGGCCCGTAGCAGCACAATGAGTGGATTCAGGTACGATGATTCTAACTGAAATAAGTCACACAGAAAAAGAAACATCATACGATATCAGTAATACACGGAATGTAAACTTGGCTACACAGGAACTGAATTACAGAACAGAACAGGGTCTCAAATTTAGAAAACCAACTTATGCTTGTTTAAGGGTAAAGGTGAGTTGGGGTGCTGCATAAAACCAGAGATTGAAATGAGCACAGATAAAGTTCCTTAAGCCAAATATGGAATAGACAAGAGCTACTCCTTGCTCAACGAAATGGACTCAACACCGCATATTAAACGCCTAAGAATGTACCTGACTCTTAAGTATCTTAAAACCTATGGATTGCTATGTCTCCGAAAGAGAATCAAGCATGTGTACAGGGACATAAACGCAGCAGTGATAGGATTGGAGAGGTTCGGTGAGCAAATGAAGACCCTTTGAAGTCATATTGCATGGTACCCATTCCACGGGTTTCAACTACCCAGGTTTAAGGTATTCTTCCTTCAGCTAAAACATGCATGTGGAACCTAGAGTATGATCAACCATGTGATCGGGAGACGTGTTCAAATATGTCTCAGTTTTCGTACCCTGGTACTCGGGTGCAACATTCCAGACGCTTTACTAACACTCTCCCGACTTGGAGAGTCAGTCCCTTTAACCTCCTGTTTGGCCCAGTTTGCAATTTCTGCGGAAGATGAACAGGAATAGCGAGAACCAATGAGAGACTAGCTGGAGGTGTCTGGACGGGCAAATTTAACTCTCATTTCCCACCAGGAAGAGGAAAGAACCAAAGGCTCAGCGTGCCGTGCCGGAACCAGATTAGGGCCTGAAGCCATCCTGCGGTGTTGCGGCCAGCTCACAAGAAAACGAGTTGAAGAAAGGAGCTCAGGGGCACTGTAATTCACAAACCTGCAGAGTTATAAATGACAACTATCGTCCAAAAATGTACTGAAGTAAGGCTGCCAAGAGGACTTGAAAGCGGGGCAGAATTGCAGGAAACCGATTTCAGGAGGTAGACTGGAATTGCATTGAAAGCATAGGAAAAGAGGCAGAACGTCCACAATGATGCACTTGGCCAAAAAGGGCGTATGCGTTTTTTCCTGAATATATTCAGGAAAAAACGCATACGCCCTTTTTGGCCAACCAAGCAAGCTTGCAAAGGAAATCTGCACTACAATGAAGTCTCACTTCCCCCCGGTCAAAAGGGCCATCTGGAAAAAGTGTAAAGTCCAGAAATGCAGGACAGGCCATGGAGAACTGGGAGCCTTGTTATGCTGATGGGCGGGATGTAAATTGCCAACAGACACTCGGGAGAAGTGTATGGTGTTTCCTGAAACATCTAAAAAACAAAGCAACAGAGCCTAGGGCACTTCCACTTATGGTCCTATAGCTTAGGGAAATTAAAATCAAAAAGATACAGCCACCCCAATGTTTGGGACGCCTCTGTTTACAAGAACCTCGTTTACCGTACAAGTTCAATATCACAGAAAGTGAAAAATGGATAAAGAACTTGTGGTACTTACGTACAATGCAGTATCACTCAGCAGTGAAATCTATGTCATCAGGCCCGTAGCAGCACAATGAGTGGATTCAGGTACGATGATTCTAACTGAAATAAGTCACACAGAAAAAGAAACATCATACGATATCAGTAATACACGGAATGTAAACTTGGCTACACAGGAACTGAATTACAGAACAGAACAGGGTCTCAAATTTAGAAAACCAACTTATGCTTGTTTAAGGGTAAAGGTGAGTTGGGGTGCTGCATAAAACCAGAGATTGAAATAAGCACAGATAAAGTTCCTTAAGCCAAATATGGAATAGACAAGAGCTACTCCTTGCTCAACGAAATGGACTCAACACCGCATATTAAACGCCTAAGAATGTACCTGACTCTTAAGTATCTTAAAACCTATGGATTGCTATGTCTCCGAAAGAGAATCAAGCATGTGTACAGGGACATAAACGCAGCAGTGATAGGATTGGAGAGGTTCGGTGAGCAAATGAAGAGCCTTTGAAGTCATATTGCATGGTACCCATTCCACGGGTTTCAACTACCCAGGTTTAAGGTATTCTTCCTTCAGCTAAAACATGCATGTGGAACCTAGAGTATGATCAACCATGTGATCGGGAGACGTGTTCAAATATGTCTCAGTTTTCGTACCCTGGTACTCGGGTGCAACATTCCAGACGCTTTACTAACACTCTCCCGACTTGGAGAGTCAGTCCCTTTAACCTCCTGTTTGGCCCAGTTTGCAATTTCTGCGGAAGATGAACAGGAATAGCGAGAACCAATGAGAGACTAGCTGGAGGTGTCTGGACGGGCAAATTTAACTCTCATTTCCCACCAGGAAGAGGAAAGAACCAAAGGCTCAGCGTGCCGTGCCGGAACCAGATTAGGGCCTGAAGCCATCCTGCGGTGTTGCGGCCAGCTCACAAGAAAACGAGTTGAAGAAAGGAGCTCAGGGGCACTGTAATTCACAAACCTGCAGAGTTATAAATGACAACTATCGTCCAAAAATGTACTGAAGTAAGGCTGCCAAGAGGACTTGAAAGCGGGGCAGAATTGCAGGAAACCGATTTCAGGAGGTAGACTGGAATTGCATTGAAAGCATAGGAAAAGAGGCAGAACGTCCACAATGATGCACTTGGCCAAAAAGGGCGTATGCGTTTTTTCCTGAATATATTCAGGAAAAAACGCATACGCCCTTTTTGGCCAACCAAGCAAGCTTGCAAAGGAAATCTGCACTACAATGAAGTCTCACTTCCCCCTGGTCAAAAGGGCCATCTGGAAAAAGTGTAAAGTCCAGAAAGGCAGGACAGGCCATGGAGAACTGGGAGCCTTGTTATGCTGATGGGCGGGATGTAAATTGCCAACAGACACTCGGGAGAAGTGTATGGTGTTTCCTGAAACATCTAAAAAACAAAGCAACAGAGCCTAGGGCACTTCCACTTATGGTCCTATAGCTTAGGGAAATTAAAATCAAAAAGATACAGCCACCCCAATGTTTGGGACGCCTCTGTTTACAAGAACCTCGTTTACCGTACAAGTTCAATATCACAGAAAGTGAAAAATGGATAAAGAACTTGTGGTACTTACGTACAATGCAGTATCACTCAGCAGTGAAATCTATGTCATCAGGCCCGTAGCAGCACAATGAGTGGATTCAGGTACGATGATTCTAACTGAAATAAGTCACACAGAAAAAGAAACATCATACGATATCAGTAATACACGGAATGTAAACTTGGCTACACAGGAACTGAATTACAGAACAGAACAGGGTCTCAAATTTAGAAAACCAACTTATGCTTGTTTAAGGGTAAAGGTGAGTTGGGGTGCTGCATAAAACCAGAGATTGAAATGAGCACAGATAAAGTTCCTTAAGCCAAATATGGAATAGACAAGAGCTACTCCTTGCTCAACGAAATGGACTCAACACCGCATATTAAACGCCTAAGAATGTACCTGACTCTTAAGTATCTTAAAACCTATGGATTGCTATGTCTCCGAAAGAGAATCAAGCATGTGTACAGGGACATAAACGCAGCACTGATAGGATTGGAGATGTTCGGTGAGCAAATGAAGACCCTTTGAAGTCATATTGCATGGTACCCATTCCACGGGTTTCAACTACCCAGGTTTAAGGTATTCTTCCTTCAGCTAAAACATGCATGTGGAACCTAGAGTATGATCAACCATGTGATTGGGAGACGTGTTCAAATATGTCTCAGTTTTCGTACCCTGGTACTCGGGTGCAACATTCCAGACGCTTTACTAACACTCTCCCGACTTGGAGAGTCAGTCCCTTTAACCTCCTGTTTGGCCCAGTTTGCAATTTCTACGGAACATGAACAGGAATAGCGAGAACCAATGAGAGACTAGCTGGAGGTGTCTGGACGGGCAAATTTAACTCTCATTTCCCACCAGGAAGAGGAAATAACCAAAGGCTCAGCGTGCCATGCCGGAACCAGATTAGGGCCTGAAGCCATCCTGCGGTGTTGCGACCAGCTCACAAGAAAACGAGTTGAAGAAAGGAGCTCAGGGGCACTGTAATTCACAAACCTGCAGAGTTATAAATGACAGCTATCGTCCAAAAATATACTGAAGTAAGGCTGCCAAGAGGACTTGAAAGCGGGGCAGAATTGCAGGAAACCGATTTCAGGAGGTAGACTGGAATTGCATTGAAAGCATAGGAAAAGAGGCAGAACGTCCACAATGATGCACTTGGCCAAAAAGGGCGTATGCGTTTTTTCCTGAATATATTCAGGAAAAAACGCATACGCCCTTTTTGGCCAACCAAGCAAGCTTGCAAAGGAAATCTGCACTACAATGAAGTCTCACTTCCCACCGGTCAAAAGGGCCATCTGAAAAAAGTGTAAAATCCAGAAAGGCAGGACAGGCCATGGAGAACTGGGAGCCTTGTTATGCTGATGGGCGGGATGTAAATTGCCAACAGACACTCGGGAGAAGTTTATGGTGTTTCCTGAAACATCTAAAAAACAAAGCAACAGAGCCTAGGGCACTTCCACTTATGGTCCTATAGCTTAGGGAAATTAAAATCAAAAAGATACAGCCACCCCAATGTTTGGGACGCCTCTGTTTACAAGAACCTCGTTTACCGTACAAGTTCAATATCACAGAAAGTGAAAAATGGATAAAGAACTTGTGGTACTTACGTACAATGCAGTATCACTCAGCAGTGAAATCTATGTCATCAGGCCCGTAGCAGCACAATGAGTGGATTCAGGTACGATGATTCTAACTGAAATAAGTCACACAGAAAAAGAAACATCATACGATATCAGTAATACACGGAATGTAAACTTGGCTACACAGGAACTGAATTACAGAACAGAACAGGGTCTCAAATTTAGAAAACCAACTTATGCTTGTTTAAGGGTAAAGGTGAGTTGGGGTGCTGCATAAAACCAGAGATTGAAATGAGCACAGATAAAGTTCCTTAAGCCAAATATGGAATAGACAAGAGCTACTCCTTGCTCAACGAAATGGACTCAACACCGCATATTAAACGCCTAAGAATGTACCTGACTCTTAAGTATCTTAAAACCTATGGATTGCTATGTCTCCGAAAGAGAATCAAGCATGTGTACAGGGACATAAACGCAGCAGTGATAGGATTGGAGAGGTTCGGTGAGCAAATGAAGAGCCTTTGAAGTCATATTGCATGGTACCCATTCCACGGGTTTCAACTACCCAGGTTTAAGGTATTCTTCCTTCAGCTAAAACATGCATGTGGAACCTAGAGTATGATCAACCATGTGATCGGGAGACGTGTTCAAATATGTCTCAGTTTTCGTACCCTGGTACTCGGGTGCAACATTCCAGACGCTTTACTAACACTCTCCCGACTTGGAGAGTCAGTCCCTTTAACCTCCTGTTTGGCCCAGTTTGCAATTTCTGCGGAAGATGAACAGGAATAGCGAGAACCAATGAGAGACTAGCTGGAGGTGTCTGGACGGGCAAATTTAACTCTCATTTCCCACCAGGAAGAGGAAAGAACCAAAGGCTCAGCGTGCCGTGCCGGAACCAGATTAGGGCCTGAAGCCATCCTGCGGTGTTGCGGCCAGCTCACAAGAAAACGAGTTGAAGAAAGGAGCTCAGGGGCACTGTAATTCACAAACCTGCAGAGTTATAAATGACAACTATCGTCCAAAAATGTACTGAAGTAAGGCTGCCAAGAGGACTTGAAAGCGGGGCAGAATTGCAGGAAACCGATTTCAGGAGGTAGACTGGAATTGCATTGAAAGCATAGGAAAAGAGGCAGAACGTCCACAATGATGCACTTGGCCAAAAAGGGCGTATGCGTTTTTTCCTGAATATATTCAGGAAAAAACGCATACGCCCTTTTTGGCCAACCAAGCAAGCTTGCAAAGGAAATCTGCACTACAATGAAGTCTCACTTCCCCCTGGTCAAAAGGGCCATCTGGAAAAAGTGTAAAGTCCAGAAAGGAAGGACAGGCCATGGAGAACTGGGAGCCTTGTTATGCTGATGGGTGGGATGTAAATTGCCAACAGACACTCGGGAGAAGTGTATGGTGTTTCCTGAAACATCTAAAAAACAAAGCAACAGAGCCTAGGGCACTTCCACTTATGGTCCTATAGCTTAGGGAAATTAAAATCAAAAAGATACAGCCACCCCAATGTTTGGGACGCCTCTGTTTACAAGAACCTCGTTTACCGTACAAGTTCAATATCACAGAAAGTGAAAAATGGATAAAGAACTTGTGGTACTTACGTACAATGCAGTATCACTCAGCAGTGAAATCTATGTCATCAGGCCCGTAGCAGCACAATGAGTGGATTCAGGTACGATGATTCTAACTGAAATAAGTCACACAGAAAAAGAAACATCATAAGATATCAGTAATACACGGAATGTAAACTTGGCTACACAGGAACTGAATTACAGAACAGAACAGGGTCTCAAATTTAGAAAACCAACTTATGCTTGTTTAAGGGTAAAGGTGAGTTGGGGTGCTGCATAAAACCAGAGATTGAAATGAGCACAGATAAAGTTCCTTAAGCCAAATATGGAATAGACAAGAGCTACTCCTTGCTCAACGAAATGGACTCAACACCGCATATTAAACGCCTAAGAATGTACCTGACTCTTAAGTATCTTAAAACCTATGGATTGCTATGTCTCCGAAAGAGAATCAAGCATGTGTACAGGGACATAAACGCAGCAGTGATAGGATTGGAGAGGTTCGGTGAGCAAATGAAGACCCTTTGAATTCATATTGCATGGTACCGATTCCACGGGTTTCAACTACTCAGGTTTAAGGTATTCTTCCTTCAGCTAAAACATGCATGTGGAACCTAGAGTATGATCAACCATGTGATCGGGAGACGTGTTCAAATATGTCTCAGTTTTCGTACCCTGGTACTCGGGTGCAACATTCCAGACGCTTTACTAACACTCTCCCGACTTGGAGAGTCAGTCCCTTTAACCTCCTGTTTGGCCCAGTTTGCAATTTCTGCGGAAGATGAACAGGAATAGCGAGAACCAATGAGAGACTAGCTGGAGGTGTCTGGACGGGCAAATTTAACTCTCATTTCCCACAAGGAAGAGGAAATAACCAAAGGCTCAGCGTGCCGTGCCGGAACCAGATTAGGGCCTGAAGCCATCCTGCGGTGTTGCGGCCAGCTCACAAGAAAACGAGTTGAAGAAAGGAGCTCAGGGGCACTGTAATTCACAAACCTGCAGAGTTATAAATGACAACTATCGTCCAAAAATATACTGAAGTAAGGCTGCCAAGAGGACTTGAAAACGGGGCAGAATTGCAGGAAACCGATTTCAGGAGGTAGACTGGAATTGCATTGAAAGCATAGGAAAAGAGGCAGAACGTCCACAATGATGCACTTGGCCAAAAAGGGCGTATGCGTTTTTTCCTGAATATATTCAGGAAAAAACGCATACGCACTTTTTGGCCAACCAAGCAAGCTTGCAAAGGAAATCTGCACTACAATGAAGTCTCACTTCCCCCCGGTCAAAAGGGCCATCTGAAAAAAGTGTAAAATCCAGAAAGGCAGGACAGGCCATGGAGAACTGGGAGCCTTGTTATGCTGATGGGCGGGATGTAAATTGCCAACAGACACTCGGGAGAAGTGTATGGTGTTTCCTGAAACATCTAAAAAACAAAGCAACAGAGCCTAGGGCACTTCCACTTATGGTCCTATAGCTTAGGGAAATTAAAATCAAAAAGATACAGCCACCCCAATGTTTGGGACGCCTCTGTTTACAAGAACCTCGTTTACCGTACAAGTTCAATATCACAGAAAGTGAAAAATGGATAAAGAACTTGTGGTACTTACGTACAATGCAGTATCACTCAGCAGTGAAATCTATGTCATCAGGCCCGTAGCAGCACAATGAGTGGATTCAGGTACGATGATTCTAACTGAAATAAGTCACACAGAAAAAGAAACATCATACGATATCAGTAATACACGGAATGTAAACTTGGCTACACAGGAACTGAATTACAGAACAGAACAGGGTCTCAAATTTAGAAAACCAACTTATGCTTGTTTAAGGGTAAAGGTGAGTTGGGGTGCTGCATAAAACCAGAGATTGAAATGAGCACAGATAAAGTTCCTTAAGCCAAATATGGAATAGACAAGAGCTACTCCTTGCTCAACGAAATGGACTCAACACCGCATATTAAACGCCTAAGAATGTACCTGACTCTTAAGTATCTTAAAACCTATGGATTGCTATGTCTCCGAAAGAGAATCAAGCATGTGTACAGGGACATAAACGCAGCAGTGATAGGATTGGAGATGTTCGGTGAGCAAATGAAGACCCTTTGAAGTCATATTGCATGGTACCCATTCCACGGGTTTCAACTACCCAGGTTTAAGGTATTCTTCCTTCAGCTAAAACATGCATGTGGAACCTAGAGTATGATCAACCATGTGATTGGGAGACGTGTTCAAATATGTCTCAGTTTTCGTACCCTGGTACTCGGGTGCAACATTCCAGACGCTTTACTAACACTCTCCCGACTTGGAGAGTCAGTCCCTTTAACCTCCTGTTTGGCCCAGTTTGCAATTTCTGCGGAAGATGAACAGGAATAGCGAGAACCAATGAGAGACTAGCTGGAGGTGTCTGGACGGGCAAATTTAACTCTCATTTCCCACCAGGAAGAGGAAATAACCAAAGGCTCAGCGTGCCGTGCCGGAACCAGATTAGGGCCTGAAGCCATCCTGCGGTGTTGCGACCAGCTCACAAGAAAACGAGTTGAAGAAAGGAGCTCAGGGGCACTGTAATTCACAAACCTGCAGAGTTATAAATGACAGCTATCGTCCAAAAATATACTGAAGTAAGGCTGCCAAGAGGACTTGAAAGCGGGGCAGAATTGCAGGAAACCGATTTCAGGAGGTAGACTGGAATTGCATTGAAAGCATAGGAAAAGAGGCAGAACGTCCACAATGATGCACTTGGCCAAAAAGGGCGTATGCGTTTTTTCCTGAATATATTCAGGAAAAAACGCATACGCCCTTTTTGGCCAACCAAGCAAGCTTGCAAAGGAAATCTGCACTACAATGAAGTCTCACTTCCCACCGGTCAAAAGGGCCATCTGAAAAAAGTGTAAAATCCAGAAAGGCAGGACAGGCCATGGAGAACTGGGAGCCTTGTTATGCTGATGGGCGGGATGTAAATTGCCAACAGACACTCGGGAGAAGTGTATGGTGTTTCCTGAAACATCTAAAAAACAAAGCAACAGAGCCTAGGGCACTTCCACTTATGGTCCTATAGCTTAGGGAAATTAAAATCAAAAAGATACAGCCACCCCAATGTTTGGGACGCCTCTGTTTACAAGAACCTCGTTTACCGTACAAGTTCAATATCACAGAAAGTGAAAAATGGATAAAGAACTTGTGGTACTTACGTACAATGCAGTATCACTCAGCAGTGAAATCTATGTCATCAGGCCCGTAGCAGCACAATGAGTGGATTCAGGTACGATGATTCTAACTGAAATAAGTCACACAGAAAAAGAAACATCATACGATATCACTAATACACGGAATGTAAACTTGGCTACACAGGAACTGAATTACAGAACAGAACAGGGTCTCAAATTTAGAAAACCAACTTATGCTTGTTTAAGGGTAAAGGTGAGTTGGGGTGCTGCATAAAACCAGAGATTGAAATGAGCACAGATAAAGTTCCTTAAGCCAAATATGGAATAGACAAGAGCTACTCCTTGCTCAACGAAATGGACTCAACACCGCATATTAAACGCCTAAGAATGTACCTGACTCTTAAGTATCTTAAAACCTATGGATTGCTATGTCTCCGAAAGAGAATCAAGCATGTGTACAGGGACATAAACGCGGCAGTGATAGGATTGGAGAGGTTCGGTGAGCAAATGAAGAGCCTTTGAAGTCATATTGCATGGTACCCATTCCACGGGTTTCAACTACCCAGGTTTAAGGTATTCTTCCTTCAGCTAAAACATGCATGTGGAACCTAGAGTATGATCAACCATGTGATCGGGAGACGTGTTCAAATATGTCTCAGTTTTCGTACCCTGGTACTCGGGTGCAACATTCCAGACGCTTTACTAACACTCTCCCGACTTGGAGAGTCAGTCCCTTTAACCTCCTGTTTGGCCCAGTTTGCAATTTCTGCGGAAGATGAACAGGAATAGTGAGAACCAATGAGAGACTAGCTGGAGGTGTCTGGACGGGCAAATTTAACTCTCATTTCCCACCAGGAAGAGGAAATAACCAAAGGCTCAGCGTGCCGTGCCGGAACCAGATTAGGGCCTGAAGCCATCCTGCGGTGTTGCGGCCAGCTCACAAGAAAACGAGTTGAAGAAAGGAGCTCAGGGGCACTGTAATTCACAAACCTGCAGAGTTATAAATGACAGCTATCGTCCAAAAATATACTGAAGTAAGGCTGCCAAGAGGACTTGAAAGCGGGGCAGAATTGCAGGAAACCGATTTCAGGAGGTAGACTGGAATTGCATTGAAAGCATAGGAAAAGAGGCAGAACGTCCACAATGATGCACTTGGCCAAAAAGGGCGTATGCGTTTTTTCCTGAATATATTCAGGAAAAAACGCATACGCCCTTTTTGGCCAACCAAGCAAGCTTGCAAAGGAAATCTGCACTACAATGAAGTCTCACTTCCCACCGGTCAAAAGGGCCATCTGAAAAAAGTGTAAAATCCAGAAAGGCAGGACAGGCCATGGAGAACTGGGAGCCTTGTTATGCTGATGGGCGGGATGTAAATTGCCAACAGACACTCGGGAGAAGTGTATGGTGTTTCCTGAAACATCTAAAAAACAAAGCAACAGAGCCTAGGGCACTTCCACTTATGGTCCTATAGCTTAGGGAAATTAAAATCAAAAAGATACAGCCACCCCAATGTTTGGGACGCCTCTGTTTACAAGAACCTCGTTTACCGTACAAGTTCAATATCACAGAAAGTGAAAAATGGATAAAGAACTTGTGGTACTTACGTACAATGCAGTATCACTCAGCAGTGAAATCTATGTCATCAGGCCCGTAGCAGCACAATGAGTGGATTCAGGTACGATGATTCTAACTGAAATAAGTCACACAGAAAAAGAAACATCATACGATATCACTAATACACGGAATGTAAACTTGGCTACACAGGAACTGAATTACAGAACAGAACAGGGTCTCAAATTTAGAAAACCAACTTATGCTTGTTTAAGGGTAAAGGTGAGTTGGGGTGCTGCATAAAACCAGAGATTGAAATGAGCACAGATAAAGTTCCTTAAGCCAAATATGGAATAGACAAGAGCTACTCCTTGCTCAACGAAATGGACTCAACACCGCATATTAAACGCCTAAGAATGTACCTGACTCTTAAGTATCTTAAAACCTATGGATTGCTATGTCTCCGAAAGAGAATCAAGCATGTGTACAGGGACATAAACGCGGCAGTGATAGGATTGGAGAGGTTCGGTGAGCAAATGAAGAGCCTTTGAAGTCATATTGCATGGTACCCATTCCACGGGTTTCAACTACCCAGGTTTAAGGTATTCTTCCTTCAGCTAAAACATGCATGTGGAACCTAGAGTATGATCAACCATGTGATCGGGAGACGTGTTCAAATATGTCTCAGTTTTCGTACCCTGGTACTCGGGTGCAACATTCCAGACGCTTTACTAACACTCTCCCGACTTGGAGAGTCAGTCCCTTTAACCTCCTGTTTGGCCCAGTTTGCAATTTCTGCGGAAGATGAACAGGAATAGTGAGAACCAATGAGAGACTAGCTGGAGGTGTCTGGACGGGCAAATTTAACTCTCATTTCCCACCAGGAAGAGGAAATAACCAAAGGCTCAGCGTGCCGTGCCGGAACCAGATTAGGGCCTGAAGCCATCCTGCGGTGTTGCGGCCAGCTCACAAGAAAACGAGTTGAAGAAAGGAGCTCAGGGGCACTGTAATTCACAAACCTGCAGAGTTATAAATGACAACTATCGTCCAAAAATATACTGAAGTAAGGCTGCCAAGAGGACTTGAAAACGGGGCAGAATTGCAGGAAACCGATTTCAGGAGGTAGACTGGAATTGCATTGAAAGCATAGGAAAAGAGGCAGAACGTCCACAATGATGCACTTGGCCAAAAAGGGCGTATGCGTTTTTTCCTGAATATATTCAGGAAAAAACGCATACGCCCTTTTTGGCCAACCAAGCAAGCTTGCAAAGGAAATCTGCACTACAATGAAGTCTCACTTCCCCCCGATCAAAAGGGCCATCTGAAAAAAGTGTAAAATCCAGAAAGGCAGGACAGGCCATGGAGAACTGGGAGCCTTGTTATGCTGATGGGCGGGATGTAAATTGCCAACAGACACTCGGGAGAAGTGTATGGTGTTTCCTGAAACATCTAAAAAACAAAGCAACAGAGCCTAGGGCACTTCCACTTATGGTCCTATAGCTTAGGGAAATTAAAATCAAAAAGATACAGCCACCCCAATGTTTGGGACGCCTCTGTTTACAAGAACCTCGTTTACCGTACAAGTTCAATATCACAGAAAGTGAAAAATGGATAAAGAACTTGTGGTACTTACGTACAATGCAGTATCACTCAGCAGTGAAATCTATGTCATCAGGCCCGTAGCAGCACAATGAGTGGATTCAGGTACGATGATTCTAACTGAAATAAGTCACACAGAAAAAGAAACATCATACGATATCAGTAATACACGGAATGTAAACTTGGCTACACAGGAACTGAATTACAGAACAGAACAGGGTCTCAAATTTAGAAAACCAACTTATGCTTGTTTAAGGGTAAAGGTGAGTTGGGGTGCTGCATAAAACCAGAGATTGAAATGAGCACAGATAAAGTTCCTTAAGCCAAATATGGAATAGACAAGAGCTACTCCTTGCTCAACGAAATGGACTCAACACCGCATATTAAACGCCTAAGAATGTACCTGACTCTTAAGTATCTTAAAACCTATGGATTGCTATGTCTCCGAAAGAGAATCAAGCATGTGTACAGGGACATAAACGCAGCAGTGATAGGATTGGAGATGTTCGGTGAGCAAATGAAGACCCTTTGAAGTCATATTGCATGGTACCCATTCCACGGGTTTCAACTACCCAGGTTTAAGGTATTCTTCCTTCAGCTAAAACATGCATGTGGAACCTAGAGTATGATCAACCATGTGATTGGGAGACGTGTTCAAATATGTCTCAGTTTTCGTACCCTGGTACTCGGGTGCAACATTCCAGACGCTTTACTAACACTCTCCCGACTTGGAGAGTCAGTCCCTTTAACCTCCTGTTTGGCCCAGTTTGCAATTTCTACGGAACATGAACAGGAATAGCGAGAACCAATGAGAGACTAGCTGGAGGTGTCTGGACGGGCAAATTTAACTCTCATTTCCCACCAGGAAGAGGAAATAACCAAAGGCTCAGCGTGCCGTGCCGGAACCAGATTAGGGCCTGAAGCCATCCTGCGGTGTTGCGACCAGCTCACAAGAAAACGAGTTGAAGAAAGGAGCTCAGGGGCACTGTAATTCACAAACCTGCAGAGTTATAAATGACAGCTATCGTCCAAAAATATACTGAAGTAAGGCTGCCAAGAGGACTTGAAAGCGGGGCAGAATTGCAGGAAACCGATTTCAGGAGGTAGACTGGAATTGCATTGAAAGCATAGGAAAAGAGGCAGAACGTCCACAATGATGCACTTGGCCAAAAAGGGCGTATGCGTTTTTTCCTGAATATATTCAGGAAAAAACGCATACGCCCTTTTTGGCCAACCAAGCAAGCTTGCAAAGGAAATCTGCACTACAATGAAGTCTCACTTCCCACCGGTCAAAAGGGCCATCTGAAAAAAGTGTAAAATCCAGAAAGGCAGGACAGGCCATGGAGAACTGGGAGCCTTGTTATGCTGATGGGCGGGATGTAAATTGCCAACAGACACTCGGGAGAAGTGTATGGTGTTTCCTGAAACATCTAAAAAACAAAGCAACAGAGCCTAGGGCACTTCCACTTATGGTCCTATAGCTTAGGGAAATTAAAATCAAAAAGATACAGCCACCCCAATGTTTGGGACGCCTCTGTTTACAAGAACCTCGTTTACCGTACAAGTTCAATATCACAGAAAGTGAAAAATGGATAAAGAACTTGTGGTACTTACGTACAATGCAGTATCACTCAGCAGTGAAATCTATGTCATCAGGCCCGTAGCAGCACAATGAGTGGATTCAGGTACGATGATTCTAACTGAAATAAGTCACACAGAAAAAGAAACATCATACGATATCACTAATACACGGAATGTAAACTTGGCTACACAGGAACTGAATTACAGAACAGAACAGGGTCTCAAATTTAGAAAACCAACTTATGCTTGTTTAAGGGTAAAGGTGAGTTGGGGTGCTGCATAAAACCAGAGATTGAAATGAGCACAGATAAAGTTCCTTAAGCCAAATATGGAATAGACAAGAGCTACTCCTTGCTCAACGAAATGGACTCAACACCGCATATTAAACGCCTAAGAATGTACCTGACTCTTAAGTATCTTAAAACCTATGGATTGCTATGTCTCCGAAAGAGAATCAAGCATGTGTACAGGGACATAAACGCGGCAGTGATAGGATTGGAGAGGTTCGGTGAGCAAATGAAGAGCCTTTGAAGTCATATTGCATGGTACCCATTCCACGGGTTTCAACTACCCAGGTTTAAGGTATTCTTCCTTCAGCTAAAACATGCATGTGGAACCTAGAGTATGATCAACCATGTGATCGGGAGACGTGTTCAAATATGTATCAGTTTTCGTACCCTGTTACTCGGGTGCAACATTCCAGACGCTTTACTAACACTCTCCCGACTTGGAGAGTCAGTCCCTTTAACCTCCTGTTTGGCCCAGTTTGCAATTTCTGTGGAAGATGAACAGGAATAGTGAGAACCAATGAGAGACTAGCTGGAGGTGTCTGGACGGGCAAATTTAACTCTCATTTCCCACCAGGAAGAGGAAAGAACCAAAGGCTCAGCGTGCCGTGCCGGAACCAGATTAGGGCCTGAAGCCATCCTGCGGTGTTGCGGCCAGCTCACAAGAAAACGAGTTGAAGAAAGGAGCTCAGGGGCACTGTAATTCACAAACCTGCAGAGTTATAAATGACAACTATCGTCCAAAAATGTACTGAAGTAAGGCTGCCAAGAGGACTTGAAAGCGGGGCAGAATTGCAGGAAACCGATTTCAGGAGGTAGACTGGAATTGCATTGAAAGCATAGGAAAAGAGGCAGAACGTCCACAATGATGCACTTGGCCAAAAAGGGCGTATGCGTTTTTTCCTGAATATATTCAGGAAAAAACGCATACGCCCTTTTTGGCCAACCAAGCAAGCTTGCAAAGGAAATCTGCACTACAATGAAGTCTCACTTCCCCCTGGTCAAAAGGGCCATCTGGTAAAAGTGTAAAGTCCAGAAAGGCAGGACAGGCCATGGAGAACTGGGAGCCTTGTTATGCTGATGGGCGGGATGTAAATTGCCAACAGACACTCGGGAGAAGTGTATGGTGTTTCCTGAAACATCTAAAAAACAAAGCAACAGAGCCTAGGGCACTTCCACTTATGGTCCTATAGCTTAGGGAAATTAAAATCAAAAAGATACAGCCACCCCAATGTTTGGGACGCCTCTGTTTACAAGAACCTCGTTTACCGTACAAGTTCAATATCACAGAAAGTGAAAAATGGATAAAGAACTTGTGGTACTTACGTACAATGCAGTATCACTCAGCAGTGAAATCTATGTCATCAGGCCCGTAGCAGCACAATGAGTGGATTCAGGTACGATGATTCTAACTGAAATAAGTCACACAGAAAAAGAAACATCATACGATATCACTAATACACGGAATGTAAACTTGGCTACACAGGAACTGAATTACAGAACAGAACAGGGTCTCAAATTTAGAAAACCAACTTATGCTTGTTTAAGGGTAAAGGTGAGTTGGGGTGCTGCATAAAACCAGAGATTGAAATGAGCACAGATAAAGTTCCTTAAGCCAAATATGGAATAGACAAGAGCTACTCCTTGCTCAACGAAATGGACTCAACACCGCATATTAAACGCCTAAGAATGTACCTGACTCTTAAGTATCTTAAAACCTATGGATTGCTATGTCTCCGAAAGAGAATCAAGCATGTGTACAGGGACATAAACGCAGCAGTGATAGGATTGGAGAGGTTCGGTGAGCAAATGAAGACCCTTTGAATTCATATTGCATGGTACCCATTCCACGGGTTTCAACTACTCAGGTTTAAGGTATTCTTCCTTCAGCTAAAACATGCATGTGGAACCTAGAGTATGATCAACCATGTGATCGGGAGACGTGTTCAAATATGTCTCAGTTTTCGTACCCTGGTACTCGGGTGCAACATTCCAGACGCTTTACTAACACTCTCCCGACTTGGAGAGTCAGTCCCTTTAACCTCCTGTTTGGCCCAGTTTGCAATTTCTGCGGAAGATGAACAGGAATAGCGAGAACCAATGAGAGACTAGCTGGAGGTGTCTGGACGGGCAAATTTAACTCTCATTTCCCACCAGGAAGAGGAAAGAACCAAAGGCTCAGCGTGCCGTGCCGGAACCAGATTAGGGCCTGAAGCCATCCTGCGGTGTTGCGGCCAGCTCACAAGAAAACGAGTTGAAGAAAGGAGCTCAGGGGCACTGTAATTCACAAACCTGCAGAGTTATAAATGACAACTATCGTCCAAAAATGTACTGAAGTAAGGCTGCCAAGAGGACTTGAAAGCGGGGCAGAATTGCAGGAAACCGATTTCAGGAGGTAGACTGGAATTGCATTGAAAGCATAGGAAAAGAGGCAGAACGTCCACAATGATGCACTTGGCCAAAAAGGGCGTATGCGTTTTTTCCTGAATATATTCAGGAAAAAACGCATACGCCCTTTTTGGCCAACCAAGCAAGCTTGCAAAGGAAATCTGCACTACAATGAAGTCTCACTTCCCTCCAGTCAAAAGGGCCATCTGGAAAAAGTGTAAAGTCCAGAAAGTCAGGACAGGCCATGGAGAACTGGGAGCCTTGTTATGCTGATGGGCGGGATGTAAATTGCCAACAGACACTCGGGAGAAGTGTATGGTGTTTCCTGAAACATCTAAAAAACAAAGCAACAGAGCCTAGGGCACTTCCACTTATGGTCCTATAGCTTAGGGAAATTAAAATCAAAAAGATACAGCCACCCCAATGTTTGGGACGCCTCTGTTTACAAGAACCTCGTTTACCGTACAAGTTCAATATCACAGAAAGTGAAAAATGGATAAAGAACTTGTGGTACTTACGTACAATGCAGTATCACTCAGCAGTGAAATCTATGTCATCAGGCCCGTAGCAGCACAATGAGTGGATTCAGGTACGATGATTCTAACTGAAATAAGTCACACAGAAAAAGAAACATCATACGATATCAGTAATACACGGAATGTAAACTTGGCTACACAGGAACTGAATTACAGAACAGAACAGGGTCTCAAATTTAGAAAACCAACTTATGCTTGTTTAAGGGTAAAGGTGAGTTGGGGTGCTGCATAAAACCAGAGATTGAAATGAGCACAGATAAAGTTCCTTAAGCCAAATATGGAATAGACAAGAGCTACTCCTTGCTCAACGAAATGGACTCAACACCGCATATTAAACGCCTAAGAATGTACCTGACTCTTAAGTATCTTAAAACCTATGGATTGCTATGTCTCCGAAAGAGAATCAAGCATGTGTACAGGGACATAAACGCAGCAGTGATAGGATTGGAGAGGTTCGGTGAGCAAATGAAGAGCCTTTGAAGTCATATTGCATGGTACCCATTCCACGGGTTTCAACTACCCAGGTTTAAGGTATTCTTCCTTCAGCTAAAACATGCATGTGGAACCTAGAGTATGATCAACCATGTGATCGGGAGACGTGTTCAAATATGTCTCAGTTTTCGTACCCTGGTACTCGGGTGCAACATTCCAGACGCTTTACTAACACTCTCCCGACTTGGAGAGTCAGTCCCTTTAACCTCCTGTTTGGCCCAGTTTGCAATTTCTGCAGAAGATGAACAGGAATAGCGAGAACCAATGAGAGACTAGCTGGAGGTGTCTGGACGGGCAAATTTAACTCTCATTTCCCACCAGGAAGAGGAAATAACCAAAGGCTCAGCGTGCCGTGCCGGAACCAGATTAGGGCCTGAAGCCATCCTGCGGTGTTGCGGCCAGCTCACAAGAAAACGAGTTGAAGAAAGGAGCTCAGGGGCACTGTAATTCACAAACCTGCAGAGTTATAAATGACAACTATCGTCCAAAAATGTACTGAAGTAAGGCTGCCAAGAGGACTTGAAAACGGGGCAGAATTGCAGGAAACCGATTTCAGGAGGTAGACTGGAATTGCATTGAAAGCATAGGAAAAGAGGCAGAACGTCCACAATGATGCACTTGGCCAAAAAGGGCGTATGCGTTTTTTCCTGAATATATTCAGGAAAAAACGCATACGCCCTTTTTGGCCAACCAAGCAAGCTTGCAAAGGAAATCTGCACTACAATGAAGTCTCACTTCCCCCTGGTCAAAAGGGCCATCTGGAAAAAGTGTAAAGTCCAGAAAGGAAGGACAGGCCATGGAGAACTGGGAGCCTTGTTATGCTGATGGGTGGGATGTAAATTGCCAACAGACACTCGGGAGAAGTGTATGGTGTTTCCTGAAACATCTAAAAAACAAAGCAACAGAGCCTAGGGCACTTCCACTTATGGTCCTATAGCTTAGGGAAATTAAAATCAAAAAGATACAGCCACCCCAATGTTTGGGACGCCTCTGTTTACAAGAACCTCGTTTACCGTACAAGTTCAATATCACAGAAAGTGAAAAATGGATAAAGAACTTGTGGTACTTACGTACAATGCAGTATCACTCAGCAGTGAAATCTATGTCATCAGGCCCGTAGCAGCACAATGAGTGGATTCAGGTACGATGATTCTAACTGAAATAAGTCACACAGAAAAAGAAACATCATACGATATCAGTAATACACGGAATGTAAACTTGGCTACACAGGAACTGAATTACAGAACAGAACAGGGTCTCAAATTTAGAAAACCAACTTATGCTTGTTTAAGGGTAAAGGTGAGTTGGGGTGCTGCATAAAACCAGAGATTGAAATGAGCACAGATAAAGTTCCTTAAGCCAAATATGGAATAGACAAGAGCTACTCCTTGCTCAACGAAATGGACTCAACACCGCATATTAAACGCCTAAGAATGTACCTGACTCTTAAGTATCTTAAAACCTATGGATTGCTATGTCTCCGAAAGAGAATCAAGCATGTGTACAGGGACATAAACGCAGCAGTGATAGGATTGGAGAGGTTCGGTGAGCAAATGAAGAGCCTTTGAAGTCATATTGCATGGTACCCATTCCACGGGTTTCAACTACCCAGGTTTAAGGTATTCTTCCTTCAGCTAAAACATGCATGTGGAACCTAGAGTATGATCAACCATGTGATCGGGAGACGTGTTCAAATATGTCTCAGTTTTCGTACCCTGGTACTCGGGTGCAACATTCCAGACGCTTTACTAACACTCTCCCGACTTGGAGAGTCAGTCCCTTTAACCTCCTGTTTGGCCCAGTTTGCCATTTCTGCGGAAGATGAACAGGAATAGCGAGAACCAATGAGAGACTAGCTGGAGGTGTCTGGACGGGCAAATTTAACTCTCATTTCCCACCAGGAAGAGGAAAGAACCAAAGGCTCAGCGTGCCGTGCCGGAACCAGATTAGGGCCTGAAGCCATCCTGCGGTGTTGCGGCCAGCTCACAAGAAAACGAGTTGAAGAAAGGAGCTCAGGGGCACTGTAATTCACAAACCTGCAGAGTTATAAATGACAACTATCGTCCAAAAATATACTGAAGTAAGGCTGCCAAGAGGACTTGAAAGCGGGGCAGAATTGCAGGAAACCGATTTCAGGAGGTAGACTGGAATTGCATTGAAAGCATAGGAAAAGAGGCAGAACGTCCACAATGATGCACTTGGCCAAAAAGGGCGTATGCGTTTTTTCCTGAATATATTCAGGAAAAAACGCATACGCCCTTTTTGGCCAACCAAGCAAGCTTGCAAAGGAAATCTGCACTACAATGAAGTCTCACTTCCCCCTGGTCAAAAGGGCCATCTGGAAAAAGTGTAAAGTCCAGAAAGGAAGGACAGGCCATGGAGAACTGGGAGCCTTGTTATGCTGATGGGTGGGATGTAAATTGCCAACAGACACTCGGGAGAAGTGTATGGTGTTTCCTGAAACATCTAAAAAACAAAGCAACAGAGCCTAGGGCACTTCCACTTATGGTCCTATAGCTTAGGGAAATTAAAATCAAAAAGATACAGCCACCCCAATGTTTGGGACGCCTCTGTTTACAAGAACCTCGTTTACCGTACAAGTTCAATATCACAGAAAGTGAAAAATGGATAAAGAACTTGTGGTACTTACGTACAATGCAGTATCACTCAGCAGTGAAATCTATGTCATCAGGCCCGTAGCAGCACAATGAGTGGATTCAGGTACGATGATTCTAACTGAAATAAGTCACACAGAAAAAGAAACATCATAAGATATCAGTAATACACGGAATGTAAACTTGGCTACACAGGAACTGAATTACAGAACAGAACAGGGTCTCAAATTTAGAAAACCAACTTATGCTTGTTTAAGGGTAAAGGTGAGTTGGGGTGCTGCATAAAACCAGAGATTGAAATGAGCACAGATAAAGTTCCTTAAGCCAAATATGGAATAGACAAGAGCTACTCCTTGCTCAACGAAATGGACTCAACACCGCATATTAAACGCCTAAGAATGTACCTGACTCTTAAGTATCTTAAAACCTATGGATTGCTATGTCTCCGAAAGAGAATCAAGCATGTGTACAGGGACATAAACGCAGCAGTGATAGGATTGGAGAGGTTCGGTGAGCAAATGAAGACCCTTTGAATTCATATTGCATGGTACCCATTCCACGGGTTTCAACTACTCAGGTTTAAGGTATTCTTCCTTCAGCTAAAACATGCATGTGGAACCTAGAGTATGATCAACCATGTGATCGGGAGACGTGTTCAAATATGTCTCAGTTTTCGTACCCTGGTACTCGGGTGCAACATTCCAGACGCTTTACTAACACTCTCCCGACTTGGAGAGTCAGTCCCTTTAACCTCCTGTTTGGCCCAGTTTGCAATTTCTGCGGAAGATGAACAGGAATAGCGAGAACCAATGAGAGACTAGCTGGAGGTGTCTGGACGGGCAAATTTAACTCTCATTTCCCACCAGGAAGAGGAAAGAACCAAAGGCTCAGCGTGCCGTGCCGGAACCAGATTAGGGCCTGAAGCCATCCTGCGGTGTTGCGGCCAGCTCACAAGAAAACGAGTTGAAGAAAGGAGCTCAGGGGCACTGTAATTCACAAACCTGCAGAGTTATAAATGACAACTATCGTCCAAAAATATACTGAAGTAAGGCTGCCAAGAGGACTTGAAAACGGGGCAGAATTGCAGGAAACCGATTTCAGGAGTTAGACTGGAATTGCATTGAAAGCATAGGAAAAGAGGCAGAACGTCCACAATGATGCACTTGGCCAAAAAGGGCGTATGCGTTTTTTCCTGAATATATTCAGGAAAAAACGCATACGCACTTTTTGGCCAACCAAGCAAGCTTGCAAAGGAAATCTGCACTACAATGAAGTCTCACTTCCCCCCGGTCAAAAGGGCCATCTGAAAAAAGTGTAAAATCCAGAAAGGCAGGACAGGCCATGGAGAACTGGGAGCCTTGTTATGCTGATGGGCGGGATGTAAATTGCCAACAGACACTCGGGAGAAGTGTATGGTGTTTCCTGAAACATCTAAAAAACAAAGCAACATAGCCTAGGGCACTTCCACTTATGGTCCTATAGCTTAGGGAAATTAAAATCAAAAAGATACAGCCACCCCAATGTTTGGGACGCCTCTGTTTACAAGAACCTCGTTTACCGTACAAGTTCAATATCACAGAAAGTGAAAAATGGATAAAGAACTTGTGGTACTTACGTACAATGCAGTATCACTCAGCAGTGAAATCTATGTCATCAGGCCCGTAGCAGCACAATGAGTGGATTCAGGTACGATGATTCTAACTGAAATAAGTCACACAGAAAAAGAAACATCATACGATATCAGTAATACACGGAATGTAAACTTGGCTACACAGGAACTGAATTACAGAACAGAACAGGGTCTCAAATTTAGAAAACCAACTTATGCTTGTTTAAGGGTAAAGGTGAGTTGGGGTGCTGCATAAAACCAGAGATTGAAATGAGCACAGATAAAGTTCCTTAAGCCAAATATGGAATAGACAAGAGCTACTCCTTGCTCAACGAAATGGACTCAACAACGCATATTAAACGCCTAAGAATGTACCTGACTCTTAAGTATCTTAAAACCTATGGATTGCTATGTCTCCGAAAGAGAATCAAGCATGTGTACAGGGACATAAACGCAGCAGTGATAGGATTGGAGAGGTTCGGTGAGCAAATGAAGAGCCTTTGAAGTCATATTGCATGGTACCCATTCCACGGGTTTCAACTACCCAGGTTTAAGGTATTCTTCCTTCAGCTAAAACATGCATGTGGAACCTAGAGTATGATCAACCATGTGATCGGGAGACGTGTTCAAATATGTCTCAGTTTTCGTACCCTGGTACTCGGGTGCAACATTCCAGACGCTTTACTAACACTCTCCCGACTTGGAGAGTCAGTCCCTTTAACCTCCTGTTTGGCCCAGTTTGCAATTTCTGCGGAAGATGAACAGGAATAGCGAGAACCAATGAGAGACTAGCTGGAGGTGTCTGGACGGGCAAATTTAACTCTCATTTCCCACCAGGAAGAGGAAAGAACCAAAGGCTCAGCGTGCCGTGCCGGAACCAGATTAGGGCCTGAAGCCATCCTGCGGTGTTGCGGCCAGCTCACAAGAAAACGAGTTGAAGAAAGGAGCTCAGGGGCACTGTAATTCACAAACCTGCAGAGTTATAAATGACAACTATCGTCCAAAAATATACTGAAGTAAGGCTGCCAAGAGGACTTGAAAACGGGGCAGAATTGCAGGAAACCGATTTCAGGAGGTAGACTGGAATTGCATTGAAAGCATAGGAAAAGAGGCAGAACGTCCACAATGATGCACTTGGCCAAAAAGGGCGTATGCGTTTTTTCCTGAATATATTCAGGAAAAAACGCATACGCCCTTTTTGGCCAACCAAGCAAGCTTGCAAAGGAAATCTGCACTACAATGAAGTCTCACTTCCCCCCGGTCAAAAGGGCCATCTGAAAAAAGTGTAAAATCCAGAAAGGCAGGACAGGCCATGGAGAACTGGGAGCCTTGTTATGCTGATGGGCGGGATGTAAATTGCCAACAGACACTCGGGAGAAGTGTATGGTGTTTCCTGAAACATCTAAAAAACAAAGCAACAGAGCCTAGGGCACTTCCACTTATGGTCCTATAGCTTAGGGAAATTAAAATCAAAAAGATACAGCCACCCCAAAGTTTGGGACGCCTCCGTTTACAAGAACCTCGTTTACCGTACAAGTTCAATATCACAGAAAGTGAAAAATGGATAAAGAACTTGTGGTACTTACGTACAATGCAGTATCACTCAGCAGTGAAATCTATGTCATCAGGCCCGTAGCAGCACAATGAGTGGATTCAGGTACGATGATTCTAACTGAAATAAGTCACACAGAAAAAGAAACATCATAAGATATCAGTAATACACGGAATGTAAACTTGGCTACACAGGAACTGAATTACAGAACAGAACAGGGTCTCAAATTTAGAAAACCAACTTATGCTTGTTTAAGGGTAAAGGTGAGTTGGGGTGCTGCATAAAACCAGAGATTGAAATGAGCACAGATAAAGTTCCTTAAGCCAAATATGGAATAGACAAGAGCTACTCCTTGCTCAACGAAATGGACTCAACACCGCATATTAAACGCCTAAGAATGTACCTGACTCTTAAGTATCTTAAAACCTATGGATTGCTATGTCTCCGAAAGAGAATCAAGCATGTGTACAGGGACATAAACGCAGCAGTGATAGGATTGGAGAGGTTCGGTGAGCAAATGAAGAGCCTTTGAAGATATATTGCATGGTACCCATTCCACGGGTTACAACTACCCAGGTTTAAGGTATTCTTCCTTCAGCTAAAACATGCATGTGGAACCTAGAGTATGATCAACCATGTGATCGGGAGACGTGTTCAAATATGTCTCAGTTTTCGTACCCTGGTACTCGGGTGCAACATTCCAGACGCTTTACTAACACTCTCCCGACTTGGAGAGTCAGTCCCTTTAACCTCCTGTTTGGCCCAGTTTGCAATTTCTGCGGAAGATGAACAGGAATAGCGAGAACCAATGAGAGACTAGCTGGAGGTGTCTGGACGGGCAAATTTAACTCTCATTTCCCACCAGGAAGAGGAAAGAACCAAAGGCTCAGCGTGCCGTGCCGGAACCAGATTAGGGCCTGAAGCCATCCTGCGGTGTTGCGGCCAGCTCACAAGAAAACGAGTTGAAGAAAGGAGCTCAGGGGCACTGTAATTCACAAACCTGCAGAGTTATAAATGACAACTATCGTCCAAAAATATACTGAAGTAAGGCTGCCAAGAGGACTTGAAAGCGGGGCAGAATTGCAGGAAACCGATTTCAGGAGGTAGACTGGAATTGCATTGAAAGCATAGGAAAAGAGGCAGAACGTCCACAATGATGCACTTGGCCAAAAAGGGCATATGCTTTTTTTCCTGAATATATTCAGGAAAAAACTCATACGCCCTTTTTGGCCAACCAAGCAAGCTTGCAAAGGAAATCTGCACTACAATGAAGTCTCACTTCCCCCCGGTCAAAAGGGCCATCTGAAAAAAGTGTAAAATCCAGAAAGGCAGGACAGGCCATGGAGAACTGGGAGCCTTGTTATGCTGATGGGCGGGATGTAAATTGCCAACAGACACTCGGGAGAAGTGTATGGTGTTTCCTGAAACATCTAAAAAACAAAGCAACAGAGCCTAGGGCACTTCCACTTATGGTCCTATAGCTTAGGGAAATTAAAATCAAAAAGATACAGCCACCCCAATGTTTGGGACGCCTCTGTTTACAAGAACCTCGTTTACCGTACAAGTTCAATATCACAGAAAGTGAAAAATGGATAAAGAACTTGTGGTACTTACGTACAATGCAGTATCACTCAGCAGTGAAATCTATGTCATCAGGCCCGTAGCAGCACAATGAGTGGATTCAGGTACGATGATTCTAACTGAAATAAGTCACACAGAAAAAGAAACATCATAAGATATCAGTAATACACGGAATGTAAACTTGGCTACACAGGAACTGAATTACAGAACAGAACAGGGTCTCAAATTTAGAAAACCAACTTATGCTTGTTTAAGGGTAAAGGTGAGTTGGGGTGCTGCATAAAACCAGAGATTGAAATGAGCACAGATAAAGTTCCTTAAGCCAAATATGGAATAGACAAGAGCTACTCCTTGCTCAACGAAATGGACTCAACACCGCATATTAAACGCCTAAGAATGTACCTGACTCTTAAGTATCTTAAAACCTATGGATTGCTATGTCTCCGAAAGAGAATCAAGCATGTGTACAGGGACATAAACGCAGCAGTGGTAGGATTGGAGAGGTTCGGTGAGCAAATGAAGAGCCTTTGAAGTCATATTGCATGGTACCCATTCCACGGGTTTCAACTACCCAGGTTTAAGGTATTCTTCCTTCAGCTAAAACATGCATGTGGAACCTAGAGTATGATCAACCATGTGATCGGGAGACGTGTTCAAATATGTCTCAGTTTTCGTACCCTGGTACTCGGGTGCAACATTCCAGACGCTTTACTAACACTCTCCCGACTTGGAGAGTCAGTCCCTTTAACCTCCTGTTTGGCCCAGTTTTCCATTTCTGCGGAAGATGAACAGGAATAGCGAGAACCAATGAGAGACTAGCTGGAGGTGTCTGGACGGGCAAATTTAACTACCATTTCCCACCAGGAAGAGGAAAGAACCAAAGGCTCAGCGTGCCGTGCCGGAACCAGATTAGGGCCTGAAGCCATCCTGCGGTGTTGCGGCCAGCTCACAAGAAAACGAGTTGAAGAAAGGAGCTCAGGGGCACTGTAATTCACAAACCTGCAGAGTTATAAATGACAACTATCGTCCAAAAATATACTGAAGTAAGGCTGCCAAGAGGACTTGAAAGCGGGGCAGAATTGCAGGAAACCGATTTCAGGAGGTAGACTGGAATTGCATTGAAAGCATAGGAAAAGAGGCAGAACGTCCACAATGATGCACTTGGCCAAAAAGGGCGTATGCGTTTTTTCCTGAATATATTCAGGAAAAAACGCATACGCCCTTTTTGGCCAACCAAGCAAGCTTGCAAAGGAAATCTGCACTACAATGAAGTCTCACTTCCCCCTGGTCAAAAGGGCCATCTGAAAAAAGTGTAAAATCCAGAAAGGCAGGACAGGCCATGGAGAACTGGGAGCCTTGTTATGCTGATGGGCGGGATGTAAATTGCCAACAGACACTCGGGAGAAGTGTATGGTGTTTCCTGAAACATCTAAAAAACAAAGCAACAGAGCCTAGGGCACTTCCACTTATGGTCCTATAGCTTAGGGAAATTAAAATCAAAAAGATACAGCCACCCCAATGTTTGGGACGCCTCTGTTTACAAGAACCTCGTTTACCGTACAAGTTCAATATCACAGAAAGTGAAAAATGGATAAAGAACTTGTGGTACTTACGTACAATGCAGTATCACTCAGCAGTGAAATCTATGTCATCAGGCCCGTAGCAGCACAATGAGTGGATTCAGGTACGATGATTCTAACTGAAATAAGTCACACAGAAAAAGAAACATCATAAGATATCAGTAATACACGGAATGTAAACTTGGCTACACAGGAACTGAATTACAGAACAGAACAGGGTCTCAAATTTAGAAAACCAACTTATGCTTGTTTAAGGGTAAAGGTGAGTTGGGGTGCTGCATAAAACCAGAGATTGAAATGAGCACAGATAAAGTTCCTTAAGCCAAATATGGAATAGACAAGAGCTACTCCTTGCTCAACGAAATGGACTCAACACCGCATATTAAACGCCTAAGAATGTACCTGACTCTTAAGTATCTTAAAACCTATGGATTGCTATGTCTCCGAAAGAGAATCAAGCATGTGTACAGGGACATAAACGCAGCAGTGGTAGGATTGGAGAGGTTCGGTGAGCAAATGAAGACCCTTTGAAGTCATATTGCATGGTACCCATTCCACGGCTTTCAACTACCCAGGTTTAAGGTATTCTTCCTTCAGCTAAAACATGCATGTGGAACCTAGAGTATGATCAACCATGTGATCGGGAGACGTGTTCAAATATGTCTCAGTTTTCGTACCCTGGTACTCGGGTGCAACATTCCAGACGCTTTACTAACACTCTCCCGACTTGGAGAGTCAGTCCCTTTAACCTCCTGTTTGGCCCAGTTTGCCATTTCTGCGGAAGATGAACAGGAATAGCGAGAACCAATGAGAGACTAGCTGGAGGTGTCTGGACGGGCAAATTTAACTACCATTTCCCACCAGGAAGAGGAAAGAACCAAAGGCTCAGCGTGCCGTGCCGGAACCAGATTAGGGCCTGAAGCCATCCTGCGGTGTTGCGGCCAGCTCACAAGAAAACGAGTTGAAGAAAGGAGCTCAGGGGCACTGTAATTCACAAACCTGCAGAGTTATAAATGACAACTATCGTCCAAAAATATACTGAAGTAAGGCTGCCAAGAGGACTTGAAATCGGGGCAGAATTGCAGGAAACCGATTTCAGGAGGTAGACTGGAATTGCATTGAAAGCATAGGAAAAGAGGCAGAACGTCCACAATGATGCACTTGGCCAAAAAGGGCGTATGCGTTTTTTCCTGAATATATTCAGGAAAAAACGCATACGCCCTTTTTGGCCAACCAAGCAAGCTTGCAAAGGAAATCTGCACTACAATGAAGTCTCACTTCCCCCCGGTCAAAAGGGCCATCTGAAAAAAGTGTAAAATCCAGAAAGGCAGGACAGGCCATGGAGAACTGGGAGCCTTGTTATGCTGATGGGCGGGATGTAAATTGCCAACAGACACTCGGGAGAAGTGTATGGTGTTTCCTGAAACATCTAAAAAACAAAGCAACAGAGCCTAGGGCACTTCCACTTATGGTCCTATAGCTTAGGGAAATTAAAATCAAAAAGATACAGCCACCCCAATGTTTGGGACGCCTCTGTTTACAAGAACCTCGTTTACCGTACAAGTTCAATATCACAGAAAGTGAAAAATGGATAAAGAACTTGTGGTACTTACGTACAATGCAGTATCACTCAGCAGTGAAATCTATGTCATCAGGCCCGTAGCAGCACAATGAGTGGATTCAGGTACGATGATTCTAACTGAAATAAGTCACACAGAAAAAGAAACATCATACGATATCAGTAATACACGGAATGTAAACTTGGCTACACAGGAACTGAATTACAGAACAGAACAGGGTCTCAAATTTAGAAAACCAACTTATGCTTGTTTAAGGGTAAAGGTGAGTTGGGGTGCTGCATAAAACCAGAGATTGAAATGAGCACAGATAAAGTTCCTTAAGCCAAATATGGAATAGACAAGAGCTACTCCTTGCTCAACGAAATGGACTCAACACCGCATATTAAACGCCTAAGAATGTACCTGACTCTTAAGTATCTTAAAACCTATGGATTGCTATGTCTCCGAAAGAGAATCAAGCATGTGTACAGGGACATAAACGCAGCAGTGGTAGGATTGGAGAGGTTCGGTGAGCAAATGAAGACCCTTTGAAGTCATATTGCATGGTACCCATTCCACGGATTTCAACTACCCAGGTTTAAGGTATTCTTCCTTCAGCTAAAACATGCATGTGGAACCTAGAGTATGATCAACCATGTGATCGGGAGACGTGTTCAAATATGTCTCAGTTTTCGTACCCTGGTACTCGGGTGCAACATTCCAGACGCTTTACTAACACTCTCCCGACTTGGAGAGTCAGTCCCTTTAACCTCCTGTTTGGCCCAGTTTGCAATTTCTACGGAACATGAACAGGAATAGCGAGAACCAATGAGAGACTAGCTGGAGGTGTCTGGACGGGCAAATTTAACTCTCATTTCCCACCAGGAAGAGGAAATAACCAAAGGCTCAGCGTGCCGTGCCGGAACCAGATTAGGGCCTGAAGCCATCCTGCGGTGTTGCGACCAGCTCACAAGAAAACGAGTTGAAGAAAGGAGCTCAGGGGCACTGTAATTCACAAACCTGCAGAGTTATAAATGACAGCTATCGTCCAAAAATATACTGAAGTAAGGCTGCCAAGAGGACTTGAAAGCGGGGCAGAATTGCAGGAAACCGATTTCAGGAGGTAGACTGGAATTGCATTGAAAGCATAGGAAAAGAGGCAGAACGTCCACAATGATGCACTTGGCCAAAAAGGGCGTATGCGTTTTTTCCTGAATATATTCAGGAAAAAACGCATACGCCCTTTTTGGCCAACCAAGCAAGCTTGCAAAGGAAATCTGCACTACAATGAAGTCTCACTTCCCACCGGTCAAAAGGGCCATCTGAAAAAAGTGTAAAATCCAGAAAGGCAGGACAGGCCATGGAGAACTGGGAGCCTTGTTATGCTGATGGGCGGGATGTAAATTGCCAACAGACACTCGGGAGAAGTGTATGGTGTTTCCTGAAACATCTAAAAAACAAAGCAACAGAGCCTAGGGCACTTCCACTTATGGTCCTATAGCTTAGGGAAATTAAAATCAAAAAGATACAGCCACCCCAATGTTTGGGACGCCTCTGTTTACAAGAACCTCGTTTACCGTACAAGTTCAATATCACAGAAAGTGAAAAATGGATAAAGAACTTGTGGTACTTACGTACAATGCAGTATCACTCAGCAGTGAAATCTATGTCATCAGGCCCGTAGCAGCACAATGAGTGGATTCAGGTACGATGATTCTAACTGAAATAAGTCACACAGAAAAAGAAACATCATACGATATCAGTAATACACGGAATGTAAACTTGGCTACACAGGAACTGAATTACAGAACAGAACAGGGTCTCAAATTTAGAAAACCAACTTATGCTTGTTTAAGGGTAAAGGTGAGTTGGGGTGCTGCATAAAACCAGAGATTGAAATGAGCACAGATAAAGTTCCTTAAGCCAAATATGGAATAGACAAGAGCTACTCCTTGCTCAACGAAATGGACTCAACACCGCATATTAAACGCCTAAGAATGTACCTGACTCTTAAGTATCTTAAAACCTATGGATTGCTATGTCTCCGAAAGAGAATCAAGCATGTGTACAGGGACATAAACGCAGCAGTGATAGGATTGGAGAGGTTCGGTGAGCAAATGAAGACCCTTTGAAGTCATATTGCATGGTACCCATTCCACGGGTTTCAACTACCCAGGTTTAAGGTATTCTTCCTTCAGCTAAAACATGCATGTGGAACCTAGAGTATGATCAACCATGTGATCGGGAGACGTGTTCAAATATGTCTCAGTTTTCGTACCCTGGTACTCGGGTGCAACATTCCAGACGCTTTACTAACACTCTCCCGACTTGGAGAGTCAGTCCCTTTAACCTCCTGTTTGGCCCAGTTTGCAATTTCTGCGGAAGATGAACAGGAATAGCGAGAACCAATGAGAGACTAGCTGGAGGTGTCTGGACGGGCAAATTTAACTCTCATTTCCCACCAGGAAGAGGAAAGAACCAAAGGCTCAGCGTGCCGTGCCGGAACCAGATTAGGGCCTGAAGCCATCCTGCGGTGTTGCGGCCAGCTCACAAGAAAACGAGTTGAAGAAAGGAGCTCAGGGGCACTGTAATTCACAAACCTGCAGAGTTATAAATGACAACTATCGTCCAAAAATGTACTGAAGTAAGGCTGCCAAGAGGACTTGAAAGCGGGGCAGAATTGCAGGAAACCGATTTCAGGAGGTAGACTGGAATTGCATTGAAAGCATAGGAAAAGAGGCAGAACGTCCACAATGATGCACTTGGCCAAAAAGGGCGTATGCGTTTTTTCCTGAATATATTCAGGAAAAAACGCATACGCCCTTTTTGGCCAACCAAGCAAGCTTGCAAAGGAAATCTGCACTACAATGAAGTCTCACTTCCCCCTGGTCAAAAGGGCCATCTGGAAAAAGTGTAAAGTCCAGAAAGGCAGGACAGGCCATGGAGAACTGGGAGCCTTGTTATGCTGATGGGCGGGATGTAAATTGCCAACAGACACTCGGGAGAAGTGTATGGTGTTTCCTGAAACATCTAAAAAACAAAGCAACAGAGCCTAGGGCACTTCCACTTATGGTCCTATAGCTTAGGGAAATTAAAATCAAAAAGATACAGCCACCCCAATGTTTGGGACGCCTCTGTTTACAAGAACCTCGTTTACCGTACAAGTTCAATATCACAGAAAGTGAAAAATGGATAAAGAACTTGTGGTACTTACGTACAATGCAGTATCACTCAGCAGTGAAATCTATGTCATCAGGCCCGTAGCAGCACAATGAGTGGATTCAGGTACGATGATTCTAACTGAAATAAGTCACACAGAAAAAGAAACATCATAAGATATCAGTAATACACGGAATGTAAACTTGGCTACACAGGAACTGAATTACAGAACAGAACAGGGTCTCAAATTTAGAAAACCAACTTATGCTTGTTTAAGGGTAAAGGTGAGTTGGGGTGCTGCATAAAACCAGAGATTGAAATGAGCACAGATAAAGTTCCTTAAGCCAAATATGGAATAGACAAGAGCTACTCCTTGCTCAACGAAATGGACTCAACACCGCATATTAAACGCCTAAGAATGTACCTGACTCTTAAGTATCTTAAAACCTATGGATTGCTATGTCTCCGAAAGAGAATCAAGCATGTGTACAGGGACATAAACGCAGCAGTGATAGGATTGGAGAGGTTCGGTGAGCAAATGAAGACCCTTTGAATTCATATTGCATGGTACCGATTCCACGGGTTTCAACTACTCAGGTTTAAGGTATTCTTCCTTCAGCTAAAACATGCATGTGGAACCTAGAGTATGATCAACCATGTGATCGGGAGACGTGTTCAAATATGTCTCAGTTTTCGTACCCTGGTACTCGGGTGCAACATTCCAGACGCTTTACTAACACTCTCCCGACTTGGAGAGTCAGTCCCTTTAACCTCCTGTTTGGCCCAGTTTGCAATTTCTGCGGAAGATGAACAGGAATAGCGAGAACCAATGAGAGACTAGCTGGAGGTGTCTGGACGGGCAAATTTAACTCTCATTTCCCACAAGGAAGAGGAAATAACCAAAGGCTCAGCGTGCCGTGCCGGAACCAGATTAGGGCCTGAAGCCATCCTGCGGTGTTGCGGCCAGCTCACAAGAAAACGAGTTGAAGAAAGGAGCTCAGGGGCACTGTAATTCACAAACCTGCAGAGTTATAAATGACAACTATCGTCCAAAAATATACTGAAGTAAGGCTGCCAAGAGGACTTGAAAACGGGGCAGAATTGCAGGAAACCGATTTCAGGAGGTAGACTGGAATTGCATTGAAAGCATAGGAAAAGAGGCAGAACGTCCACAATGATGCACTTGGCCAAAAAGGGCGTATGCGTTTTTTCCTGAATATATTCAGGAAAAAACGCATACGCACTTTTTGGCCAACCAAGCAAGCTTGCAAAGGAAATCTGCACTACAATGAAGTCTCACTTCCCCCCGGTCAAAAGGGCCATCTGAAAAAAGTGTAAAATCCAGAAAGGCAGGACAGGCCATGGAGAACTGGGAGCCTTGTTATGCTGATGGGCGGGATGTAAATTGCCAACAGACACTCGGGAGAAGTGTATGGTGTTTCCTGAAACATCTAAAAAACAAAGCAACAGAGCCTAGGGCACTTCCACTTATGGTCCTATAGCTTAGGGAAATTAAAATCAAAAAGATACAGCCACCCCAATGTTTGGGACGCCTCTGTTTACAAGAACCTCGTTTACCGTACAAGTTCAATATCACAGAAAGTGAAAAATGGATAAAGAACTTGTGGTACTTACGTACAATGCAGTATCACTCAGCAGTGAAATCTATGTCATCAGGCCCGTAGCAGCACAATGAGTGGATTCAGGTACGATGATTCTAACTGAAATAAGTCACACAGAAAAAGAAACATCATACGATATCAGTAATACACGGAATGTAAACTTGGCTACACAGGAACTGAATTACAGAACAGAACAGGGTCTCAAATTTAGAAAACCAACTTATGCTTGTTTAAGGGTAAAGGTGAGTTGGGGTGCTGCATAAAACCAGAGATTGAAATGAGCACAGATAAAGTTCCTTAAGCCAAATATGGAATAGACAAGAGCTACTCCTTGCTCAACGAAATGGACTCAACACCGCATATTAAACGCCTAAGAATGTACCTGACTCTTAAGTATCTTAAAACCTATGGATTGCTATGTCTCCGAAAGAGAATCAAGCATGTGTACAGGGACATAAACGCAGCAGTGATAGGATTGGAGATGTTCGGTGAGCAAATGAAGACCCTTTGAAGTCATATTGCATGGTACCCATTCCACGGGTTTCAACTACCCAGGTTTAAGGTATTCTTCCTTCAGCTAAAACATGCATGTGGAACCTAGAGTATGATCAACCATGTGATTGGGAGACGTGTTCAAATATGTCTCAGTTTTCGTACCCTGGTACTCGGGTGCAACATTCCAGACGCTTTACTAACACTCTCCCGACTTGGAGAGTCAGTCCCTTTAACCTCCTCTTTGGCCCAGTTTGCAATTTCTACGGAACATGAACAGGAATAGCGAGAACCAATGAGAGACTAGCTGGAGGTGTCTGGACGGGCAAATTTAACTCTCATTTCCCACCAGGAAGAGGAAATAACCAAAGGCTCAGCGTGCCGTGCCGGAACCAGATTAGGGCCTGAAGCCATCCTGCGGTGTTGCGACCAGCTCACAAGAAAACGAGTTGAAGAAAGGAGCTCAGGGGCACTGTAATTCACAAACCTGCAGAGTTATAAATGACAGCTATCGTCCAAAAATATACTGAAGTAAGGCTGCCAAGAGGACTTGAAAGCGGGGCAGAATTGCAGGAAACCGATTTCAGGAGGTAGACTGGAATTGCATTGAAAGCATAGGAAAAGAGGCAGAACGTCCACAATGATGCACTTGGCCAAAAAGGGCGTATGCGTTTTTTCCTGAATATATTCAGGAAAAAACGCATACGCCCTTTTTGGCCAACCAAGCAAGCTTGCAAAGGAAATCTGCACTACAATGAAGTCTCACTTCCCACCGGTCAAAAGGGCCATCTGAAAAAAGTGTAAAATCCAGAAAGGCAGGACAGGCCATGGAGAACTGGGAGCCTTGTTATGCTGATGGGCGGGATGTAAATTGCCAACAGACACTCGGGAGAAGTGTATGGTGTTTCCTGAAACATCTAAAAAACAAAGCAACAGAGCCTAGGGCACTTCCACTTATGGTCCTATAGCTTAGGGAAATTAAAATCAAAAAGATACAGCCACCCCAATGTTTGGGACGCCTCTGTTTACAAGAACCTCGTTTACCGTACAAGTTCAATATCACAGAAAGTGAAAAATGGATAAAGAACTTGTGGTACTTACGTACAATGCAGTATCACTCAGCAGTGAAATCTATGTCATCAGGCCCGTAGCAGCACAATGAGTGGATTCAGGTACGATGATTCTAACTGAAATAAGTCACACAGAAAAAGAAACATCATACGATATCACTAATACACGGAATGTAAACTTGGCTACACAGGAACTGAATTACAGAACAGAACAGGGTCTCAAATTTAGAAAACCAACTTATGCTTGTTTAAGGGTAAAGGTGAGTTGGGGTGCTGCATAAAACCAGAGATTGAAATGAGCACAGATAAAGTTCCTTAAGCCAAATATGGAATAGACAAGAGCTACTCCTTGCTCAACGAAATGGACTCAACACCGCATATTAAACGCCTAAGAATGTACCTGACTCTTAAGTATCTTAAAACCTATGGATTGCTATGTCTCCGAAAGAGAATCAAGCATGTGTACAGGGACATAAACGCGGCAGTGATAGGATTGGAGAGGTTCGGTGAGCAAATGAAGAGCCTTTGAAGTCATATTGCATGGTACCCATTCCACGGGTTTCAACTACCCAGGTTTAAGGTATTCTTCCTTCAGCTAAAACATGCATGTGGAACCTAGAGTATGATCAACCATGTGATCGGGAGACGTGTTCAAATATGTCTCAGTTTTCGTACCCTGGTACTCGGGTGCAACATTCCAGACGCTTTACTAACACTCTCCCGACTTGGAGAGTCAGTCCCTTTAACCTCCTGTTTGGCCCAGTTTGCAATTTCTGCGGAAGATGAACAGGAATAGTGAGAACCAATGAGAGACTAGCTGGAGGTGTCTGGACGGGCAAATTTAACTCTCATTTCCCACCAGGAAGAGGAAATAACCAAAGGCTCAGCGTGCCGTGCCGGAACCAGATTAGGGCCTGAAGCCATCCTGCGGTGTTGCGGCCAGCTCACAAGAAAACGAGTTGAAGAAAGGAGCTCAGGGGCACTGTAATTCACAAACCTGCAGAGTTATAAATGACAACTATCGTCCAAAAATATACTGAAGTAAGGCTGCCAAGAGGACTTGAAAACGGGGCAGAATTGCAGGAAACCGATTTCAGGAGGTAGACTGGAATTGCATTGAAAGCATAGGAAAAGAGGCAGAACGTCCACAATGATGCACTTGGCCAAAAAGGGCGTATGCGTTTTTTCCTGAATATATTCAGGAAAAAACGCATACGCCCTTTTTGGCCAACCAAGCAAGCTTGCAAAGGAAATCTGCACTACAATGAAGTCTCACTTCCCCCCGGTCAAAAGGGCCATCTGAAAAAAGTGTAAAATCCAGAAAGGCAGGACAGGCCATGGAGAACTGGGAGCCTTGTTATGCTGATGGGCGGGATGTAAATTGCCAACAGACACTCGGGAGAAGTGTATGGTGTTTCCTGAAACATCTAAAAAACAAAGCAACAGAGCCTAGGGCACTTCCACTTATGGTCCTATAGCTTAGGGAAATTAAAATCAAAAAGATACAGCCACCCCAATGTTTGGGACGCCTCTGTTTACAAGAACCTCGTTTACCGTACAAGTTCAATATCACAGAAAGTGAAAAATGGATAAAGAACTTGTGGTACTTACGTACAATGCAGTATCACTCAGCAGTGAAATCTATGTCATCAGGCCCGTAGCAGCACAATGAGTGGATTCAGGTACGATGATTCTAACTGAAATAAGTCACACAGAAAAAGAAACATCATACGATATCAGTAATACACGGAATGTAAACTTGGCTACACAGGAACTGAATTACAGAACAGAACAGGGTCTCAAATTTAGAAAACCAACTTATGCTTGTTTAAGGGTAAAGGTGAGTTGGGGTGCTGCATAAAACCAGAGATTGAAATGAGCACAGATAAAGTTCCTTAAGCCAAATATGGAATAGACAAGAGCTACTCCTTGCTCAACGAAATGGACTCAACACCGCATATTAAACGCCTAAGAATGTACCTGACTCTTAAGTATCTTAAAACCTATGGATTGCTATGTCTCCGAAAGAGAATCAAGCATGTGTACAGGGACATAAACGCAGCAGTGATAGGATTGGAGATGTTCGGTGAGCAAATGAAGACCCTTTGAAGTCATATTGCATGGTACCCATTCCACGGGTTTCAACTACCCAGGTTTAAGGTATTCTTCCTTCAGCTAAAACATGCATGTGGAACCTAGAGTATGATCAACCATGTGATTGGGAGACGTGTTCAAATATGTCTCAGTTTTCGTACCCTGGTACTCGGGTGCAACATTCCAGACGCTTTACTAACACTCTCCCGACTTGGAGAGTCAGTCCCTTTAACCTCCTCTTTGGCCCAGTTTGCAATTTCTACGGAACATGAACAGGAATAGCGAGAACCAATGAGAGACTAGCTGGAGGTGTCTGGACGGGCCAATTTAACTCTCATTTCCCACCAGGAAGAGGAAATAACCAAAGGCTCAGCGTGCCGTGCCGGAACCAGATTAGGGCCTGAAGCCATCCTGCGGTGTTGCGACCAGCTCACAAGAAAACGAGTTGAAGAAAGGAGCTCAGGGGCACTGTAATTCACAAACCTGCAGAGTTATAAATGACAGCTATCGTCCAAAAATATACTGAAGTAAGGCTGCCAAGAGGACTTGAAAGCGGGGCAGAATTGCAGGAAACCGATTTCAGGAGGTAGACTGGAATTGCATTGAAAGCATAGGAAAAGAGGCAGAACGTCCACAATGATGCACTTGGCCAAAAAGGGCGTATGCGTTTTTTCCTGAATATATTCAGGAAAAAACGCATACGCCCTTTTTGGCCAACCAAGCAAGCTTGCAAAGGAAATCTGCACTACAATGAAGTCTCACTTCCCACCGGTCAAAAGGGCCATCTGAAAAAAGTGTAAAATCCAGAAAGGCAGGACAGGCCATGGAGAACTGGGAGCCTTGTTATGCTGATGGGCGGGATGTAAATTGCCAACAGACACTCGGGAGAAGTGTATGGTGTTTCCTGAAACATCTAAAAAACAAAGCAACAGAGCCTAGGGCACTTCCACTTATGGTCCTATAGCTTAGGGAAATTAAAATCAAAAAGATACAGCCACCCCAATGTTTGGGACGCCTCTGTTTACAAGAACCTCGTTTACCGTACAAGTTCAATATCACAGAAAGTGAAAAATGGATAAAGAACTTGTGGTACTTACGTACAATGCAGTATCACTCAGCAGTGAAATCTATGTCATCAGGCCCGTAGCAGCACAATGAGTGGATTCAGGTACGATGATTCTAACTGAAATAAGTCACACAGAAAAAGAAACATCATACGATATCACTAATACACGGAATGTAAACTTGGCTACACAGGAACTGAATTACAGAACAGAACAGGGTCTCAAATTTAGAAAACCAACTTATGCTTGTTTAAGGGTAAAGGTGAGTTGGGGTGCTGCATAAAACCAGAGATTGAAATGAGCACAGATAAAGTTCCTTAAGCCAAATATGGAATAGACAAGAGCTACTCCTTGCTCAACGAAATGGACTCAACACCGCATATTAAACGCCTAAGAATGTACCTGACTCTTAAGTATCTTAAAACCTATGGATTGCTATGTCTCCGAAAGAGAATCAAGCATGTGTACAGGGACATAAACGCGGCAGTGATAGGATTGGAGAGGTTCGGTGAGCAAATGAAGAGCCTTTGAAGTCATATTGCATGGTACCCATTCCACGGGTTTCAACTACCCAGGTTTAAGGTATTCTTCCTTCAGCTAAAACATGCATGTGGAACCTAGAGTATGATCAACCATGTGATCGGGAGACGTGTTCAAATATGTATCAGTTTTCGTACCCTGTTACTCGGGTGCAACATTCCAGACGCTTTACTAACACTCTCCCGACTTGGAGAGTCAGTCCCTTTAACCTCCTGTTTGGCCCAGTTTGCAATTTCTGTGGAAGATGAACAGGAATAGTGAGAACCAATGAGAGACTAGCTGGAGGTGTCTGGACGGGCAAATTTAACTCTCATTTCCCACCAGGAAGAGGAAAGAACCAAAGGCTCAGCGTGCCGTGCCGGAACCAGATTAGGGCCTGAAGCCATCCTGCGGTGTTGCGGCCAGCTCACAAGAAAACGAGTTGAAGAAAGGAGCTCAGGGGCACTGTAATTCACAAACCTGCAGAGTTATAAATGACAACTATCGTCCAAAAATGTACTGAAGTAAGGCTGCCAAGAGGACTTGAAAACGGGGCAGAATTGCAGGAAACCGATTTCAGGAGGTAGACTGGAATTGCATTGAAAGCATAGGAAAAGAGGCAGAACGTCCACAATGATGCACTTGGCCAAAAAGGGCGTATGCGTTTTTTCCTGAATATATTCAGGAAAAAACGCATACGCCCTTTTTGGCCAACCAAGCAAGCTTGCAAAGGAAATCTGCACTACAATGAAGTCTCACTTCCCCCTGGTCAAAAGGGCCATCTGGAAAAAGTGTAAAATCCAGAAAGGCAGGACAGGCCATGGAGAACTGGGAGCCTTGTTATGCTGATGGGCGGGATGTAAATTGCCAACAGACACTCGGGAGAAGTGTATGGTGTTTCCTGAAACATCTAAAAAACAAAGCAACAGAGCCTAGGGCACTTCCACTTATGGTCCTATAGCTTAGGGAAATTAAAATCAAAAAGATACAGCCACCCCAATGTTTGGGACGCCTCTGTTTACAAGAACCTCGTTTACCGTACAAGTTCAATATCACAGAAAGTGAAAAATGGATAAAGAACTTGTGGTACTTACGTACAATGCAGTATCACTCAGCAGTGAAATCTATGTCATCAGGCCCGTAGCAGCACAATGAGTGGATTCAGGTACGATGATTCTAACTGAAATAAGTCACACAGAAAAAGAAACATCATACGATATCAGTAATACACGGAATGTAAACTTGGCTACACAGGAACTGAATTACAGAACAGAACAGGGTCTCAAATTTAGAAAACCAACTTATGCTTGTTTAAGGGTAAAGGTGAGTTGGGGTGCTGCATAAAACCAGAGATTGAAATGAGCACAGATAAAGTTCCTTAAGCCAAATATGGAATAGACAAGAGCTACTCCTTGCTCAACGAAATGGACTCAACACCGCATATTAAACGCCTAAGAATGTACCTGACTCTTAAGTATCTTAAAACCTATGGATTGCTATGTCTCCGAAAGAGAATCAAGCATGTGTACAGGGACATAAACGCAGCAGTGATAGGATTGGAGAGGTTCGGTGAGCAAATGAAGACCCTTTGAATTCATATTGCATGGTACCCATTCCACGGGTTTCAACTACTCAGGTTTAAGGTATTCTTCCTTCAGCTAAAACATGCATGTGGAACCTAGAGTATGATCAACCATGTGATCGGGAGACGTGTTCAAATATGTCTCAGTTTTCGTACCCTGGTACTCGGGTGCAACATTCCAGACGCTTTACTAACACTCTCCCGACTTGGAGAGTCAGTCCCTTTAACCTCCTGTTTGGCCCAGTTTGCAATTTCTGCGGAAGATGAACAGGAATAGCGAGAACCAATGAGAGACTAGCTGGAGGTGTCTGGACGGGCAAATTTAACTCTCATTTCCCACCAGGAAGAGGAAAGAACCAAAGGCTCAGCGTGCCGTGCCGGAACCAGATTAGGGCCTGAAGCCATCCTGCGGTGTTGCGGCCAGCTCACAAGAAAACGAGTTGAAGAAAGGAGCTCAGGGGCACTGTAATTCACAAACCTGCAGAGTTATAAATGACAACTATCGTCCAAAAATGTACTGAAGTAAGGCTGCCAAGAGGACTTGAAAGCGGGGCAGAATTGCAGGAAACCGATTTCAGGAGGTAGACTGGAATTGCATTGAAAGCATAGGAAAAGAGGCAGAACGTCCACAATGATGCACTTGGCCAAAAAGGGCGTATGCGTTTTTTCCTGAATATATTCAGGAAAAAACGCATACGCACTTTTTGGCCAACCAAGCAAGCTTGCAAAGGAAATCTGCACTACAATGAAGTCTCACTTCCCTCCAGTCAAAAGGGCCATCTGGAAAAAGTGTAAAGTCCAGAAAGTCAGGACAGGCCATGGAGAACTGGGAGCCTTGTTATGCTGATGGGCGGGATGTAAATTGCCAACAGACACTCGGGAGAAGTGTATGGTGTTTCCTGAAACATCTAAAAAACAAAGCAACAGAGCCTAGGGCACTTCCACTTATGGTCCTATAGCTTAGGGAAATTAAAATCAAAAAGATACAGCCACCCCAATGTTTGGGACGCCTCTGTTTACAAGAACCTCGTTTACCGTACAAGTTCAATATCACAGAAAGTGAAAAATGGATAAAGAACTTGTGGTACTTACGTACAATGCAGTATCACTCAGCAGTGAAATCTATGTCATCAGGCCCGTAGCAGCACAATGAGTGGATTCAGGTACGATGATTCTAACTGAAATAAGTCACACAGAAAAAGAAACATCATACGATATCAGTAATACACGGAATGTAAACTTGGCTACACAGGAACTGAATTACAGAACAGAACAGGGTCTCAAATTTAGAAAACCAACTTATGCTTGTTTAAGGGTAAAGGTGAGTTGGGGTGCTGCATAAAACCAGAGATTGAAATGAGCACAGATAAAGTTCCTTAAGCCAAATATGGAATAGACAAGAGCTACTCCTTGCTCAACGAAATGGACTCAACACCGCATATTAAACGCCTAAGAATGTACCTGACTCTTAAGTATCTTAAAACCTATGGATTGCTATGTCTCCGAAAGAGAATCAAGCATGTGTACAGGGACATAAACGCAGCAGTGATAGGATTGGAGAGGTTCGGTGAGCAAATGAAGACCCTTTGAAGTCATATTGCATGGTACCCATTCCACGGGTTTCAACTACCCAGGTTTAAGGTATTCTTCCTTCAGCTAAAACATGCATGTGGAACCTAGAGTATGATCAACCATGTGATCGGGAGACGTGTTCAAATATGTCTCAGTTTTCGTACCCTGGTACTCGGGTGCAACATTCCAGACGCTTTACTAACACTCTCCCGACTTGGAGAGTCAGTCCCTTTAACCTCCTGTTTGGCCCAGTTTGCAATTTCTGCAGAAGATGAACAGGAATAGCGAGAACCAATGAGAGACTAGCTGGAGGTGTCTGGACGGGCAAATTTAACTCTCATTTCCCACCAGGAAGAGGAAATAACCAAAGGCTCAGCGTGCCGTGCCGGAACCAGATTAGGGCCTGAAGCCATCCTGCGGTGTTGCGGCCAGCTCACAAGAAAACGAGTTGAAGAAAGGAGCTCAGGGGCACTGTAATTCACAAACCTGCAGAGTTATAAATGACAACTATCGTCCAAAAATGTACTGAAGTAAGGCTGCCAAGAGGACTTGAAAACGGGGCAGAATTGCAGGAAACCGATTTCAGGAGGTAGACTGGAATTGCATTGAAAGCATAGGAAAAGAGGCAGAACGTCCACAATGATGCACTTGGCCAAAAAGGGCGTATGCGTTTTTTCCTGAATATATTCAGGAAAAAACGCATACGCCCTTTTTGGCCAACCAAGCAAGCTTGCAAAGGAAATCTGCACTACAATGAAGTCTCACTTCCCCCTGGTCAAAAGGGCCATCTGGAAAAAGTGTAAAGTCCAGAAAGGAAGGACAGGCCATGGAGAACTGGGAGCCTTGTTATGCTGATGGGTGGGATGTAAATTGCCAACAGACACTCGGGAGAAGTGTATGGTGTTTCCTGAAACATCTAAAAAACAAAGCAACAGAGCCTAGGGCACTTCCACTTATGGTCCTATAGCTTAGGGAAATTAAAATCAAAAAGATACAGCCACCCCAATGTTTGGGACGCCTCTGTTTACAAGAACCTCGTTTACCGTACAAGTTCAATATCACAGAAAGTGAAAAATGGATAAAGAACTTGTGGTACTTACGTACAATGCAGTATCACTCAGCAGTGAAATCTATGTCATCAGGCCCGTAGCAGCACAATGAGTGGATTCAGGTACGATGATTCTAACTGAAATAAGTCACACAGAAAAAGAAACATCATAAGATATCAGTAATACACGGAATGTAAACTTGGCTACACAGGAACTGAATTACAGAACAGAACAGGGTCTCAAATTTAGAAAACCAACTTATGCTTGTTTAAGGGTAAAGGTGAGTTGGGGTGCTGCATAAAACCAGAGATTGAAATGAGCACAGATAAAGTTCCTTAAGCCAAATATGGAATAGACAAGAGCTACTCCTTGCTCAACGAAATGGACTCAACACCGCATATTAAACGCCTAAGAATGTACCTGACTCTTAAGTATCTTAAAACCTATGGATTGCTATGTCTCCGAAAGAGAATCAAGCATGTGTACAGGGACATAAACGCAGCAGTGATAGGATTGGAGAGGTTCGGTGAGCAAATGAAGACCCTTTGAATTCATATTGCATGGTACCCATTCCACGGATTTCAACTACTCAGGTTTAAGGTATTCTTCCTTCAGCTAAAACATGCATGTGGAACCTAGAGTATGATCAACCATGTGATCGGGAGACGTGTTCAAATATGTCTCAGTTTTCGTACCCTGGTACTCGGGTGCAACATTCCAGACGCTTTACTAACACTCTCCCGACTTGGAGAGTCAGTCCCTTTAACCTCCTGTTTGGCCCAGTTTGCCATTTCTGCGGAAGATGAACAGGAATAGCGAGAACCAATGAGAGACTAGCTGGAGGTGTCTGGACGGGCAAATTTAACTCTCATTTCCCACCAGGAAGAGGAAAGAACCAAAGGCTCAGCGTGCCGTGCCGGAACCAGATTAGGGCCTGAAGCCATCCTGCGGTGTTGCGGCCAGCTCACAAGAAAACGAGTTGAAGAAAGGAGCTCAGGGGCACTGTAATTCACAAACCTGCAGAGTTATAAATGACAACTATCGTCCAAAAATGTACTGAAGTAAGGCTGCCAAGAGGACTTGAAAGCGGGGCAGAATTGCAGGAAACCGATTTCAGGAGGTAGACTGGAATTGCATTGAAAGCATAGGAAAAGAGGCAGAACGTCCACAATGATGCACTTGGCCAAAAAGGGCGTATGCGTTTTTTCCTGAATATATTCAGGAAAAAACGCATACGCCCTTTTTGGCCAACCAAGCAAGCTTGCAAAGGAAATCTGCACTACAATGAAGTCTCACTTCCGTCCAGTCAAAAGGGCCATCTGGAAAAAGTGTAAAGTCCAGAAAGTCAGGACAGGCCATGGAGAACTGGGAGCCTTGTTATGCTGATGGGCGGGATGTAAATTGCCAACAGACACTCGGGAGAAGTGTATGGTGTTTCCTGAAACATCTAAAAAACAAAGCAACAGAGCCTAGGGCACTTCCACTTATGGTCCTATAGCTTAGGGAAATTAAAATCAAAAAGATACAGCCACCCCAATGTTTGGGACGCCTCTGTTTACAAGAACCTCGTTTACCGTACAAGTTCAATATCACAGAAAGTGAAAAATGGATAAAGAACTTGTGGTACTTACGTACAATGCAGTATCACTCAGCAGTGAAATCTATGTCATCAGGCCCGTAGCAGCACAATGAGTGGATTCAGGTACGATGATTCTAACTGAAATAAGTCACACAGAAAAAGAAACATCATACGATATCAGTAATACACGGAATGTAAACTTGGCTACACAGGAACTGAATTACAGAACAGAACAGGGTCTCAAATTTAGAAAACCAACTTATGCTTGTTTAAGGGTAAAGGTGAGTTGGGGTGCTGCATAAAACCAGAGATTGAAATGAGCACAGATAAAGTTCCTTAAGCCAAATATGGAATAGACAAGAGCTACTCCTTGCTCAACGAAATGGACTCAACACCGCATATTAAACGCCTAAGAATGTACCTGACTCTTAAGTATCTTAAAACCTATGGATTGCTATGTCTCCGAAAGAGAATCAAGCATGTGTACAGGGACATAAACGCAGCAGTGATAGGATTGGAGAGGTTCGGTGAGCAAATGAAGAGCCTTTGAAGTCATATTGCATGGTACCCATTCCACGGGTTTCAACTACCCAGGTTTAAGGTATTCTTCCTTCAGCTAAAACATGCATGTGGAACCTAGAGTATGATCAACCATGTGATCGGGAGACGTGTTCAAATATGTCTCAGTTTTCGTACCCTGGTACTCGGGTGCAACATTCCAGACGCTTTACTAACACTCTCCCGACTTGGAGAGTCAGTCCCTTTAACCTCCTGTTTGGCCCAGTTTGCAATTTCTGCAGAAGATGAACAGGAATAGCGAGAACCAATGAGAGACTAGCTGGAGGTGTCTGGACGGGCAAATTTAACTCTCATTTCCCACCAGGAAGAGGAAATAACCAAAGGCTCAGCGTGCCGTGCCGGAACCAGATTAGGGCCTGAAGCCATCCTGCGGTGTTGCGGCCAGCTCACAAGAAAACGAGTTGAAGAAAGGAGCTCAGGGGCACTGTAATTCACAAACCTGCAGAGTTATAAATGACAACTATCGTCCAAAAATGTACTGAAGTAAGGCTGCCAAGAGGACTTGAAAACGGGGCAGAATTGCAGGAAACCGATTTCAGGAGGTAGACTGGAATTGCATTGAAAGCATAGGAAAAGAGGCAGAACGTCCACAATGATGCACTTGGCCAAAAAGGGCGTATGCGTTTTTTCCTGAATATATTCAGGAAAAAACGCATACGCCCTTTTTGGCCAACCAAGCAAGCTTGCAAAGGAAATCTGCACTACAATGAAGTCTCACTTCCCCCTGGTCAAAAGGGCCATCTGGAAAAAGTGTAAAGTCCAGAAAGGAAGGACAGGCCATGGAGAACTGGGAGCCTTGTTATGCTGATGGGTGGGATGTAAATTGCCAACAGACACTCGGGAGAAGTGTATGGTGTTTCCTGAAACATCTAAAAAACAAAGCAACAGAGCCTAGGGCACTTCCACTTATGGTCCTATAGCTTAGGGAAATTAAAATCAAAAAGATACAGCCACCCCAATGTTTGGGACGCCTCTGTTTACAAGAACCTCGTTTACCGTACAAGTTCAATATCACAGAAAGTGAAAAATGGATAAAGAACTTGTGGTACTTACGTACAATGCAGTATCACTCAGCAGTGAAATCTATGTCATCAGGCCCGTAGCAGCACAATGAGTGGATTCAGGTACGATGATTCTAACTGAAATAAGTCACACAGAAAAAGAAACATCATAAGATATCAGTAATACACGGAATGTAAACTTGGCTACACAGGAACTGAATTACAGAACAGAACAGGGTCTCAAATTTAGAAAACCAACTTATGCTTGTTTAAGGGTAAAGGTGAGTTGGGGTGCTGCATAAAACCAGAGATTGAAATGAGCACAGATAAAGTTCCTTAAGCCAAATATGGAATAGACAAGAGCTACTCCTTGCTCAACGAAATGGACTCAACACCGCATATTAAACGCCTAAGAATGTACCTGACTCTTAAGTATCTTAAAACCTATGGATTGCTATGTCTCCGAAAGAGAATCAAGCATGTGTACAGGGACATAAACGCAGCAGTGATAGGATTGGAGAGGTTCGGTGAGCAAATGAAGACCCTTTGAATTCATATTGCATGGTACCCATTCCACGGGTTTCAACTACTCAGGTTTAAGGTATTCTTCCTTCAGCTAAAACATGCATGTGGAACCTAGAGTATGATCAACCATGTGATCGGGAGACGTGTTCAAATATGTCTCAGTTTTCGTACCCTGGTACTCGGGTGCAACATTCCAGACGCTTTACTAACACTCTCCCGACTTGGAGAGTCAGTCCCTTTAACCTCCTGTTTGGCCCAGTTTGCAATTTCTGCGGAAGATGAACAGGAATAGCGAGAACCAATGAGAGACTAGCTGGAGGTGTCTGGACGGGCAAATTTAACTCTCATTTCCCACCAGGAAGAGGAAAGAACCAAAGGCTCAGCGTGCCGTGCCGGAACCAGATTAGGGCCTGAAGCCATCCTGCGGTGTTGCGGCCAGCTCAAAAGAAAACGAGTTGAAGAAAGGAGCTCAGGGGCACTGTAATTCACAAACCTGCAGAGTTATAAATGACAACTATCGTCCAAAAATATACTGAAGTAAGGCTGCCAAGAGGACTTGAAAACGGGGCAGAATTGCAGGAAACCGATTTCAGGAGGTAGACTGGAATTGCATTGAAAGCATAGGAAAAGAGGCAGAACGTCCACAATGATGCACTTGGCCAAAAAGGGCGTATGCGTTTTTTCCTGAATATATTCAGGAAAAAACGCATACGCCCTTTTTGGCCAACCAAGCAAGCTTGCAAAGGAAATCTGCACTACAATGAAGTCTCACTTCCCACCGGTCAAAAGGGCCATCTGAAAAAAGTGTAAAATCCAGAAAGGCAGGACAGGCCATGGAGAACTGGGAGCCTTGTTATGCTGATGGGCGGGATGTAAATTGCCAACAGACACTCGGGAGAAGTGTATGGTGTTTCCTGAAACATCTAAAAAACAAAGCAACAGAGCCTAGGGCACTTCCACTTATGGTCCTATAGCTTAGGGAAATTAAAATCAAAAAGATACAGCCACCCCAATGTTTGGGACGCCTCTGTTTACAAGAACCTCGTTTACCGTACAAGTTCAATATCACAGAAAGTGAAAAATGGATAAAGAACTTGTGGTACTTACGTACAATGCAGTATCACTCAGCAGTGAAATCTATGTCATCAGGCCCGTAGCAGCACAATGAGTGGATTCAGGTACGATGATTCTAACTGAAATAAGTCACACAGAAAAAGAAACATCATACGATATCAGTAATACACGGAATGTAAACTTGGCTACACAGGAACTGAATTACAGAACAGAACAGGGTCTCAAATTTAGAAAACCAACTTATGCTTGTTTAAGGGTAAAGGTGAGTTGGGGTGCTGCATAAAACCAGAGATTGAAATGAGCACAGATAAAGTTCCTTAAGCCAAATATGGAATAGACAAGAGCTACTCCTTGCTCAACGAAATGGACTCAACACCGCATATTAAACGCCTAAGAATGTACCTGACTCTTAAGTATCTTAAAACCTATGGATTGCTATGTCTCCGAAAGAGAATCAAGCATGTGTACAGGGACATAAACGCAGCAGTGATAGGATTGGAGAGGTTCGGTGAGCAAATGAAGAGCCTTTGAAGTCATATTGCATGGTACCCATTCCACGGGTTTCAACTACCCAGGTTTAAGGTATTCTTCCTTCAGCTAAAACATGCATGTGGAACCTAGAGTATGATCAACCATGTGATCGGGAGACGTGTTCAAATATGTCTCAGTTTTCGTACCCTGGTACTCGGGTGCAACATTCCAGACGCTTTACTAACACTCTCCCGACTTGGAGAGTCACTCCCTTTAACCTCCTGTTTGGCCCAGTTTGCAATTTCTACGGAACATGAACAGGAATAGCGAGAACCAATGAGAGACTAGCTGGAGGTGTCTGGACGGGCAAATTTAACTCTCATTTCCCACCAGGAAGAGGAAATAACCAAAGGCTCAGCGTGCCGTGCCGGAACCAGATTAGGGCCTGAAGCCATCCTGCGGTGTTGCGACCAGCTCACAAGAAAACGAGTTGAAGAAAGGAGCTCAGGGGCACTGTAATTCACAAACCTGCAGAGTTATAAATGACAACTATCGTCCAAAAATATACTGAAGTAAGGCTGCCAAGAGGACTTGAAAGCGGGGCAGAATTGCAGGAAACCAATTTCAGGAGGTAGACTGGAATTGCATTGAAAGCATAGGAAAAGAGGCAGAACGTCCACAATGATGCACTTGGCCAAAAAGGGCGTATGCGTTTTTTCCTGAATATATTCAGGAAAAAACGCATACGCCCTTTTTGGCCAACCAAGCAAGCTTGCAAAGGAAATCTGCACTACAATGAAGTCTCACTTCCCCCCGGTCAAAAGGGCCATCTGAAAAAAGTGTAAAGTCCAGAAAGGCAGGACAGGCCATGGAGAACTGGGAGCCTTGTTATGCTGATGGGCCGGATGTAAATTGCCAACAGACACTCGGGAGAAGTGTATGGTGTTTCCTGAAACATCTAAAAAACAAAGCAACAGAGCCTAGGGCACTTCCACTTATGGTCCTATAGCTTAGGGAAATTAAAATCAAAAAGATACAGCCACCCCAATGTTTGGGACGCCTCCGTTTACAAGAACCTCGTTTACCGTACAAGTTCAATATCACAGAAAGTGAAAAATGGATAAAGAACTTGTGGTACTTACGTACAATGCAGTATCACTCAGCAGTGAAATCTATGTCATCAGGCCCGTAGCAGCACAATGAGTGGATTCAGGTACGATGATTCTAACTGAAATAAGTCACACAGAAAAAGAAACATCATAAGATATCAGTAATACACGGAATGTAAACTTGGCTACACAGGAACTGAATTACAGAACAGAACAGGGTCTCAAATTTAGAAAACCAACTTATGCTTGTTTAAGGGTAAAGGTGAGTTGGGGTGCTGCATAAAACCAGAGATTGAAATGAGCACAGATAAAGTTCCTTAAGCCAAATATGGAATAGACAAGAGCTACTCCTTGCTCAACGAAATGGACTCAACACCGCATATTAAACGCCTAAGAATGTACCTGACTCTTAAGTATCTTAAAACCTATGGATTGCTATGTCTCCAAAAGAGAATCAAGCATGTGTACAGGGACATAAACGCAGCAGTGATAGGATTGGAGAGGTTCGGTGAGCAAATGAAGACCCTTTGAAGTCATATTGCATGGTACCCATTCCACGGGTTACAACTACTCAGGTTTAAGGTATTCTTCCTTCAGCTAAAACATGCATGTGGAACCTAGAGTATGATCAACCATGTGATCGGGAGACGTGTTCAAATATGTCTCAGTTTTCGTACCCTGGTACTCGGGTGCAACATTCCAGACGCTTTACTAACACTCTCCCGACTTGGAGAGTCAGTCCCTTTAACCTCCTGTTTGGCCCAGTTTGCAATTTCTGCGGAAGATGAACAGGAATAGCGAGAACCAATGAGAGACTAGCTGGAGGTGTCTGGACGGGCAAATTTAACTCTCATTTCCCACCAGGAAGAGGAAAGAACCAAAGGCTCAGCGTGCCGTGCCGGAACCAGATTAGGGCCTGAAGCCATCCTGCGGTGTTGCGGCCAGCTCACAAGAAAACGAGTTGAAGAAAGGAGCTCAGGGGCACTGTAATTCACAAACCTGCAGAGTTATAAATGACAACTATCGTCCAAAAATATACTGAAGTAAGGCTGCCAAGAGGACTTGAAAGCGGGGCAGAATTGCAGGAAACCGATTTCAGGAGGTAGACTGGAATTGCATTGAAAGCATAGGAAAAGAGGCAGAACGTCCACAATGATGCACTTGGCCAAAAAGGGCATATGCTTTTTTTCCTGAATATATTCAGGAAAAAACTCATACGCCCTTTTTGGCCAACCAAGCAAGCTTGCAAAGGAAATCTGCACTACAATGAAGTCTCACTTCCCCCCGGTCAAAAGGGCCATCTGAAAAAAGTGTAAAATCCAGAAAGGCAGGACAGGCCATGGAGAACTGGGAGCCTTGTTATGCTGATGGGCGGGATGTAAATTGCCAACAGACACTCGGGAGAAGTGTATGGTGTTTCCTGAAACATCTAAAAAACAAAGCAACAGAGCCTAGGGCACTTCCACTTATGGTCCTATAGCTTAGGGAAATTAAAATCAAAAAGATACAGCCACCCCAATGTTTGGGACGCCTCTGTTTACAAGAACCTCGTTTACCGTACAAGTTCAATATCACAGAAAGTGAAAAATGGATAAAGAACTTGTGGTACTTACGTACAATGCAGTATCACTCAGCAGTGAAATCTATGTCATCAGGCCCGTAGCAGCACAATGAGTGGATTCAGGTACGATGATTCTAACTGAAATAAGTCACACAGAAAAAGAAACATCATAAGATATCAGTAATACACGGAATGTAAACTTGGCTACACAGGAACTGAATTACAGAACAGAACAGGGTCTCAAATTTAGAAAACCAACTTATGCTTGTTTAAGGGTAAAGGTGAGTTGGGGTGCTGCATAAAACCAGAGATTGAAATGAGCACAGATAAAGTTCCTTAAGCCAAATATGGAATAGACAAGAGCTACTCCTTGCTCAACGAAATGGACTCAACACCGCATATTAAACGCCTAAGAATGTACCTGACTCTTAAGTATCTTAAAACCTATGGATTGCTATGTCTCCGAAAGAGAATCAAGCATGTGTACAGGGACATAAACGCAGCAGTGGTAGGATTGGAGAGGTTCGGTGAGCAAATGAAGAGCCTTTGAAGTCATATTGCATGGTACCCATTCCACGGGTTTCAACTACCCAGGTTTAAGGTATTCTTCCTTCAGCTAAAACATGCATGTGGAACCTAGAGTATGATCAACCATGTGATCGGGAGACGTGTTCAAATATGTCTCAGTTTTCGTACCCTGGTACTCGGGTGCAACATTCCAGACGCTTTACTAACACTCTCCCGACTTGGAGAGTCAGTCCCTTTAACCTCCTGTTTGGCCCAGTTTTCCATTTCTGCGGAAGATGAACAGGAATAGCGAGAACCAATGAGAGACTAGCTGGAGGTGTCTGGACGGGCAAATTTAACTACCATTTCCCACCAGGAAGAGGAAAGAACCAAAGGCTCAGCGTGCCGTGCCGGAACCAGATTAGGGCCTGAAGCCATCCTGCGGTGTTGCGGCCAGCTCACAAGAAAACGAGTTGAAGAAAGGAGCTCAGGGGCACTGTAATTCACAAACCTGCAGAGTTATAAATGACAACTATCGTCCAAAAATATACTGAAGTAAGGCTGCCAAGAGGACTTGAAAGCGGGGCAGAATTGCAGGAAACCGATTTCAGGAGGTAGACTGGAATTGCATTGAAAGCATAGGAAAAGAGGCAGAACGTCCACAATGATGCACTTGGCCAAAAAGGGCGTATGCGTTTTTTCCTGAATATATTCAGGAAAAAACGCATACGCCCTTTTTGGCCAACCAAGCAAGCTTGCAAAGGAAATCTGCACTACAATGAAGTCTCACTTCCCCCTGGTCAAAAGGGCCATCTGAAAAAAGTGTAAAATCCAGAAAGGCAGGACAGGCCATGGAGAACTGGGAGCCTTGTTATGCTGATGGGCGGGATGTAAATTGCCAACAGACACTCGGGAGAAGTGTATGGTGTTTCCTGAAACATCTAAAAAACAAAGCAACAGAGCCTAGGGCACTTCCACTTATGGTCCTATAGCTTAGGGAAATTAAAATCAAAAAGATACAGCCACCCCAATGTTTGGGACGCCTCTGTTTACAAGAACCTCGTTTACCGTACAAGTTCAATATCACAGAAAGTGAAAAATGGATAAAGAACTTGTGGTACTTACGTACAATGCAGTATCACTCAGCAGTGAAATCTATGTCATCAGGCCCGTAGCAGCACAATGAGTGGATTCAGGTACGATGATTCTAACTGAAATAAGTCACACAGAAAAAGAAACATCATAAGATATCAGTAATACACGGAATGTAAACTTGGCTACACAGGAACTGAATTACAGAACAGAACAGGGTCTCAAATTTAGAAAACCAACTTATGCTTGTTTAAGGGTAAAGGTGAGTTGGGGTGCTGCATAAAACCAGAGATTGAAATGAGCACAGATAAAGTTCCTTAAGCCAAATATGGAATAGACAAGAGCTACTCCTTGCTCAACGAAATGGACTCAACACCGCATATTAAACGCCTAAGAATGTACCTGACTCTTAAGTATCTTAAAACCTATGGATTGCTATGTCTCCGAAAGAGAATCAAGCATGTGTACAGGGACATAAACGCAGCAGTGGTAGGATTGGAGAGGTTCGGTGAGCAAATGAAGACCCTTTGAAGTCATATTGCATGGTACCCATTCCACGGCTTTCAACTACCCAGGTTTAAGGTATTCTTCCTTCAGCTAAAACATGCATGTGGAACCTAGAGTATGATCAACCATGTGATCGGGAGACGTGTTCAAATATGTCTCAGTTTTCGTACCCTGGTACTCGGGTGCAACATTCCAGACGCTTTACTAACACTCTCCCGACTTGGAGAGTCAGTCCCTTTAACCTCCTGTTTGGCCCAGTTTGCCATTTCTGCGGAAGATGAACAGGAATAGCGAGAACCAATGAGAGACTAGCTGGAGGTGTCTGGACGGGCAAATTTAACTACCATTTCCCACCAGGAAGAGGAAAGAACCAAAGGCTCAGCGTGCCGTGCCGGAACCAGATTAGGGCCTGAAGCCATCCTGCGGTGTTGCGGCCAGCTCACAAGAAAACGAGTTGAAGAAAGGAGCTCAGGGGCACTGTAATTCACAAACCTGCAGAGTTATAAATGACAACTATCGTCCAAAAATATACTGAAGTAAGGCTGCCAAGAGGACTTGAAATCGGGGCAGAATTGCAGGAAACCGATTTCAGGAGGTAGACTGGAATTGCATTGAAAGCATAGGAAAAGAGGCAGAACGTCCACAATGATGCACTTGGCCAAAAAGGGCGTATGCGTTTTTTCCTGAATATATTCAGGAAAAAACGCATACGCCCTTTTTGGCCAACCAAGCAAGCTTGCAAAGGAAATCTGCACTACAATGAAGTCTCACTTCCCCCCGGTCAAAAGGGCCATCTGAAAAAAGTGTAAAATCCAGAAAGGCAGGACAGGCCATGGAGAACTGGGAGCCTTGTTATGCTGATGGGTGGGATGTAAATTGCCAACAGACACTCGGGAGAAGTGTATGGTGTTTCCTGAAACATCTAAAAAACAAAGCAACAGAGCCTAGGGCACTTCCACTTATGGTCCTATAGCTTAGGGAAATTAAAATCAAAAAGATACAGCCACCCCAATGTTTGGGACGCCTCTGTTTACAAGAACCTCGTTTACCGTACAAGTTCAATATCACAGAAAGTGAAAAATGGATAAAGAACTTGTGGTACTTACGTACAATGCAGTATCACTCAGCAGTGAAATCTATGTCATCAGGCCCGTAGCAGCACAATGAGTGGATTCAGGTACGATGATTCTAACTGAAATAAGTCACACAGAAAAAGAAACATCATACGATATCAGTAATACACGGAATGTAAACTTGGCTACACAGGAACTGAATTACAGAACAGAACAGGGTCTCAAATTTAGAAAACCAACTTATGCTTGTTTAAGGGTAAAGGTGAGTTGGGGTGCTGCATAAAACCAGAGATTGAAATGAGCACAGATAAAGTTCCTTAAGCCAAATATGGAATAGACAAGAGCTACTCCTTGCTCAACGAAATGGACTCAACACCGCATATTAAACGCCTAAGAATGTACCTGACTCTTAAGTATCTTAAAACCTATGGATTGCTATGTCTCCGAAAGAGAATCAAGCATGTGTACAGGGACATAAACGCAGCAGTGGTAGGATTGGAGAGGTTCGGTGAGCAAATGAAGACCCTTTGAAGTCATATTGCATGGTACCCATTCCACGGATTTCAACTACCCAGGTTTAAGGTATTCTTCCTTCAGCTAAAACATGCATGTGGAACCTAGAGTATGATCAACCATGTGATCGGGAGACGTGTTCAAATATGTCTCAGTTTTCGTACCCTGGTACTCGGGTGCAACATTCCAGACGCTTTACTAACACTCTCCCGACTTGGAGAGTCAGTCCCTTTAACCTCCTGTTTGGCCCAGTTTGCCATTTCTGCGGAAGATGAACAGGAATAGCGAGAACCAATGAGAGACTAGCTGGAGGTGTCTGGACGGGCAAATTTAACTACCATTTCCCACCAGGAAGAGGAAAGAACCAAAGGCTCAGCGTGCCGTGCCGGAACCAGATTAGGGCCTGAAGCCATCCTGCGGTGTTGCGGCCAGCTCACAAGAAAACGAGTTGAAGAAAGGAGCTCAGGGGCACTGTAATTCACAAACCTGCAGAGTTATAAATGACAACTATCGTCCAAAAATATACTGAAGTAAGGCTGCCAAGAGGACTTGAAAGCGGGGCAGAATTGCAGGAAACCGATTTCAGGAGGTAGACTGGAATTGCATTGAAAGCATAGGAAAAGAGGCAGAACGTCCACAATGATGCACTTGGCCAAAAAGGGCGTATGCGTTTTTTCCTGAATATATTCAGGAAAAAACGCATACGCCCTTTTTGGCCAACCAAGCAAGCTTGCAAAGGAAATCTGCACTACAATGAAGTCTCACTTCCCCCCGGTCAAAAGGGCCATCTGAAAAAAGTGTAAAATCCAGAAAGGCAGGACAGGCCATGGAGAACTGGGAGCCTTGTTATGCTGATGGGCGGGATGTAAATTGCCAACAGACACTCGGGAGAAGTTTATGGTGTTTCCTGAAACATCTAAAAAACAAAGCAACAGAGCCTAGGGCACTTCCACTTATGGTCCTATAGCTTAGGGAAATTAAAATCAAAAAGATACAGCCACCCCAATGTTTGGGACGCCTCTGTTTACAAGAACCTCGTTTACCGTACAAGTTCAATATCACAGAAAGTGAAAAATGGATAAAGAACTTGTGGTACTTACGTACAATGCAGTATCACTCAGCAGTGAAATCTATGTCATCAGGCCCGTAGCAGCACAATGAGTGGATTCAGGTACGATGATTCTAACTGAAATAAGTCACACAGAAAAAGAAACATCATACGATATCAGTAATACACGGAATGTAAACTTGGCTACACAGGAACTGAATTACAGAACAGAACAGGGTCTCAAATTTAGAAAACCAACTTATGCTTGTTTAAGGGTAAAGGTGAGTTGGGGTGCTGCATAAAACCAGAGATTGAAATGAGCACAGATAAAGTTCCTTAAGCCAAATATGGAATAGACAAGAGCTACTCCTTGCTCAACGAAATGGACTCAACACCGCATATTAAACGCCTAAGAATGTACCTGACTCTTAAGTATCTTAAAACCTATGGATTGCTATGTCTCCGAAAGAGAATCAAGCATGTGTACAGGGACATAAACGCAGCAGTGATAGGATTGGAGAGGTTCGGTGAGCAAATGAAGAGCCTTTGAAGTCATATTGCATGGTACCCATTCCACGGGTTTCAACTACCCAGGTTTAAGGTATTCTTCCTTCAGCTAAAACATGCATGTGGAACCTAGAGTATGATCAACCATGTGATCGGGAGACGTGTTCAAATATGTCTCAGTTTTCGTACCCTGGTACTCGGGTGCAACATTCCAGACGCTTTACTAACACTCTCCCGACTTGGAGAGTCAGTCCCTTTAACCTCCTGTTTGGCCCAGTTTGCAATTTCTGCGGAAGATGAACAGGAATAGCGAGAACCAATGAGAGACTAGCTGGAGGTGTCTGGACGGGCGAATTTAACTCCCATTTCCCACCAGGAAGAGGAAAGAACCAAAGGCTCAGCGTGCCGTGCCGGAACCAGATTAGGGCCTGAAGCCATCCTGCGGTGTTGCGGCCAGCTCACAAGAAAACGAGTTGAAGAAAGGAGCTCAGGGGCACTGTAATTCACAAACCTGCAGAGTTATAAATGACAACTATCGTCCAAAAATATACTGAAGTAAGGCTGCCAAGAGGACTTGAAAGCGGGGCAGAATTGCAGGAAACCGATTTCAGGAGGTAGACTGGAATTGCATTGAAAGCATAGGAAAAGAGGCAGAACGTCCACAATGATGCACTTGGCCAAAAAGGGCGTATGCGTTTTTTCCTGAATATATTCAGGAAAAAACGCATACGCCCTTTTTGGCCAACCAAGCAAGCTTGCAAAGGAAATCTGCACTACAATGAAGTCTCACTTCCCCCCGGTCAAAAGGGCCATCTGGAAAAAGTGTAAAATCCAGAAAGGCAGGACAGGCCATGGAGAACTGGGAGCCTTGTTATGCTGATGGGCGGGATGTAAATTGCCAACAGACACTCGGGAGAAGTGTATGGTGTTTCCTGAAACATCTAAAAAACAAAGCAACAGAGCCTAGGGCACTTCCACTTATGGTCCTATAGCTTAGGGAAATTAAAATCAAAAAGATACAGCCACCCCAATATTTGGGACGCCTCCGTTTACAAGAACCTCGTTTACCGTACAAGTTCAATATCACAGAAAGTGAAAAATGGATAAAGAACTTGTGGTACTTACGTACAATGCAGTATCACTCAGCAGTGAAATCTATGTCATCAGGCCCGTAGCAGCACAATGAGTGGATTCAGGTACGATGATTCTAACTGAAATAAGTCACACAGAAAAAGAAACATCATAAGATATCAGTAATACACGGAATGTAAACTTGGCTACACAGGAACTGAATTACAGAACAGAACAGGGTCTCAAATTTAGAAAACCAACTTATGCTTGTTTAAGGGTAAAGGTGAGTTGGGGTGCTGAATAAAACCAGAGATTGAAATGAGCACAGATAAAGTTCCTTAAGCCAAATATGGAATAGACAAGAGCTACTCCTTGCTCAACGAAATGGACTCAACACCGCATATTAAACGCCTAAGAATGTACCTGACTCTTAAGTATCTTAAAACCTATGGATTGCTATGTCTCCGAAAGAGAATCAAGCATGTGTACAGGGACATAAACGCAGCAGTGATAGGATTGGAGAGGTTCGGTGAGCAAATGAAGAGCCTTTGAAGTCATATTGCATGGTACCCATTCCACGGGTTTCAACTACCCAGGTTTAAGGTATTCTTCCTTCAGCTAAAACATGCATGTGGAACCTAGAGTATGATCAACCATGTGATCGGGAGACGTGTTCAAATATGTCTCAGTTTTCGTACCCTGGTACTCGGGTGCAACATTCCAGACGCTTTACTAACACTCTCCCGACTTGGAGAGTCAGTCCCTTTAACCTCCTGTTTGGCCCAGTTTGCAATTTCTGCGGAAGATGAACAGGAATAGCGAGAACCAATGAGAGACTAGCTGGAGGTGTCTGGACGGGCAAATTTAACTCTCATTTCCCACCAGGAAGAGGAAAGAACCAAAGGCTCAGCGTGCCGTGCCGGAACCAGATTAGGGCCTGAAGCCATCCTGCGGTGTTGCGACCAGCTCACAAGAAAACGAGTTGAAGAAAGGAGCTCAGGGGCACTGTAATTCACAAACCTGCAGAGTTATAAATGACAACTATCGTCCAAAAATATACTGAAGTAAGGCTGCCAAGAGGACTTGAAAGCGGGGCAGAATTGCAGGAAACCGATTTCAGGAGGTAGACTGGAATTGCATTGAAAGCATAGGAAAAGAGGCAGAACGTCCACAATGATGCACTTGGCCAAAAAGGGCGTATGCGTTTTTTCCTGAATATATTCAGGAAAAAACGCATACGCCCTTTTTGGCCAACCAAGCAAGCTTGCAAAGGAAATCTGCACTACAATGAAGTCTCACTTCCCCCCGGTCAAAAGGGCCATCTGGAAAAAGTGTAAAATCCAGAAAGGCAGGACAGGCCATGGAGAACTGGGAGCCTTGTTATGCTGATGGGCGGGATGTAAATTGCCAACAGACACTCGGGAGAAGTGTATGGTGTTTCCTGAAACATCTAAAAAACAAAGCAACAGAGCCTAGGGCACTTCCACTTATGGTCCTATAGCTTAGGGAAATTAAAATCAAAAAGATACAGCCACCCCAATATTTGGGACGCCTCCGTTTACAAGAACCTCGTTTACCGTACAAGTTCAATATCACAGAAAGTGAAAAATGGATAAAGAACTTGTGGTACTTACGTACAATGCAGTATCACTCAGCAGTGAAATCTATGTCATCAGGCCCGTAGCAGCACAATGAGTGGATTCAGGTACGATGATTCTAACTGAAATAAGTCACACAGAAAAAGAAACATCATAAGATATCAGTAATACACGGAATGTAAACTTGGCTACACAGGAACTGAATTACAGAACAGAACAGGGTCTCAAATTTAGAAAACCAACTTATGCTTGTTTAAGGGTAAAGGTGAGTTGGGGTGCTGAATAAAACCAGAGATTGAAATGAGCACAGATAAAGTTCCTTAAGCCAAATATGGAATAGACAAGAGCTACTCCTTGCTCAACGAAATGGACTCAACACCGCATATTAAACGCCTAAGAATGTACCTGACTCTTAAGTATCTTAAAACCTATGGATTGCTATGTCTCCGAAAGAGAATCAAGCATGTGTACAGGGACATAAACGCAGCAGTGATAGGATTGGAGAGGTTCGGTGAGCAAATGAAGAGCCTTTGAAGTCATATTGCATGGTACCCATTCCACGGGTTTCAACTACCCAGGTTTAAGGTATTCTTCCTTCAGCTAAAACATGCATGTGGAACCTAGAGTATGATCAACCATGTGATCGGGAGACGTGTTCAAATATGTCTCAGTTTTCGTACCCTGGTACTCGGGTGCAACATTCCAGACGCTTTACTAACACTCTCCCGACTTGGAGAGTCAGTCCCTTTAACCTCCTGTTTGGCCCAGTTTGCAATTTCTGCGGAAGATGAACAGGAATAGCGAGAACCAATGAGAGACTAGCTGGAGGTGTCTGGACGGGCAAATTTAACTCCCATTTCCCACCAGGAAGAGGAAAGAACCAAAGGCTCAGCGTGCCGTGCCGGAACCAGATTAGGGCCTGAAGCCATCCTGCGGTGTTGCGACCAGCTCACAAGAAAACGAGTTGAAGAAAGGAGCTCAGGGGCACTGTAATTCACAAACCTGCAGAGTTATAAATGACAACTATCGTCCAAAAATATACTGAAGTAAGGCTGCCAAGAGGACTTGAAAGCGGGGCAGAATTGCAGGAAACCGATTTCAGGAGGTAGACTGGAATTGCATTGAAAGCATAGGAAAAGAGGCAGAACGTCCACAATGATGCACTTGGCCAAAAAGGGCGTATGCGTTTTTTCCTGAATATATTCAGGAAAAAACGCATACGCCCTTTTTGGCCAACCAAGCAAGCTTGCAAAGGAAATCTGCACTACAATGAAGTCTCACTTCCCCCCGGTCAAAAGGGCCATCTGGAAAAAGTGTAAAATCCAGAAAGGCAGGACAGGCCATGGAGAACTGGGAGCCTTGTTATGCTGATGGGCGGGATGTAAATTGCCAACAGACACTCGGGAGAAGTGTATGGTGTTTCCTGAAACATCTAAAAAACAAAGCAACAGAGCCTAGGGCACTTCCACTTATGGTCCTATAGCTTAGGGAAATTAAAATCAAAAAGATACAGCCACCCCAATGTTTGGGACGCCTCCGTTTACAAGAACCTCGTTTACCGTACAAGTTCAATATCACAGAAAGTGAAAAATGGATAAAGAACTTGTGGTACTTACGTACAATGCAGTATCACTCAGCAGTGAAATCTATGTCATCAGGCCCGTAGCAGCACAATGAGTGGATTCAGGTACGATGATTCTAACTGAAATAAGTCACACAGAAAAAGAAACATCATACGATATCAGTAATACACGGAATGTAAACTTGGCTACACAGGAACTGAATTACAGAACAGAACAGGGTCTCAAATTTAGAAAACCAACTTATGCTTGTTTAAGGGTAAAGGTGAGTTGGGGTGCTGCATAAAACCAGAGATTGAAATGAGCACAGATAAAGTTCCTTAAGCCAAATATGGAATAGACAAGAGCTACTCCTTGCTCAACGAAATGGACTCAACACCGCATATTAAACGCCTAAGAATGTACCTGACTCTTAAGTATCTTAAAACCTATGGATTGCTATGTCTCCGAAAGAGAATCAAGCATGTGTACAGGGACATAAACGCAGCAGTGATAGGATTGGAGAGGTTCGGTGAGCAAATGAAGACCCTTTGAAGTCATATTGCATGGTACCCATTCCACGGGTTTCAACTACCCAGGTTTAAGGTATTCTTCCTTCAGCTAAAACATGCATGTGGAACCTAGAGTATGATCAACCATGTGATCGGGAGACGTGTTCAAATATGTCTCAGTTTTCGTACCCTGGTACTCGGGTGCAACATTCCAGACGCTTTACTAACACTCTCCCGACTTGGAGAGTCAGTCCCTTTAACCTCCTGTTTGGCCCAGTTTGCAATTTCTGCGGAAGATGAACAGGAATAGCGAGAACCAATGAGAGACTAGCTGGAGGTGTCTGGACGGGCAAATTTAACTCCCATTTCCCACCAGGAAGAGGAAAGAACCAAAGGCTCAGCGTGCCGTGCCGGAACCAGATTAGGGCCTGAAGCCATCCTGCGGTGTTGCGGCCAGCTCACAAGAAAACGAGTTGAAGAAAGGAGCTCAGGGGCACTGTAATTCACAAACCTGCAGAGTTATAAATGACAACTATCGTCCAAAAATATACTGAAGTAAGGCTGCCAAGAGGACTTGAAAGCGGGGCAGAATTGCAGGAAACCGATTTCAGGAGGTAGACGGGAATTGCATTGAAAGCATAGGAAAAGAGGCAGAACGTCCACAATGATGCACTTGGCCAAAAAGGGCGTATGCGTTTTTTCCTGAATATATTCAGGAAAAAACGCGTACGCCCTTTTTGGCCAACCAAGCAAGCTTGCAAAGGAAATCTGCACTACAATGAAGTCTCACTTCCCCCCGGTCAAAAGGGCCATCTGAAAAAAGTGTAAAATCCAGCAAGGCAGGACAGGCCATGGAGAACTGGGAGCCTTGTTATGCTGATGGGCGGGATGTAAATTGCCAACAGACACTCGGGAGAAGTGTATGGTGTTTCCTGAAACATCTAAAAAACAAAGCAACAGAGCCTAGGGCACTTCCACTTATGGTCCTATAGCTTAGGGAAATTAAAATCAAAAAGATACAGCCACCCCAATGTTTGGGACGCCTCTGTTTACAAGAACCTCGTTTACCGTACTAGTTCAATATCACAGAAAGTGAAAAATGGATAAAGAACTTGTGGTACTTACGTACAATGCAGTATCACTCAGCAGTGAAATCTATGTCATCAGGCCCGTAGCAGCACAATGAGTGGATTCAGGTACGATGATTCTAACTGAAATAAGTCACACAGAAAAAGAAACATCATACGATATCAGTAATACACGGAATGTAAACTTGGCTACACAGGAACTGAATTACAGAACAGAACAGGGTCTCAAATTTAGAAAACCAACTTATGCTTGTTTAAGGGTAAAGGTGAGTTGGGGTGCTGCATAAAACCAGAGATTGAAATGAGCACAGATAAAGTTCCTTAAGCCAAATATGGAATAGACAAGAGCTACTCCTTGCTCAACGAAATGGACTCAACACCGCATATTAAATGCCTAAGAATGTACCTGACTCTTAAGTATCTTAAAACCTATGGATTGCTATGTCTCCGAAAGAGAATCAAGCATGTGTACAGGGACATAAACGCAGCAGTGATAGGATTGGAGAGGTTCGGTGAGCAAATGAAGACCCTTTGAAGTCATATTGCGTGGTACCCATTCCACGGGTTTCAACTACCCAGGTTTAAGGTATTCTTCCTTCAGCTAAAACATGCATGTGGAACCTAGAGTATGATCAACCATGTGATCGGGAGACGTGTTCAAATATGTCTCAGTTTTCGTACCCTGGTACTCGGGTGCAACATTCCAGACGCTTTACTAACACTCTCCCGACTTGGAGAGTCAGTCCCTTTAACCTCCTGTTTGGCCCAGTTTGCAATTTCTGCGGAAGATGAACAGGAATAGCGAGAACCAATGAGAGACTAGCTGGAGGTGTCTGGACGGGCAAATTTAACTCCCATTTCCCACCAGGAAGAGGAAAGAACCAAAGGCTCAGCGTGCCGTGCCGGAACCAGATTAGGGCCTGAAGCCATCCTGCGGTGTTGCGGCCAGCTCACAAGAAAACGAGTTGAAGAAAGGAGCTCAGGGGCACTGTAATTCACAAACCTGCAGAGTTATAAATGACAACTATCGTCCAAAAATATACTGAAGTAAGGCTGCCAAGAGGACTTGAAAGCGGGGCAGAATTGCAGGAAACCGATTTCAGGAGGTAGACTGGAATTGCATTGAAAGCATAGGAAAAGAGGCAGAACGTCCACAATGATGCACTTGGCCAAAAAGGGCGTATGCGTTTTTTCCTGAATATATTCAGGAAAAAACGCATACGCCCTTTTTGGCCAACCAAGCAAGCTTGCAAAGGAAATCTGCACTACAATGAAGTCTCACTTCCCCCCGGTCAAAAGGGCCATCTGAAAATAGTGTAAAATCCAGAAAGGCAGGACAGGCCATGGAGAACTGGGAGCCTTGTTATGCTGATGGGCGGGATGTAAATTGCCAACAGACACTCGGGAGAAGTGTATGGTGTTTCCTGAAACATCTAAAAAACAAAGCAACAGAGCCTAGGGCACTTCCACTTATGGTCCTATAGCTTAGGGAAATTAAAATCAAAAAGATACAGCCACCCCAATGTTTGGGACGCCTCTGTTTACAAGAACCTCGTTTACCGTACAAGTTCAATATCACAGAAAGTGAAAAATGGATAAAGAACTTGTGGTACTTACGTACAATGCAGTATCACTCAGCAGTGAAATCTATGTCATCAGGCCCGTAGCAGCACAATGAGTGGATTCAGGTACGATGATTCTAACTGAAATAAGTCACACAGAAAAAGAAACATCATACAATATCAGTAATACATGGAATGTAAACTTGGCTACACAGGAACTGAATTACAGAACAGAACAGGGTCTCAAATTTAGAAAACCAACTTATGCTTGTTTAAGGGTAAAGGTGAGTTGGGGTGCTGCATAAAACCAGAGATTGAAATGAGCACAGATAAAGTTCCTTAAGCCAAATATGGAATAGACAAGAGCTACTCCTTGCTCAACGAAATGGACTCAACACCGCATATTAAACGCCTAAGAATGTACCTGACTCTTAAGTATCTTAAAACCTATGGATTGCTATGTCTCCGAAAGAGAATCAAGCATGTGTACACGGACATAAACGCAGCAGTGGTAGGATTGGAGAGGTTCGGTGAGCAAATGAAGACCCTTTGAAGTCATATTGCATGGTACCCATTCCACGGGTTTCAACTACCCAGGTTTAAGGTATTCTTCCTTCAGCTAAAACATGCATGTGGAACCTAGAGTATGATCAACCATGTGATCGGGAGACGTGTTCAAATATGTCTCAGTTTTCGTACCCTGGTACTCGGGTGCAACATTCCAGACGCTTTACTAACACTCTCCCGACTTGGAGAGTCAGTCCCTTTAACCTCCTGTTTGGCCCAGTTTGCAATTTCTGCGGAAGATGAACAGGAATAGCGAGAACCAATGAGAGACTAGCTGGAGGTGTCTGGACGGGCAAATTTAACTCCCATTTCCCACCAGGAAGAGGAAAGAACCAAAGGCTCAGTGTGCCGTGCCGGAACCAGATTAGGGCCTGAAGCCATCCTGCGGTGTTGCGGCCAGCTCACAAGAAAACGAGTTGAAGAAAGGAGCTCAGGGGCACTGTAATTCACAAACCTGCAGAGTTATAAATGACAACTATCGTCCAAAAATATACTGAAGTAAGGCTGCCAAGAGGACTTGAAAGTGGGGCAGAATTGCAGGAAACCGATTTCAGGAGGTAGACTGGAATTGCATTGAAAGCATAGGAAAAGAGGCAGAACGTCCACAATGATGCACTTGGCCAAATAGGGCGTATGCGTTTTTTCCTGAATATATTCAGGAAAAAACGCATACGCCCTTTTTGGCCAACCAAGCAAGTTTGCAAAGGAAATCTGCACTACAATGAAGTCTCACTTCCCCCCGGTCAAAAGGGCCATCTGAAAAAAGTGTAAAATCCAGAAAGGCAGGACAGGCCATGGAGAACTGGGAGCCTTGTTATGCTGATGGGCGGGATGTAAATTGCCAACAGACACTCGGGAGAAGTGTATGGTGTTTCCTGAAACATCTAAAAAACAAAGCAACAGAGCCTAGGGCACTTCCACTTATGGTCCTATAGCTTAGGGAAATTAAAATCAAAAAGATACAGCCACCCCAATGTTTGGGACGCCTCTGTTTACAAGAACCTCGTTTACCGTACAAGTTCAATATCACAGAAAGTGAAAAATGGATAAAGAACTTGTGGTACTTACGTACAATGCAGTATCACTCAGCAGTGAAATCTATGTCATCAGGCCCGTAGCAGCACAATGAGTGGATTCAGGTACGATGATTCTAACTGAAATAAGTCACACAGAAAAAGAAACATCATACGATATCAGTAATACACGGAATGTAAACTTGGCTACACAGGAACTGAATTACAGAACAGAACAGGGTCTCAAATTTAGAAAACCAACTTATGCTTGTTTAAGGGTAAAGGTGAGTTGGGGTGCTGCATAAAACCAGAGATTGAAATGAGCACAGATAAAGTTCCTTAAGCCAAATATGGAATAGACAAGAGCTACTCCTTGCTCAACGAAATGGACTCAACACCGCATATTAAACGCCTAAGAATGTACCTGACTCTTAAGTATCTTAAAACCTATGGATTGCTATGTCTCCGAAAGAGAATCAAGCATGTGTACAGGGACATAAACGCAGCAGTGATAGGATTGGAGAGGTTCGGTGAGCAAATGAAGACCCTTTGAAGTCATATTGCATGGTACCCATTCCACGGGTTTCAACTACCCAGGTTTAAGGTATTCTTCCTTCAGTTAAAACATGCATGTGGAACCTAGAGTATGATCAACCATGTGATCGGGAGACGTGTTCAAATATGTCTCAGTTTTCGTACCCTGGTACTCGGGTGCAACATTCCAGACGCTTTACTAACACTCTCCCGACTTGGAGAGTCAGTCCCTTTAACCTCCTGTTTGGCCCAGTTTGCCATTTCTGCGGAAGATGAACAGGAATAGCGAGAATCAATGAGAGACTAGCTGGAGGTGTCTGGACGGGCAAATTTAACTCCCATTTCCCATCAGGAAGAGGAAATAACCAAAGGCTCAGCGTGCCGTGCCGGAACCAGATTAGGACCTGAAGCCATCCTGCGGTGTTGTGGCCAGCTCACAAGAAAACGAGTTGAAGAAAGGAGCTCAGGGGCACTGTAATTCACAAACCTGCAGAGTTATAAATGACAACTATCGTCCAAAAATATACTGAAGTAAGGCTGCCAAGAGGACTTGAAAGCGGGGCAGAATTGCAGGAAACCGATTTCAGGAGGTAGACTGGAATTGCATTGAAAGCATAGGAAAAGAGGCAGAACGTCCACAATGATGCACTTGGCCAAAAAGGGCGTATGCGTTTTTTCCTGAATATATTCAGGAAAAAACGCATACGCGCTTTTTGGCCAACCAAGCAAGCTTGCAAAGGAAATCTGCACTACAATGAAGTCTCACTTCCCCCCGGTCAAAAGGGCCATCTGAAAAAAGTGTAAAATCCAGAAAGGCAGGACAGGCCATGGAGAACTGGGAGCCTTGTTATGCTGATGGGCGGGATGTAAATTGCCAACAGACACTCGGGAGAAGTGTATGGTGTTTCCTGAAACATCTAAAAAACAAAGCAACAGAGCCTAGGGCACTTCCACTTATGGTCCTATAGCTTAGGGAAATTAAAATCAAAAAGATACAGCCACCCCAATGTTTGGGACGCCTCTGTTTACAAGAACCTCGTTTACCGTACAAGTTCAATATCACAGAAAGTGAAAAATGGATAAAGAACTTGTGGTACTTACGTACAATGCAGTATCACTCAGCAGTGAAATCTATGTCATCAGGCCCGTAGCAGCACAATGAGTGGATTCAGGTACGATGATTCTAACTGAAATAAGTCACACAGAAAAAGAAACATCATACGATATCAGTAATACACGGAATGTAAACTTGGCTACACAGGAACTGAATTACAGAACAGAACAGGGTCTCAAATTTAGAAAACCAACTTATGCTTGTTTAAGGGTAAAGGTGAGTTGGGGTGCTGCATAAAACCAGAGATTGAAATGAGCACAGATAAAGTTCCTTAAGCCAAATATGGAATAGACAAGAGCTACTCCTTGCTCAACGAAATGGACTCAACACCGCATATTAAACGCCTAAGAATGTACCTGACTCTTAAGTATCTTAAAACCTATGGATTGCTATGTCTCCGAAAGAGAATCAAGCATGTGTACAGGGACATAAACGCAGCAGTGATAGGATTGGAGAGGTTCGGTGAGCAAATGAAGACCCTTTGAAGTCATATTGCATGGTACCCATTCCACGGGTTTCAACTACCGAGGTTTAAGGTATTCTTCCTTCAGCTAAAACATGCATGTGGAACCTAGAGTATGATCAACCATGTGATCGGGAGACGTGTTCAAATATGTCTCAGTTTTCGTACCCTGGTACTCGGGTGCAACATTCCAGACGCTTTACTAACACTCTCCCGACTTGGAGAGTCAGTCCCTTTAACCTCCTGTTTGGCCCAGTTTGCAATTTCTGCGGAAGATGAACAGGAATAGCGAGAACCAATGAGAGACTAGCTGGAGGTGTCTGGACGGGCAAATTTAACTCTCATTTCCCACCAGGAAGAGGAAATAACCAAAGGCTCAGCGTGCCGTGCCGGAACCAGATTAGGGCCTGAAGCCATCCTGCGGTGTTGCGGCCAGCTCACAAGAAAACGAGTTGAAGAAAGGAGCTCAGGGGCACTGTAATTCACAAACCTGCAGAGTTATAAATGACAACTATCGTCCAAAAATATACTGAAGTAAGGCTGCCAAGAGGACTTGAAAGCGGGGCAGAATTGCAGGAAACCGATTTCAGGAGGTAGACTGGAATTGCATTGAAAGCATAGGAAAAGAGGCAGAACGTCCACAATGATGCACTTGGCCAAAAAGGGCGTATGCGTTTTTTCCTGAATATATTCAGGAAAAAACGCATACGCCCTTTTTGGCCAACCAAGCAAGCTTGCAAAGGAAATCTGCACTACAATGAAGTCTCACTTCCCCCCGGTCAAAAGGGCCATCTGAAAAACGTGTAAAATCCAGAAAGGCAGGACAGGCCATGGAGAACTGGGAGCCTTGTTATGCTGATGGGCGGGATGTAAATTGCCAACAGACACTCGGGAGAAGTGTATGGTGTTTCCTGAAACATCTAAAAAACAAAGCAACAGAGCCTAGGGCACTTCCACTTATGGTCCTATAGCTTAGGGAAATTAAAATCAAAAAGATACAGCCACCCCAATGTTTGGGACGCCTCTGTTTACAAGAACCTCGTTTACCGTACAAGTTCAATATCACAGAAAGTGAAAAATGGATAAAGAACTTGTGGTACTTACGTACAATGCAGTATCACTCAGCAGTGAAATCTATGTCATCAGGCCCGTAGCAGCACAATGAGTGGATTCAGGTACGATGATTCTAACTGAAATAAGTCACACAGAAAAAGAAACATCATACGATATCAGTAATACACGGAATGTAAACTTGGCTACACAGGAACTGAATTACAGAACAGAACAGGGTCTCAAATTTAGAAAACCAACTTATGCTTGTTTAAGGGTAAAGGTGAGTTGGGGTGCTGCATAAAACCAGAGATTGAAATGAGCACAGATAAAGTTCCTTAAGCCAAATATGGAATAGACAAGAGCTACTCCTTGCTCAACGAAATGGACTCAACACCGCATATTAAACGCCTAAGAATGTACCTGACTCTTAAGTATCTTAAAACCTATGGATTGCTATGTCTCCGAAAGAGAATCAAGCATGTGTACAGGGACATAAACGCAGCAGTGATAGGATTGGAGAGGTTCGGTGAGCAAATGAAGACCCTTTGAAGTCATATTGCATGGTACCCATTCCACGGGTTTCAACTACCCAGGTTTAAGGTATTCTTCCTTCAGTTAAAACATGCATGTGGAACCTAGAGTATGATCAACCATGTGATCGGGAGACGTGTTCAAATATGTCTCAGTTTTCGTACGCTGGTACTCGGGTGCAACATTCCAGACGCTTTACTAACACTCTCCCGACTTGGAGAGTCAGTCCCTTTAACCTCCTGTTTGGCCCAGTTTTCCATTTCTGCGGAAGATGAACAGGAATAGCGAGAACCAATGAGAGACTAGCTGGAGGTGTCTGGACGGGCAAATTTAACTCCCATTTCCCACCAGGAAGAGGAAATAACCAAAGGCTCAGCGTGCCGTGCCGGAACCAGATTAGGGCCTGAAGCCATCCTGCGGTGTTGTGGCCAGCTCACAAGAAAACGAGTTGAAGAAAGGAGCTCAGGGGCACTGTAATTCACAAACCTGCAGAGTTATAAATGACAACTATCGTCCAAAAATATACTGAAGTAAGGCTGCCAAGAGGACTTGAAAGCGGGGCAGAATTGCAGGAAACCGATTTCAGGAGGTAGACTGGAATTGCATTGAAAGCATAGGAAAAGAGGCAGAACGTCCACAATGATGCACTTGGCCAAAAAGGGCATATGCGTTTTTTCCTGAATATATTCAGGAAAAAACGCATACGCCCTTTTTGGCCAACCAAGCAAGCTTGCAAAGGAAATCTGCACTACAATGAAGTCTCACTTCCCCCCGGTCAAAAGGGCCATCTGAAAAACGTGTAAAATCCAGAAAGGCAGGACAGGCCATGGAGAACTGGGAGCCTTGTTATGCTGATGGGCGGGATGTAAATTGCCAACAGACACTCGGGAGAAGTGTATGGTGTTTCCTGAAACATCTAAAAAACAAAGCAACAGAGCCTAGGGCACTTCCACTTATGGTCCTATAGCTTAGGGAAATTAAAATCAAAAAGATACAGCCACCCCAATGTTTGGGACGCCTCTGTTTACAAGAACCTCGTTTACCGTACAAGTTCAATATCACAGAAAGTGAAAAATGGATAAAGAACTTGTGGTACTTACGTACAATGCAGTATCACTCAGCAGTGAAATCTATGTCATCAGGCCCGTAGCAGCACAATGAGTGGATTCAGGTACGATGATTCTAACTGAAATAAGTCACACAGAAAAAGAAACATCATACGATATCAGTAATACACGGAATGTAAACTTGGCTACACAGGAACTGAATTACAGAACAGAACAGGGTCTCAAATTTAGAAAACCAACTTATGCTTGTTTAAGGGTAAAGGTGAGTTGGGGTGCTGCATAAAACCAGAGATTGAAATGAGCACAGATAAAGTTCCTTAAGCCAAATATGGAATAGACAAGAGCTACTCCTTGCTCAACGAAATGGACTCAACACCGCATATTAAACGCCTAAGAATGTACCTGACTCTTAAGTATCTTAAAACCTATGGATTGCTATGTCTCCGAAAGAGAATCAAGCATGTGTACAGGGACATAAACGCAGCAGTGGTAGGATTGGAGAGGTTCGGTGAGCAAACGAAGACCCTTTGAAGTCATATTGCATGGTACCCATTCCACGGGTTTCAACTACCCAGGTTTAAGGTATTCTTCCTTCAGCTAAAACATGCATGTGGAACCTAGAGTATGATCAACCATGTGATCGGGAGACGTGTTCAAATATGTCTCAGTTTTCGTACCCTGGTACTCGGGTGCAACATTCCAGACGCTTTACTAACACTCTCCCGACTTGGAGAGTCAGTCCCTTTAACCTCCTGTTTGGCCCAGTTTGCCATTTCTGCGGAAGATGAACAGGAATAGTGAGAACCAATGAGAGACTAGCTGGAGGTGTCTGGACGGGCAAATTTAACTCTCATTTCCCACCAGGAAGAGGAAATAACCAAAGGCTCAGCGTGCCGTGCCGGAACCAGATTAGGGCCTGAAGCCATCCTGCGGTGTTGCGGCCAGCTCACAAGAAAGCGAGTTGAAGAAAGGAGCTCAGGGGCACTGTAATTCACAAACCTGCAGAGGTATAAATGACAGCTATCGTCCAAAAATATACTGAAGTAAGGCTGCCAAGAGGACTTGAAAGCGGGGCAGAATTGCAGGAAACCGATTTCAGGAGGTAGACTGGAATTGCATTGAAAGCATAGGAAAAGAGGCAGAACGTCCACAATGATGCACTTGGCCAAAAAGGGCGTATGCGTTTTTTCCTGAATATATTCAGGAAAAAACGCATACGCCCTTTTTGGCCAACCAAGCAAGCTTGCAAAGGAAATCTGCACTACAATGAAGTCTCACTTCCCCCCGGTCAAAAGGGCCATCTGAAAAAAGTGTAAAATCCAGAAAGGCAGGACAGGCCATGGAGAACTGGGAGCCTTGTTATGCTGATGGGCGGGATGTAAACTGCCAACAGACACTCGGGAGAAGTGTATGGTGTTTCCTGAAACATCTAAAAAACAAAGCAACAGAGCCTAGGCCACTTCCACTTATGGTCCTATAGCTTAGGGAAATTAAAATCAAAAAGACACAGCCACCCCAATGTTTGGGACGCCTCTGTTTACAAGAACCTCGTTTACCGTACAAGTTCAATATCACAGAAAGTGAAAAATGGATAAAGAACTTGTGGTACTTACGTACAATGCAGTATCACTCAGCAGTGAAATCTATGTCATCAGGCCCGTAGCAGCACAATGAGTGGATTCAGGTACGATGATTCTAACTGAAATAAGTCACACAGAAAAAGAAACATCATAAGATATCAGTAATACACGGAATGTAAACTTGGCTACACAGGAACTGAATTACAGAACAGAACAGGGTCTCAAATTTAGAAAACCAACTTATGCTTGTTTAAGGGTAAAGGTGAGTTGGGGTGCTGCATAAAACCAGAGATTGAAATGAGCACAGATAAAGTTCCTTAAGCCAAATATGGAATAGACAAGAGCTACTCCTTGCTCAACGAAATGGACTCAACACCGCATATTAAACGCCTAAGAATGTACCTGACTCTTAAGTATCTTAAAACGTATGGATTGCTATGTCTCCGAAAGAGAATCAAGCATGTGTACAGGGACATAAACGCAGGAGTGATAGGATTGGAGAGGTTCGGTGAGCAAATGAAGACCCTTTGAAGTCATATTGCATGGTACCCATTCCACGGGTTTCAACTACCCAGGTTTAAGGTATTCTTCCTTCAGCTAAAACATGCATGTGGAACCTAGAGTATGATCAACCATGTGATCGGGAGACGTGTTCAAATATGTCTCAGTTTTCGTACCCTGGTACTCGGGTGCAACATTCCAGACGCTTTACTAACACTCTCCCGACTTGGAGAGTCAGTCCCTTTAACCTCCTGTTTGGCCCAGTTTGCAATTTCTGCGGAAGATGAACAGGAATAGCGAGAACCAATGAGAGACTAGCTGGAGGTGTCTGGACGGGCAAATTTAACTCTCATTTCCCACCAGGAAGAGGAAATAACCAAAGGCTCAGCGTGCCGTGCCGGAACCAGATTAGGGCCTGAAGCCATCCTGCGGTGTTGCGGCCAGCTCACAAGAAAGCGAGTTGAAGAAAGGAGCTCAGGGGCACTGTAATTCACAAACCTGCAGAGTTATAAATGACAGCTATCGTCCAAAAATATACTGAAGTAAGGCTGCCAAGAGGACTTGAAAGCGGGGCAGAATTGCAGGAAACCGATTTCAGGAGGTAGACTGGAATTGCATTGAAAGCATAGGAAAAGAGGCAGAACGTCCACAATGATGCACTTGGCCAAAAAGGGCGTATGCGTTTTTTCCTGAATATATTCAGGAAAAAACGCATACGCCCTTTTTGGCCAACCAAGCAAGCTTGCAAAGGAAATCTGCACTACAATGAAGTCTCACTTCCCCCCGGTCAAAAGGGCCATCTGAAAAAAGTGTAAAATCCAGAAAGGCAGGACAGGCCATGGAGAACTGGGAGCCTTGTTATGCTGATGGGCGGGATGTAAACTGCCAACAGACACTCGGGAGAAGTGTATGGTGTTTCCTGAAACATCTAAAAAACAAAGCAACAGAGCCTAGGCCACTTCCACTTATGGTCCTATAGCTTAGGGAAATTAAAATCAAAAAGACACAGCCACCCCAATGTTTGGGACGCCTCTGTTTACAAGAACCTCGTTTACCGTACAAGTTCAATATCACAGAAAGTGAAAAATGGATAAAGAACTTGTGGTACTTACGTACAATGCAGTATCACTCAGCAGTGAAATCTATGTCATCAGGCCCGTAGCAGCACAATGAGTGGATTCAGGTACGATGATTCTAACTGAAATAAGTCACACAGAAAAAGAAACATCATAAGATATCAGTAATACACGGAATGTAAACTTGGCTACACAGGAACTGAATTACAGAACAGAACAGGGTCTCAAATTTAGAAAACCAACTTATGCTTGTTTAAGGGTAAAGGTGAGTTGGGGTGCTGCATAAAACCAGAGATTGAAATGAGCACAGATAAAGTTCCTTAAGCCAAATATGGAATAGACAAGAGCTACTCCTTGCTCAACGAAATGGACTCAACACCGCATATTAAACGCCTAAGAATGTACCTGACTCTTAAGTATCTTAAAACCTATGGATTGCTATGTCTCCGAAAGAGAATCAAGCATGTGTACAGGGACATAAACGCAGCAGTGATAGGATTGGAGAGGTTCGGTGAGCAAATGAAGACCCTTTGAAGTCATATTGCATGGTACCCATTCCACGGGTTTCAACTACCCAGGTTTAAGGTATTCTTCCTTCAGCTAAAACATGCATGTGGAACCTAGAGTATGATCAACCATGTGATCGGGAGACGTGTTCAAATATGTCTCAGTTTTCGTACCCTGGTACTCGGGTGCAACATTCCAGACGCTTTACTAACACTCTCCCGACTTGGAGAGTCAGTCCCTTTAACCTCCTGTTTGGCCCAGTTTGCAATTTCTGCGGAAGATGAACAGGAATAGTGAGAACCAATGAGAGACTAGCTGGAGGTGTCTGGACGGGCAAATTTAACTCTCATTTCCCACCAGGAAGAGGAAATAACCAAAGGCTCAGCGTGCCGTGCTGGAACCAGATTAGGGCCTGAAGCCATCCTGCGGTGTTGCGGCCAGCTCACAAGAAAGCGAGTTGAAGAAAGGAGCTCAGGGGCACTGTAATTCACAAACCTGCAGAGTTATAAATGACAGCTATCGTCCAAAAATATACTGAAGTAAGGCTGCCAAGAGGACTTGAAAGCGGGGCAGAATTGCAGGAAACCGATTTCAGGAGGTAGACTGGAATTGCATTGAAAGCATAGGAAAAGAGGCAGAACGTCCACAATGATGCACTTGGCCAAAAAGGGCGTATGCGTTTTTTCCTGAATATATTCAGGAAAAAACGCATACGCCCTTTTTGGCCAACCAAGCAAGCTTGCAAAGGAAATCTGCACTACAATGAAGTCTCACTTCCCCCCGGTCAAAAGGGCCATCTGAAAAAAGTGTAAAATCCAGAAAGGCAGGACAGGCCATGGAGAACTGGGAGCCTTGTTATGCTGATGGGCGGGATGTAAACTGCCAACAGACACTCGGGAGAAGTGTATGGTGTTTCCTGAAACATCTAAAAAACAAAGCAACAGAGCCTAGGGCACTTCCACTTATGGTCCTATAGCTTAGGGAAATTAAAATCAAAAAGATACAGCCACCCCAATGTTTGGGACGCCTCTGTTTACAAGAACCTCGTTTACCGTACAAGTTCAATATCACAGAAAGTGAAAAATGGATAAAGAACTTGTGGTACTTACGTACAATGCAGTATCACTCAACAGTGAAATCTATGTCATCAGGCCCGTAGCAGCACAATGAGTGGATTCAGGTACGATGATTCTAACTGAAATAAGTCACACAGAAAAAGAAACATCATAAGATATCACTAATACACGGAATGTAAACTTGGCTACACAGGAACTGAATTACAGAACAGAACAGGGTCTCAAATTTAGAAAACCAACTTATGCTTGTTTAAGGGTAAAGGTGAGTTGGGGTGCTGCATAAAACCAGAGATTGAAATGAGCACAGATAAAGTTCCTTAAGCCAAATATGGAATAGACAAGAGCTACTCCTTGCTCAATGAAATGGACTCAACACCGCATATTAAACGCCTAAGAATGTACCTGACTCTTAAGTATCTTAAAACCTATGGATTGCTATGTCTCCGAAAGAGAATCAAGCATGTGTACAGGGACATAAACGCGGCAGTGATAGGATTGGAGAGGTTCGGTGAGCAAATGAAGACCCTTTGAAGTCATATTGCATGGTACCCATTCCACGGGTTTCAACTACCCAGTTTTAAGGTATTCTTCCTTCAGCTAAAACATGCATGTGGAACCTAGAGTATGATCAACCATGTGATCGGGAGACGTGTTCAAATATGTCTCAGTTTTCGTACCCTGGTACTCGGGTGCAACATTCCAGACGCTTTACTAACACTCTCCCGACTTGGAGAGTCAGTCCCTTTAACCTCCTGTTTGGCCCAGTTTGCAATTTCTGCGGAAGATGAACAGGAATAGCGAGAACCAATGAGAGACTAGCTGGAGGTGTCTGGACGGGCAAATTTAACTCCCATTTCCCACCAGGAAGAGGAAAGAACCAAAGGCTCAGCGTGCCGTGCCGGAACCAGATTAGGGCCTGAAGCCATCCTGCGGTGTTGCGGCCAGCTCACAAGAAAACGAGTTGAAGAAAGGAGCTCAGGGGCACTGTAATTCACAAACCTGCAGAGTTATAAATGACAACTATCGTCCAAAAATGTACTGAAGTAAGGCTGCCAAGAGGACTTGAAAGCGGGGCAGAATTGCAGGAAACCGATTTCAGGAGGTAGACTGGAATTGCATTGAAAGCATAGGAAAAGAGGCAGAACGTCCACAATGATGCACTTGGCCAAAAAGGGCGTATGCGTTTTTTCCTGAATATATTCAGGAAAAAACGCATACGCCCTTTTTGGCCAACCAAGCAAGCTTGCAAAGGAAATCTGCACTACAATGAAGTCTCACTTCCCCCCGGTCAAAAGGGCCATCTGAAAAACGTGTAAAATCCAGAAAGGCAGGACAGGCCATGGAGAACTGGGAGCCTTGTTATGCTGATGGGCGGGATGTAAATTGCCAACAGACACTCGGGAGAAGTGTATGGTGTTTCCTGAAACATCTAAAAAACAAAGCAACAGAGCCTAGGGCACTTCCACTTATGGTCCTATAGCTTAGGGAAATTAAAATCAAAAAGATACAGCCACCCCAATGTTTGGGACGCCTCTGTTTACAAGAACCTCGTTTACCGTACAAGTTCAATATCACAGAAAGTGAAAAATGGATAAAGAACTTGTGGTACTTACGTACAATGCAGTATCACTCAGCAGTGAAATCTATGTCATCAGGCCCGTAGCAGCACAATGAGTGGATTCAGGTACGATGATTCTAACTGAAATAAGTCACACAGAAAAAGAAACATCATACGATATCAGTAATACACGGAATGTAAACTTGGCTACACAGGAACTGAATTACAGAACAGAACAGGGTCTCAAATTTAGAAAACCAACTTATGCTTGTTTAAGGGTAAAGGTGAGTTGGGGTGCTGCATAAAACCAGAGATTGAAATGAGCACAGATAAAGTTCCTTAAGCCAAATATGGAATAGACAAGAGCTACTCCTTGCTCAACGAAATGGACTCAACACCGCATATTAAACGCCTAAGAATGTACCTGACTCTTAAGTATCTTAAAACCTATGGATTGCTATGTCTCCGAAAGAGAATCAAGCATGTGTACAGGGACATAAACGCAGCAGTGATAGGATTGGAGAGGTTCGGTGAGCAAATGAAGACCCTTTGAAGTCATATTGCATGGTACCCATTCCACGGGTTTCAACTACCCAGGTTTAAGGTATTCTTCCTTCAGCTAAAACATGCATGTGGAACCTAGAGTATGATCAACCATGTGATCGGGAGACGTGTTCAAATATGTCTCAGTTTTCGTACCCTGGTACTCGGGTGCAACATTCCAGACGCTTTACTAACACTCTCCCGACTTGGAGAGTCAGTCCCTTTAACCTCCTGTTTGGCCCAGTTTGCAATTTCTGCGGAAGATGAACAGGAATAGCGAGAACCAATGAGAGACTAGCTGGAGGTGTCTGGACGGGCAAATTTAACTCTCATTTCCCACCAGGAAGAGGAAATAACCAAAGGCTCAGCGTGCCGTGCCGGAACCAGATTAGGGCCTGAAGCCATCCTGCGGTGTTGCGGCCAGCTCACAAGAAAACGAGTTGAAGAAAGGAGCTCAGGGGCACTGTAATTCACAAACCTGCAGAGTTATAAATGACAACTATCGTCCAAAAATGTACTGAAGTAAGGCTGCCAAGAGGACTTGAAAGCGGGGCAGAATTGCAGGAAACCGATTTCAGGAGGTAGACTGGAATTGCATTGAAAGCATAGGAAAAGAGGCAGAACGTCCACAATGATGCACTTGGCCAAAAAGGGCGTATGCGTTTTTTCCTGAATATATTCAGGAAAAAACGCATACGCCCTTTTTGGCCAACCAAGCAAGCTTGCAAAGGAAATCTGCACTACAATGAAGTCTCACTTCCCCCCGGTCAAAAGGGCCATCTGAAAAACGTGTAAAATCCAGAAAGGCAGGACAGGCCATGGAGAACTGGGAGCCTTGTTATGCTGATGGGCGGGATGTAAATTGCCAACAGACACTCGGGAGAAGTGTATGGTGTTTCCTGAAACATCTAAAAAACAAAGCAACAGAGCCTAGGGCACTTCCACTTATGGTCCTATAGCTTAGGGAAATTAAAATCAAAAAGATACAGCCACCCCAATGTTTGGGACGCCTCTGTTTACAAGACCCTCGTTTACCGTACAAGTTCAATATCACAGAAAGTGAAAAATGGATAAAGAACTTGTGGTACTTACGTACAATGCAGTATCACTCAGCAGTGAAATCTATGTCATCAGGCCCGTAGCAGCACAATGAGTGGATTCAGGTACGATGATTCTAACTGAAATAAGTCACACAGAAAAAGAAACATCATACGATATCAGTAATACACGGAATGTAAACTTGGCTACACAGGAACTGAATTACAGAACAGAACAGGGTCTCAAATTTAGAAAACCAACTTATGCTTGTTTAAGGGTAAAGGTGAGTTGGGGTGCTGCATAAAACCAGAGATTGAAATGAGCACGATAAAGTTCCTTAAGCCAAATATGGAATAGACAAGAGCTACTCCTTGCTCAACGAAATGGACTCAACACCGCATATTAAACGCCTAAGAATGTACCTGACTCTTAAGTATCTTAAAACGTATGGATTGCTATGTCTCCGAAAGAGAATCAAGCATGTGTACAGGGACATAAACGCAGCAGTGATAGGATTGGAGAGGTTCGGTGAGCAAATGAAGACCCTTTGAAGTCATATTGCATGGTACCCATTCCACGGGTTTCAACTACCCATGTTTAAGGTATTCTTCCTTCAGCTAAAACATGCATGTGGAACCTAGAGTATGATCAACCATGTGATCGGGAGACGTGTTCAAATATGTCTCAGTTTTCGTACCCTGGTACTCGGGTGCAACATTCCAGACGCTTTACTAACACTCTCCCGACTTGGAGAGTCAGTCCCTTTAACCTCCTGTTTGGCCCAGTTTGCAATTTCTGCGGAAGATGAACAGGAATAGCGAGAACCAATGAGAGACTAGCTGGAGGTGTCTGGACGGGCAAATTTAACTCTCATTTCCCACCAGGAAGAGGAAAGAACCAAAGGCTCAGCGTGCCGTGCCGGAACCAGATTAGGGCCTGAAGCCATCCTGCGGTGTTGCGGCCAGCTCACAAGAAAACGAGTTGAAGAAAGGAGCTCAGGGGCACTGTAATTCACAAACCTGCAGAGTTATAAATGACAACTATCGTCCAAAAATGTACTGAAGTAAGGCTGCCAAGAGGACTTGAAAGCGGGGCAGAATTGCAGGAAACCGATTTCAGGAGGTAGACTGGAATTGCATTGAAAGCATAGGAAAAGAGGCAGAACGTCCACAATGATGCACTTGGCCAAAAAGGGCGTATGCGTTTTTTCCTGAATATATTCAGGAAAAAACGCATACGCCCTTTTTGGCCAACCAAGCAAGCTTGCAAAGGAAATCTGCACTACAATGAAGTCTCACTTCCCCCCGGTCAAAAGGGCCATCTGAAAAACGTGTAAAATCCAGAAAGGCAGGACAGGCCATGGAGAACTGGGAGCCTTGTTATGCTGATGGGCGGGATGTAAATTGCCAACAGACACTCGGGAGAAGTGTATGGTGTTTCCTGAAACATCTAAAAAACAAAGCAACAGAGCCTAGGGCACTTCCACTTATGGTCCTATAGCTTAGGGAAATTAAAATCAAAAAGATACAGCCACCCCAATGTTTGGGACGCCTCTGTTTACAAGAACCTCGTTTACCGTACAAGTTCAATATCACAGAAAGTGAAAAATGGATAAAGAACTTGTGGTACTTACGTACAATGCAGTATCACTCAGCAGTGAAATCTATGTCATCAGGCCCGTAGCAGCACAATGAGTGGATTCAGGTACGATGATTCTAACTGAAATAAGTCACACAGAAAAAGAAACATCATACGATATCAGTAATACACGGAATGTAAACTTGGCTACACAGGAACTGAATTACAGAACAGAACAGGGTCTCAAATTTAGAAAACCAACTTATGCTTGTTTAAGGGTAAAGGTGAGTTGGGGTGCTGCATAAAACCAGAGATTGAAATGAGCACAGATAAAGTTCCTTAAGCCAAATATGGAATAGACAAGAGCTACTCCTTGCTCAACGAAATGGACTCAACACCCCATATTAAACGCCTAAGAATGTACCTGACTCTTAAGTATCTTAAAACCTATGGATTGCTATGTCTCCGAAAGAGAATCAAGCATGTGTACAGGGACATAAACGCAGCAGTGATAGGATTGGAGAGGTTCGGTGAGCAAATGAAGAGCCTTTGAAGTCATATTGCATGGTACCCATTCCACGGGTTTCAACTACCCAGGTTTAAGGTATTCTTCCTTCAGCTAAAACATGCATGTGGAACCTAGAGTATGATCAACCATGTGATCGGGAGACGTGTTCAAATATGTCTCAGTTTTCGTACCCTGGTACTCGGGTGCAACATTCCAGACGCTTTACTAACACTCTCCCGACTTGGAGAGTCAGTCCCTTTAACCTCCTGTTTGGCCCAGTTTGCAATTTCTGCGGAAGATGAACAGGAATAGCGAGAACCAATGAGAGACTAGCTGGAGGTGTCTGGACGGGCAAATTTAACTCTCATTTCCCACCAGGAAGAGGAAATAACCAAAGGCTCAGCGTGCCGTGCCGGAACCAGATTAGGGCCTGAAGCCATCCTGCGGTGTTGCGGCCAGCTCACAAGAAAACGAGTTGAAGAAAGGAGCTCAGGGGCACTGTAATTCACAAACCTGCAGAGTTATAAATGACAACTATCGTCCAAAAATGTACTGAAGTAAGGCTGCCAAGAGGACTTGAAAGCGGGGCAGAATTGCAGGAAACCGATTTCAGGAGGTAGACTGGAATTGCATTGAAAGCATAGGAAAAGAGGCAGAACGTCCACAATGATGCACTTGGCCAAAAAGGGCGTATGCGTTTTTTCCTGAATATATTCAGGAAAAAACGCATACGCCCTTTTTGGCCAACCAAGCAAGCTTGCAAAGGAAATCTGCACTACAATGAAGTCTCACTTCCCCCCGGTCAAAAGGGCCATCTGAAAAACGTGTAAAATCCAGAAAGGCAGGACAGGCCATGGAGAACTGGGAGCCTTGTTATGCTGATGGGCGGGATGTAAATTGCCAACAGACACTCGGGAGAAGTGTATGGTGTTTCCTGAAACATCTAAAAAACAAAGCAACAGAGCCTAGGGCACTTCCACTTATGGTCCTATAGCTTAGGGAAATTAAAATCAAAAAGATACAGCCACCCCAATGTTTGGGACGCCTCTGTTTACAAGACCCTCGTTTACCGTACAAGTTCAATATCACAGAAAGTGAAAAATGGATAAAGAACTTGTGGTACTTACGTACAATGCAGTATCACTCAGCAGTGAAATCTATGTCATCAGGCCCGTAGCAGCACAATGAGTGGATTCAGGTACGATGATTCTAACTGAAATAAGTCACACAGAAAAAGAAACATCATACGATATCAGTAATACACGGAATGTAAACTTGGCTACACAGGAACTGAATTACAGAACAGAACAGGGTCTCAAATTTAGAAAACCAACTTATGCTTGTTTAAGGGTAAAGGTGAGTTGGGGTGCTGCATAAAACCAGAGATTGAAATGAGCACGATAAAGTTCCTTAAGCCAAATATGGAATAGACAAGAGCTACTCCTTGCTCAACGAAATGGACTCAACACCGCATATTAAACGCCTAAGAATGTACCTGACTCTTAAGTATCTTAAAACGTATGGATTGCTATGTCTCCGAAAGAGAATCAAGCATGTGTACAGGGACATAAACGCAGCAGTGATAGGATTGGAGAGGTTCGGTGAGCAAATGAAGACCCTTTGAAGTCATATTGCATGGTACCCATTCCACGGGTTTCAACTACCCATGTTTAAGGTATTCTTCCTTCAGCTAAAACATGCATGTGGAACCTAGAGTATGATCAACCATGTGATCGGGAGACGTGTTCAAATATGTCTCAGTTTTCGTACCCTGGTACTCGGGTGCAACATTCCAGACGCTTTACTAACACTCTCCCGACTTGGAGAGTCAGTCCCTTTAACCTCCTGTTTGGCCCAGTTTGCAATTTCTGCGGAAGATGAACAGGAATAGCGAGAACCAATGAGAGACTAGCTGGAGGTGTCTGGACGGGCAAATTTAACTCTCATTTCCCACCAGGAAGAGGAAATAACCAAAGGCTCAGCGTGCCGTGCCGGAACCAGATTAGGGCCTGAAGCCATCCTGCGGTGTTGCGGCCAGCTCACAAGAAAACGAGTTGAAGAAAGGAGCTCAGGGGCACTGTAATTCACAAACCTGCAGAGTTATAAATGACAACTATCGTCCAAAAATGTACTGAAGTAAGGCTGCCAAGAGGACTTGAAAGCGGGGCAGAATTGCAGGAAACCGATTTCAGGAGGTAGACTGGAATTGCATTGAAAGCATAGGAAAAGAGGCAGAACGTCCACAATGATGCACTTGGCCAAAAAGGGCGTATGCGTTTTTTCCTGAATATATTCAGGAAAAAACGCATACGCCCTTTTTGGCCAACCAAGCAAGCTTGCAAAGGAAATCTGCACTACAATGAAGTCTCACTTCCCCCCGGTCAAAAGGGCCATCTGAAAAACGTGTAAAATCCAGAAAGGCAGGACAGGCCATGGAGAACTGGGAGCCTTGTTATGCTGATGGGCGGGATGTAAATTGCCAACAGACACTCGGGAGAAGTGTATGGTGTTTCCTGAAACATCTAAAAAACAAAGCAACAGAGCCTAGGGCACTTCCACTTATGGTCCTATAGCTTAGGGAAATTAAAATCAAAAAGATACAGCCACCCCAATGTTTGGGACGCCTCTGTTTACAAGAACCTCGTTTACCGTACAAGTTCAATATCACAGAAAGTGAAAAATGGATAAAGAACTTGTGGTACTTACGTACAATGCAGTATCACTCAGCAGTGAAATCTATGTCATCAGGCCCGTAGCAGCACAATGAGTGGATTCAGGTACGATGATTCTAACTGAAATAAGTCACACAGAAAAAGAAACATCATACGATATCAGTAATACACGGAATGTAAACTTGGCTACACAGGAACTGAATTACAGAACAGAACAGGGTCTCAAATTTAGAAAACCAACTTATGCTTGTTTAAGGGTAAAGGTGAGTTGGGGTGCTGCATAAAACCAGAGATTGAAATGAGCACAGATAAAGTTCCTTAAGCCAAATATGGAATAGACAAGAGCTACTCCTTGCTCAACGAAATGGACTCAACACCCCATATTAAACGCCTAAGAATGTACCTGACTCTTAAGTATCTTAAAACCTATGGATTGCTATGTCTCCGAAAGAGAATCAAGCATGTGTACAGGGACATAAACGCAGCAGTGATAGGATTGGAGAGGTTCGGTGAGCAAATGAAGAGCCTTTGAAGTCATATTGCATGGTACCCATTCCACGGGTTTCAACTACCCAGGTTTAAGGTATTCTTCCTTCAGCTAAAACATGCATGTGGAACCTAGAGTATGATCAACCATGTGATCGGGAGACGTGTTCAAATATGTCTCAGTTTTCGTACCCTGGTACTCGGGTGCAACATTCCAGACGCTTTACTAACACTCTCCCGACTTGGAGAGTCAGTCCCTTTAACCTCCTGTTTGGCCCAGTTTGCAATTTCTGCGGAAGATGAACAGGAATAGCGAGAACCAATGAGAGACTAGCTGGAGGTGTCTGGACGGGCAAATTTAACTCTCATTTCCCACCAGGAAGAGGAAATAACCAAAGGCTCAGCGTGCCGTGCCGGAACCAGATTAGGGCCTGAAGCCATCCTGCGGTGTTGCGGCCAGCTCACAAGAAAACGAGTTGAAGAAAGGAGCTCAGGGGCACTGTAATTCACAAACCTGCAGAGTTATAAATGACAACTATCGTCCAAAAATGTACTGAAGTAAGGCTGCCAAGAGGACTTGAAAGCGGGGCAGAATTGCAGGAAACCGATTTCAGGAGGTAGACTGGAATTGCATTGAAAGCATAGGAAAAGAGGCAGAACGTCCACAATGATGCACTTGGCCAAAAAGGGCGTATGCGTTTTTTCCTGAATATATTCAGGAAAAAACGCATACGCCCTTTTTGGCCAACCAAGCAAGCTTGCAAAGGAAATCTGCACTACAATGAAGTCTCACTTCCCCCCGGTCAAAAGGGCCATCTGAAAAACGTGTAAAATCCAGAAAGGCAGGACAGGCCATGGAGAACTGGGAGCCTTGTTATGCTGATGGGCGGGATGTAAATTGCCAACAGACACTCGGGAGAAGTGTATGGTGTTTCCTGAAACATCTAAAAAACAAAGCAACAGAGCCTAGGGCACTTCCACTTATGGTCCTATAGCTTAGGGAAATTAAAATCAAAAAGATACAGCCACCCCAATGTTTGGGACGCCTCTGTTTACAAGAACCTCGTTTACCGTACAAGTTCAATATCACAGAAAGTGAAAAATGGATAAAGAACTTGTGGTACTTACGTACAATGCAGTATCACTCAGCAGTGAAATCTATGTCATCAGGCCCGTAGCAGCACAATGAGTGGATTCAGGTACGATGATTCTAACTGAAATAAGTCACACAGAAAAAGAAACATCATACGATATCAGTAATACACGGAATGTAAACTTGGCTACACAGGAACTGAATTACAGAACAGAACAGGGTCTCAAATTTAGAAAACCAACTTATGCTTGTTTAAGGGTAAAGGTGAGTTGGGGTGCTGCATAAAACCAGAGATTGAAATGAGCACAGATAAAGTTCCTTAAGCCAAATATGGAATAGACAAGAGCTACTCCTTGCTCAACGAAATGGACTCAACACCCCATATTAAACGCCTAAGAATGTACCTGACTCTTAAGTATCTTAAAACCTATGGATTGCTATGTCTCCGAAAGAGAATCAAGCATGTGTACAGGGACATAAACGCAGCAGTGATAGGATTGGAGAGGTTCGGTGAGCAAATGAAGAGCCTTTGAAGTCATATTGCATGGTACCCATTCCACGGGTTTCAACTACCCAGGTTTAAGGTATTCTTCCTTCAGCTAAAACATGCATGTGGAACCTAGAGTATGATCAACCATGTGATCGGGAGACGTGTTCAAATATGTCTCAGTTTTCGTACCCTGGTACTCGGGTGCAACATTCCAGACGCTTTACTAACACTCTCCCGACTTGGAGAGTCAGTCCCTTTAACCTCCTGTTTGGCCCAGTTTGCAATTTCTGCGGAAGATGAACAGGAATAGCGAGAACCAATGAGAGACTAGCTGGAGGTGTCTGGACGGGCAAATTTAACTCTCATTTCCCACCAGGAAGAGGAAATAACCAAAGGCTCAGCGTGCCGTGCCGGAACCAGATTAGGGCCTGAAGCCATCCTGCGGTGTTGCGGCCAGCTCACAAGAAAACGAGTTGAAGAAAGGAGCTCAGGGGCACTGTAATTCACAAACCTGCAGAGTTATAAATGACAACTATCGTCCAAAAATGTACTGAAGTAAGGCTGCCAAGAGGACTTGAAAGCGGGGCAGAATTGCAGGAAACCGATTTCAGGAGGTAGACTGGAATTGCATTGAAAGCATAGGAAAAGAGGCAGAACGTCCACAATGATGCACTTGGCCAAAAAGGGCGTATGCGTTTTTTCCTGAATATATTCAGGAAAAAACGCATACGCCCTTTTTGGCCAACCAAGCAAGCTTGCAAAGGAAATCTGCACTACAATGAAGTCTCACTTCCCCCCGGTCAAAAGGGCCATCTGAAAAAAGTGTAAAATCCAGAAAGGCAGGACAGGCCATGGAGAACTGGGAGCCTTGTTATGCTGATGGGCGGGATGTAAATTGCCAACAGACACTCGGGAGAAGTGTATGGTGTTTCCTGAAACATCTAAAAAACAAAGCAACAGAGCCTAGGGCACTTCCACTTATGGTCCTATAGCTTAGGGAAATTAAAATCAAAAAGATACAGCCACCCCAATGTTTGGGACGCCTCCGTTTACAAGAACCTCGTTTACCGTACAAGTTCAATATCACAGAAAGTGAAAAATGGATAAAGAACTTGTGGTACTTACGTACAATGCAGTATCACTCAGCAGTGAAATCTATGTCATCAGGCCCGTAGCAGCACAATGAGTGGATTCAGGTACGATGATTCTAACTGAAATAAGTCACACAGAAAAAGAAACATCATAAGATATCAGTAATACACGGAATGTAAACTTGGCTACACAGGAACTGAATTACAGAACAGAACAGGGTCTCAAATTTAGAAAACCAACTTATGCTTGTTTAAGGGTAAAGGTGAGTTGGGGTGCTGCATAAAACCAGAGATTGAAATGAGCACAGATAAAGTTCCTTAAGCCAAATATGGAATAGACAAGAGCTACTCCTTGCTCAACGAAATGGACTCAACACCGCATATTAAACGCCTAAGAATGTACCTGACTCTTAAGTATCTTAAAACCTATGGATTGCTATGTCTCCGAAAGAGAATCAAGCATGTGTACAGGGACATAAACGCAGCAGTGATAGGATTGGAGAGGTTCGGTGAGCAAATGAAGAGCCTTTGAAGTCATATTGCATGGTACCCATTCCACGGGTTTCAACTACCCAGGTTTAAGGTATTCTTCCTTCAGCTAAAACATGCATGTGGAACCTAGAGTATGATCAACCATGTGATCGGGAGACGTGTTCAAATATGTCTCAGTTTTCGTACCCTGGTACTCGGGTGCAACATTCCAGACGCTTTACTAACACTCTCCCGACTTGGAGAGTCAGTCCCTTTAACCTCCTGTTTGGCCCAGTTTGCAATTTCTGCGGAAGATGAACAGGAATAGCGAGAACCAATGAGAGACTAGCTGGAGGTGTCTGGACGGGCAAATTTAACTCTCATTTCCCACCAGGAAGAGGAAATAACCAAAGGCTCAGCGTGCCGTGCCGGAACCAGATTAGGGCCTGAAGCCATCATGCGGTGTTGCGGCCAGCTCACAAGAAAACGAGTTGAAGAAAGGAGCTCAGGGGCACTGTAATTCACAAACCTGCAGAGTTATAAATGACAACTATCGTCCAAAAATGTACTGAAGTAAGGCTGCCAAGAGGACTTGAAAGCGGGGCAGAATTGCAGGAAACCGATTTCAGGAGGTAGACTGGAATTGCATTGAAAGCATAGGAAAAGAGGCAGAACGTCCACAATGATGCACTTGGCCAAAAAGGGCGTATGCGTTTTTTCCTGAATATATTCAGGAAAAAACGCATACGCCCTTTTTGGCCAACCAAGCAAGCTTGCAAAGGAAATCTGCACTACAATGAAGTCTCACTTCCCCCCGGTCAAAAGGGCCATCTGAAAAAAGTGTAAAATCCAGAAAGGCAGGACAGGCCATGGAGAACTGGGAGCCTTGTTATGCTGATGGGCGGGATGTAAATTGCCAACAGACACTCGGGAGAAGTGTATGGTGTTTCCTGAAACATCTAAAAAACAAAGCAACAGAGCCTAGGTCACTTCCACTTATGGTCCTATAGCTTAGGGAAATTAAAATCAAAAAGATACAGCCACCCCAATGTTTGGGACGCCTCTGTTTACAAGAACCTCGTTTACCGTACAAGTTCAATATCACAGAAAGTGAAAAATGGATAAAGAACTTGTGGTACTTACGTACAATGCAGTATCACTCAGCAGTGAAATCTATGTCATCAGGCCCGTAGCAGCACAATGAGTGGATTCAGGTACGATGATTCTAACTGAAATAAGTCACACAGAAAAAGAAACATCATAAGATATCAGTAATACACGGAATGTAAACTTGGCTACACAGGAACTGAATTACAGAACAGAACAGGGTCTCAAATTTAGAAAACCAACTTATGCTTGTTTAAGGGTAAAGGTGAGTTGGGGTGCTGCATAAAACCAGAGATTGAAATGAGCACAGATAAAGTTCCTTAAGCCAAATATGGAATAGACAAGAGCTACTCCTTGCTCAACGAAATGGACTCAACACCGCATATTAAACGCCTAAGAATGTACCTGACTCTTAAGTATCTTAAAACCTATGGATTGCTATGTCTCCGAAAGAGAATCAAGCATGTGTACAGGGACATAAACGCAGCAGTGATAGGATTGGAGAGGTTCGGTGAGCAAATGAAGAGCCTTTGAAGTCATATTGCATGGTACCCATTCCACGGGTTTCAACTACCCAGGTTTAAGGTATTCTTCCTTCAGCTAAAACATGCATGTGGAACCTAGAGTATGATCAACCATGTGATCGGGAGACGTGTTCAAATATGTCTCAGTTTTTGTACCCTGGTACTCGGGTGCAACATTCCAGACGCTTTACTAACACTCTCCCGACTTGGAGAGTCAGTCCCTTTAACCTCCTGTTTGGCCCAGTTTGCAATTTCTGCGGAAGATGAACAGGAATAGCGAGAACCAATGAGAGACTAGCTGGAGGTGTCTGGACGGGCAAATTTAACTCTCATTTCCCACCAGGAAGAGGAAATAACCAAAGGCTCAGCGTGCCGTGCCGGAACCAGATTAGGGCCTGAAGCCATCATGCGGTGTTGCGGCCAGCTCACAAGAAAACGAGTTGAAGAAAGGAGCTCAGGGGCACTGTAATTCACAAACCTGCAGAGTTATAAATGACAACTATCGTCCAAAAATGTACTGAAGTAAGGCTGCCAAGAGGACTTGAAAGCGGGGCAGAATTGCAGGAAACCGATTTCAGGAGGTAGACTGGAATTGCATTGAAAGCATAGGAAAAGAGGCAGAACGTCCACAATGATGCACTTGGCCAAAAAGGGCGTATGCGTTTTTTCCTGAATATATTCAGGAAAAAACGCATACGCCCTTTTTGGCCAACCAAGCAAGCTTGCAAAGGAAATCTGCACTACAATGAAGTCTCACTTCCCCCCGGTCAAAAGGGCCATCTGAAAAAAGTGTAAAATCCAGAAAGGCAGGACAGGCCATGGAGAACTGGGAGCCTTGTTATGCTGATGGGCGGGATGTAAATTGCCAACAGACACTCGGGAGAAGTGTATGGTGTTTCCTGAAACATCTAAAAAACAAAGCAACAGAGCCTAGGGCACTTCCACTTATGGTCCTATAGCTTAGGGAAATTAAAATCAAAAAGATACAGCCACCCCAATGTTTGGGACGCCTCCGTTTACAAGAACCTCGTTTACCGTACAAGTTCAATATCACAGAAAGTGAAAAATGGATAAAGAACTTGTGGTACTTACGTACAATGCAGTATCACTCAGCAGTGAAATCTATGTCATCAGGCCCGTAGCAGCACAATGAGTGGATTCAGGTACGATGATTCTAACTGAAATAAGTCACACAGAAAAAGAAACATCATAAGATATCAGTAATACACGGAATGTAAACTTGGCTACACAGGAACTGAATTACAGAACAGAACAGGGTCTCAAATTTAGAAAACCAACTTATGCTTGTTTAAGGGTAAAGGTGAGTTGGGGTGCTGCATAAAACCAGAGATTGAAATGAGCACAGATAAAGTTCCTTAAGCCAAATATGGAATAGACAAGAGCTACTCCTTGCTCAACGAAATGGACTCAACACCGCATATTAAACGCCTAAGAATGTACCTGACTCTTAAGTATCTTAAAACCTATGGATTGCTATGTCTCCGAAAGAGAATCAAGCATGTGTACAGGGACATAAACGCAGCAGTGATAGGATTGGAGAGGTTCGGTGAGCAAATGAAGAGCCTTTGAAGTCATATTGCATGGTACCCATTCCACGGGTTTCAACTACCCAGGTTTAAGGTATTCTTCCTTCACCTAAAACATGCATGTGGAACCTAGAGTATGATCAACCATGTGATCGGGAGACGTGTTCAAATATGTCTCAGTTTTCGTACCCTGGTACTCGGGTGCAACATTCCAGACGCTTTACTAACACTCTCCCGACTTGGAGAGTCAGTCCCTTTAACCTCCTGTTTGGCCCAGTTTGCAATTTCTGCGGAAGATGAACAGGAATAGCGAGAACCAATGAGAGACTAGCTGGAGGTGTCTGGACGGGCAAATTTAACTCTCATTTCCCACCAGGAAGAGGAAATAACCAAAGGCTCAGCGTGCCGTGCCGGAACCAGATTAGGGCCTGAAGCCATCATGCGGTGTTGCGGCCAGCTCACAAGAAAACGAGTTGAAGAAAGGAGCTCAGGGGCACTGTAATTCACAAACCTGCAGAGTTATAAATGACAACTATCGTCCAAAAATGTACTGAAGTAAGGCTGCCAAGAGGACTTGAAAGCGGGGCAGAATTGCAGGAAACCGATTTCAGGAGGTAGACTGGAATTGCATTGAAAGCATAGGAAAAGAGGCAGAACGTCCACAATGATGCACTTGGCCAAAAAGGGCGTATGCGTTTTTTCCTGAATATATTCAGGAAAAAACGCATACGCCCTTTTTGGCCAACCAAGCAAGCTTGCAAAGGAAATCTGCACTACAATGAAGTCTCACTTCCCCCCGGTCAAAAGGGCCATCTGAAAAAAGTGTAAAATCCAGAAAGGCAGGACAGGCCATGGAGAACTGGGAGCCTTGTTATGCTGATGGGCGGGATGTAAATTGCCAACAGACACTCGGGAGAAGTGTATGGTGTTTCCTGAAACATCTAAAAAACAAAGCAACAGAGCCTAGGTCACTTCCACTTATGGTCCTATAGCTTAGGGAAATTAAAATCAAAAAGATACAGCCACCCCAATGTTTGGGACGCCTCTGTTTACAAGAACCTCGTTTACCGTACAAGTTCAATATCACAGAAAGTGAAAAATGGATAAAGAACTTGTGGTACTTACGTACAATGCAGTATCACTCAGCAGTGAAATCTATGTCATCAGGCCCGTAGCAGCACAATGAGTGGATTCAGGTACGATGATTCTAACTGAAATAAGTCACACAGAAAAAGAAACATCATAAGATATCAGTAATACACGGAATGTAAACTTGGCTACACAGGAACTGAATTACAGAACAGAACAGGGTCTCAAATTTAGAAAACCAACTTATGCTTGTTTAAGGGTAAAGGTGAGTTGGGGTGCTGCATAAAACCAGAGATTGAAATGAGCACAGATAAAGTTCCTTAAGCCAAATATGGAATAGACAAGAGCTACTCCTTGCTCAACGAAATGGACTCAACACCGCATATTAAACGCCTAAGAATGTACCTGACTCTTAAGTATCTTAAAACCTATGGATTGCTATGTCTCCGAAAGAGAATCAAGCATGTGTACAGGGACATAAACGCAGCAGTGATAGGATTGGAGAGGTTCGGTGAGCAAATGAAGAGCCTTTGAAGTCATATTGCATGGTACCCATTCCACGGGTTTCAACTACCCAGGTTTAAGGTATTCTTCCTTCAGCTAAAACATGCATGTGGAACCTAGAGTATGATCAACCATGTGATCGGGAGACGTGTTCAAATATGTCTCAGTTTTCGTACCCTGGTACTCGGGTGCAACATTCCAGACGCTTTACTAACACTCTCCCGACTTGGAGAGTCAGTCCCTTTAACCTCCTGTTTGGCCCAGTTTGCAATTTCTGCGGAAGATGAACAGGAATAGCGAGAACCAATGAGAGACTAGCTGGAGGTGTCTGGACGGGCAAATTTAACTCTCATTTCCCACCAGGAAGAGGAAATAACCAAAGGCTCAGCGTGCCGTGCCGGAACCAGATTAGGGCCTGAAGCCATCATGCGGTGTTGCGGCCAGCTCACAAGAAAACGAGTTGAAGAAAGGAGCTCAGGGGCACTGTAATTCACAAACCTGCAGAGTTATAAATGACAACTATCGTCCAAAAATGTACTGAAGTAAGGCTGCCAAGAGGACTTGAAAGCGGGGCAGAATTGCAGGAAACCGATTTCAGGAGGTAGACTGGAATTGCATTGAAAGCATAGGAAAAGAGGCAGAACGTCCACAATGATGCACTTGGCCAAAAAGGGCGTATGCGTTTTTTCCTGAATATATTCAGGAAAAAACGCATACGCCCTTTTTGGCCAACCAAGCAAGCTTGCAAAGGAAATCTGCACTACAATGAAGTCTCACTTCCCCCCGGTCAAAAGGGCCATCTGAAAAAAGTGTAAAATCCAGAAAGGCAGGACAGGCCATGGAGAACTGGGAGCCTTGTTATGCTGATGGGCGGGATGTAAATTGCCAACAGACACTCGGGAGAAGTGTATGGTGTTTCCTGAAACATCTAAAAAACAAAGCAACAGAGCCTAGGGCACTTCCACTTATGGTCCTATAGCTTAGGGAAATTAAAATCAAAAAGATACAGCCACCCCAATGTTTGGGACGCCTCTGTTTACAAGAACCTCGTTTACCGTACAACTTCAATATCACAGAAACTGAAAAATGGATAAAGAACTTGTGGTACTTACGTACAATGCAGTATCACTCAGCAGTGAAATCTATGTCATCAGGCCCGTAGCAGCACAATGAGTGGATTCAGGTACGATGATTCTAACTGAAATAAGTCACACAGAAAAAGAAACATCATAAGATATCAGTAATACACGGAATGTAAACTTGGCTACACAGGAACTGAATTACAGAACAGAACAGGGTCTCAAATTTAGAAAACCAACTTATGCTTGTTTAAGGGTAAAGGTGAGTTGGGGTGCTGCATAAAACCAGAGATTGAAATGAGCACAGATAAAGTTCCTTAAGCCAAATATGGAATAGACAAGAGCTACTCCTTGCTCAACGAAATGGACTCAACACCGCATATTAAACGCCTAAGAATGTACCTGACTCTTAAGTATCTTAAAACCTATGGATTGCTATGTCTCCGAAAGAGAATCAAGCATGTGTACACGGACATAAACGCAGCAGTGATAGGATTGGAGAGGTTCGGTGAGCAAATGAAGAGCCTTTGAAGTCATATTGCATGGTACCCATTCCACGGGTTTCAACTACCCAGGTTTAAGGTATTCTTCCTTCAGCTAAAACATGCATGTGGAACCTAGAGTATGATCAACCATGTGATCGGGAGACGTGTTCAAATATGTCTCAGTTTTCGTACCCTGGTACTCGGGTGCAACATTCCAGACGCTTTACTAACACTCTCCCGACTTGGAGAGTCAGTCCCTTTAACCTCCTGTTTGGCCCAGTTTGCAATTTCTGCGGAAGATGAACAGGAATAGCGAGAACCAATGAGAGACTAGCTGGAGGTGTCTGGACGGGCAAATTTAACTCTCATTTCCCACCAGGAAGAGGAAATAACCAAAGGCTCAGCGTGCCGTGCCGGAACCAGATTAGGGCCTGAAGCCATCCTGCGGTGTTGCGGCCAGCTCACAAGAAAACGAGTTGAAGAAAGGAGCTCAGGGGCACTGTAATTCACAAACCTGCAGAGTTATAAATGACAACTATCGTCCAAAAATGTACTGAAGTAAGGCTGCCAAGAGGACTTGAAAGCGGGGCAGAATTGCAGGAAACCGATTTCAGGAGGTAGACTGGAATTGCATTGAAAGCATAGGAAAAGAGGCAGAACGTCCACAATGATGCACTTGGCCAAAAAGGGCGTATGCGTTTTTTCCTGAATATATTCAGGAAAAAACGCATACGCCCTTTTTGGCCAACCAAGCAAGCTTGCAAAGGAAATCTGCACTGCAATGAAGTCTCACTTCCCCCCGGTCAAAAGGGCCATCTGAAAAAAGTGTAAAATCCAGAAAGGCAGGACAGGCCATGGAGAACTGGGAGCCTTGTTATGCTGATGGGCGGGATGTAAATTGCCAACAGACACTCGGGAGAAGTGTATGGTGTTTCCTGAAACATCTAAAAAACAAAGCAACAGAGCCTAGGGCACTTCCACTTATGGTCCTATAGCTTAGGGAAATTAAAATCAAAAAGATACAGCCACCCCAATGTTTGGGACGCCTCCGTTTACAAGAACCTCGTTTACCGTACAAGTTCAATATCACAGAAAGTGAAAAATGGATAAAGAACTTGTGGTACTTACGTACAATGCAGTATCACTCAGCAGTGAAATCTATGTCATCAGGCCCGTAGCAGCACAATGAGTGGATTCAGGTACGATGATTCTAACTGAAATAAGTCACACAGAAAAAGAAACATCATAAGATATCACTAATACACGGAATGTAAACTTGGCTACACAGGAACTGAATTACAGAACAGAACAGGGTCTCAAATTTAGAAAACCAACTTATGCTTGTTTAAGGGTAAAGGTGAGTTGGGGTGCTGCATAAAACCAGAGATTGAAATGAGCACAGATAAAGTTCCTTAAGCCAAATATGGAATAGACAAGAGCTACTCCTTGCTCAACGAAATGGACTCAACACCGCATATTAAACGCCTAAGAATGTACCTGACTCTTAAGTATCTTAAAACCTATGGATTGCTATGTCTCCGAAAGAGAATCAAGCATGTGTACAGGGACATAAACGCAGCAGTGATAGGATTGGAGAGGTTCGGTGAGCAAATGAAGAGCCTTTGAAGTCATATTGCATGGTACCCATTCCACGGGTTTCAACTACCCAGGTTTAAGGTATTCTTCCTTCAGCTAAAACATGCATGTGGAACCTAGAGTATGATCAACCATGTGATCGGGAGACGTGTTCAAATATGTCTCAGTTTTCGTACCCTGGTACTCGGGTGCAACATTCCAGACGCTTTACTAACACTCTCCCGACTTGGAGAGTCAGTCCCTTTAACCTCCTGTTTGGCCCAGTTTGCAATTTCTGCGGAAGATGAACAGGAATAGCGAGAACCAATGAGAGACTAGCTGGAGGTGTCTGGACGGGCAAATTTAACTCTCATTTCCCACCAGGAAGAGGAAATAACCAAAGGCTCAGCGTGCCGTGCCGGAACCAGATTAGGGCCTGAAGCCATCCTGCGGTGTTGCGGCCAGCTCACAAGAAAACGAGTTGAAGAAAGGAGCTCAGGGGCACTGTAATTCACAAACCTGCAGAGTTATAAATGACAACTATCGTCCAAAAATGTACTGAAGTAAGGCTGCCAAGAGGACTTGAAAGCGGGGCAGAATTGCAGGAAACCGATTTCAGGAGGTAGACTGGAATTGCATTGAAAGCATAGGAAAAGAGGCAGAACGTCCACAATGATGCACTTGGCCAAAAAGGGCGTATGCGTTTTTTCCTGAATATATTCAGGAAAAAACGCATACGCCCTTTTTGGCCAACCAAGCAAGCTTGCAAAGGAAATCTGCACTACAATGAAGTCTCACTTCCCCCCGGTCAAAAGGGCCATCTGAAAAAAGTGTAAAATCCAGAAAGGCAGGACAGGCCATGGAGAACTGGGAGCCTTGTTATGCTGATGGGCGGGATGTAAATTGCCAACAGACACTCGGGAGAAGTGTATGGTGTTTCCTGAAACATCTAAAAAACAAAGCAACAGAGCCTAGGGCACTTCCACTTATGGTCCTATAGCTTAGGGAAATTAAAATCAAAAAGATACAGCCACCCCAATGTTTGGGACGCCTCTGTTTACAAGAACCTCGTTTACCGTACAAGTTCAATATCACAGAAAGTGAAAAATGGATAAAGAACTTGTGGTACTTACGTACAATGCAGTATCACTCAGCAGTGAAATCTATGTCATCAGGCCCGTAGCAGCACAATGAGTGGATTCAGGTACGATGATTCTAACTGAAATAAGTCACACAGAAAAAGAAACATCATACGATATCAGTAATACACGGAATGTAAACTTGGCTACACAGGAACTGAATTACAGAACAGAACAGGGTCTCAAATTTAGAAAACCAACTTATGCTTGTTTAAGGGTAAAGGTGAGTTGGGGTGCTGCATAAAACCAGAGATTGAAATGAGCACAGATAAAGTTCCTTAAGCCAAATATGGAATAGACAAGAGCTACTCCTTGCTCAACGAAATGGACTCAACACCGCATATTAAACGCCTAAGAATGTACCTGACTCTTAAGTATCTTAAAACCTATGGATTGCTATGTCTCCGAAAGAGAATCAAGCATGTGTACAGGGACATAAACGCAGCAGTGATAGGATTGGAGAGGTTCGGTGAGCAAATGAAGAGCCTTTGAAGTCATATTGCATGGTACCCATTCCACGGGTTTCAACTACCCAGGTTTAAGGTATTCTTCCTTCAGCTAAAACATGCATGTGGAACCTAGAGTATGATCAACCATGTGATCGGGAGACGTGTTCAAATATGTCTCAGTTTTCGTACCCTGGTACTCGGGTGCAACATTCCAGACGCTTTACTAACACTCTCCCGACTTGGAGAGTCAGTCCCTTTAACCTCCTGTTTGGCCCAGTTTGCAATTTCTGCGGAAGATGAACAGGAATAGCGAGAACCAATGAGAGACTAGCTGGAGGTGTCTGGACGGGCAAATTTAACTCTCATTTCCCACCAGGAAGAGGAAATAACCAAAGGCTCAGCGTGCCGTGCCGGAACCAGATTAGGGCCTGAAGCCATCATGCGGTGTTGCGGCCAGCTCACAAGAAAACGAGTTGAAGAAAGGAGCTCAGGGGCACTGTAATTCACAAACCTGCAGAGTTATAAATGACAACTATCGTCCAAAAATGTACTGAAGTAAGGCTGCCAAGAGGACTTGAAAGCGGGGCAGAATTGCAGGAAACCGATTTCAGGAGGTAGACTGGAATTGCATTGAAAGCATAGGAAAAGAGGCAGAACGTCCACAATGATGCACTTGGCCAAAAAGGGCGTATGCGTTTTTTCCTGAATATATTCAGGAAAAAACGCATACGCCCTTTTTGGCCAACCAAGCAAGCTTGCAAAGGAAATCTGCACTACAATGAAGTCTCACTTCCCCCCGGTCAAAAGGGCCATCTGAAAAAAGTGTAAAATCCAGAAAGGCAGGACAGGCCATGGAGAACTGGGAGCCTTGTTATGCTGATGGGCGGGATGTAAATTGCCAACAGACACTCGGGAGAAGTGTATGGTGTTTCCTGAAACATCTAAAAAACAAAGCAACAGAGCCTAGGGCACTTCCACTTATGGTCCTATAGCTTAGGGAAATTAAAATCAAAAAGATACAGCCACCCCAATGTTTGGGACGCCTCTGTTTACAAGAACCTCGTTTACCGTACAACTTCAATATCACAGAAACTGAAAAATGGATAAAGAACTTGTGGTACTTACGTACAATGCAGTATCACTCAGCAGTGAAATCTATGTCATCAGGCCCGTAGCAGCACAATGAGTGGATTCAGGTACGATGATTCTAACTGAAATAAGTCACACAGAAAAAGAAACATCATAAGATATCAGTAATACACGGAATGTAAACTTGGCTACACAGGAACTGAATTACAGAACAGAACAGGGTCTCAAATTTAGAAAACCAACTTATGCTTGTTTAAGGGTAAAGGTGAGTTGGGGTGCTGCATAAAACCAGAGATTGAAATGAGCACAGATAAAGTTCCTTAAGCCAAATATGGAATAGACAAGAGCTACTCCTTGCTCAACGAAATGGACTCAACACCGCATATTAAACGCCTAAGAATGTACCTGACTCTTAAGTATCTTAAAACCTATGGATTGCTATGTCTCCGAAAGAGAATCAAGCATGTGTACACGGACATAAACGCAGCAGTGATAGGATTGGAGAGGTTCGGTGAGCAAATGAAGAGCCTTTGAAGTCATATTGCATGGTACCCATTCCACGGGTTTCAACTACCCAGGTTTAAGGTATTCTTCCTTCAGCTAAAACATGCATGTGGAACCTAGAGTATGATCAACCATGTGATCGGGAGACGTGTTCAAATATGTCTCAGTTTTCGTACCCTGGTACTCGGGTGCAACATTCCAGACGCTTTACTAACACTCTCCCGACTTGGAGAGTCAGTCCCTTTAACCTCCTGTTTGGCCCAGTTTGCAATTTCTGCGGAAGATGAACAGGAATAGCGAGAACCAATGAGAGACTAGCTGGAGGTGTCTGGACGGGCAAATTTAACTCTCATTTCCCACCAGGAAGAGGAAATAACCAAAGGCTCAGCGTGCCGTGCCGGAACCAGATTAGGGCCTGAAGCCATCCTGCGGTGTTGCGGCCAGCTCACAAGAAAACGAGTTGAAGAAAGGAGCTCAGGGGCACTGTAATTCACAAACCTGCAGAGTTATAAATGACAACTATCGTCCAAAAATGTACTGAAGTAAGGCTGCCAAGAGGACTTGAAAGCGGGGCAGAATTGCAGGAAACCGATTTCAGGAGGTAGACTGGAATTGCATTGAAAGCATAGGAAAAGAGGCAGAACGTCCACAATGATGCACTTGGCCAAAAAGGGCGTATGCGTTTTTTCCTGAATATATTCAGGAAAAAACGCATACGCCCTTTTTGGCCAACCAAGCAAGCTTGCAAAGGAAATCTGCACTGCAATGAAGTCTCACTTCCCCCCGGTCAAAAGGGCCATCTGAAAAAAGTGTAAAATCCAGAAAGGCAGGACAGGCCATGGAGAACTGGGAGCCTTGTTATGCTGATGGGCGGGATGTAAATTGCCAACAGACACTCGGGAGAAGTGTATGGTGTTTCCTGAAACATCTAAAAAACAAAGCAACAGAGCCTAGGGCACTTCCACTTATGGTCCTATAGCTTAGGGAAATTAAAATCAAAAAGATACAGCCACCCCAATGTTTGGGACGCCTCCGTTTACAAGAACCTCGTTTACCGTACAAGTTCAATATCACAGAAAGTGAAAAATGGATAAAGAACTTGTGGTACTTACGTACAATGCAGTATCACTCAGCAGTGAAATCTATGTCATCAGGCCCGTAGCAGCACAATGAGTGGATTCAGGTACGATGATTCTAACTGAAATAAGTCACACAGAAAAAGAAACATCATAAGATATCACTAATACACGGAATGTAAACTTGGCTACACAGGAACTGAATTACAGAACAGAACAGGGTCTCAAATTTAGAAAACCAACTTATGCTTGTTTAAGGGTAAAGGTGAGTTGGGGTGCTGCATAAAACCAGAGATTGAAATGAGCACAGATAAAGTTCCTTAAGCCAAATATGGAATAGACAAGAGCTACTCCTTGCTCAACGAAATGGACTCAACACCGCATATTAAACGCCTAAGAATGTACCTGACTCTTAAGTATCTTAAAACCTATGGATTGCTATGTCTCCGAAAGAGAATCAAGCATGTGTACAGGGACATAAACGCAGCAGTGATAGGATTGGAGAGGTTCGGTGAGCAAATGAAGAGCCTTTGAAGTCATATTGCATGGTACCCATTCCACGGGTTTCAACTACCCAGGTTTAAGGTATTCTTCCTTCAGCTAAAACATGCATGTGGAACCTAGAGTATGATCAACCATGTGATCGGGAGACGTGTTCAAATATGTCTCAGTTTTCGTACCCTGGTACTCGGGTGCAACATTCCAGACGCTTTACTAACACTCTCCCGACTTGGAGAGTCAGTCCCTTTAACCTCCTGTTTGGCCCAGTTTGCAATTTCTGCGGAAGATGAACAGGAATAGCGAGAACCAATGAGAGACTAGCTGGAGGTGTCTGGACGGGCAAATTTAACTCTCATTTCCCACCAGGAAGAGGAAATAACCAAAGGCTCAGCGTGCCGTGCCGGAACCAGATTAGGGCCTGAAGCCATCCTGCGGTGTTGCGGCCAGCTCACAAGAAAACGAGTTGAAGAAAGGAGCTCAGGGGCACTGTAATTCACAAACCTGCAGAGTTATAAATGACAACTATCGTCCAAAAATGTACTGAAGTAAGGCTGCCAAGAGGACTTGAAAGCGGGGCAGAATTGCAGGAAACCGATTTCAGGAGGTAGACTGGAATTGCATTGAAAGCATAGGAAAAGAGGCAGAACGTCCACAATGATGCACTTGGCCAAAAAGGGCGTATGCGTTTTTTCCTGAATATATTCAGGAAAAAACGCATACGCCCTTTTTGGCCAACCAAGCAAGCTTGCAAAGGAAATCTGCACTACAATGAAGTCTCACTTCCCCCCGGTCAAAAGGGCCATCTGAAAAAAGTGTAAAATCCAGAAAGGCAGGACAGGCCATGGAGAACTGGGAGCCTTGTTATGCTGATGGGCGGGATGTAAATTGCCAACAGACACTCGGGAGAAGTGTATGGTGTTTCCTGAAACATCTAAAAAACAAAGCAACAGAGCCTAGGGCACTTCCACTTATGGTCCTATAGCTTAGGGAAATTAAAATCAAAAAGATACAGCCACCCCAATGTTTGGGACGCCTCTGTTTACAAGAACCTCGTTTACCGTACAAGTTCAATATCACAGAAAGTGAAAAATGGATAAAGAACTTGTGGTACTTACGTACAATGCAGTATCACTCAGCAGTGAAATCTATGTCATCAGGCCCGTAGCAGCACAATGAGTGGATTCAGGTACGATGATTCTAACTGAAATAAGTCACACAGAAAAAGAAACATCATACGATATCAGTAATACACGGAATGTAAACTTGGCTACACAGGAACTGAATTACAGAACAGAACAGGGTCTCAAATTTAGAAAACCAACTTATGCTTGTTTAAGGGTAAAGGTGAGTTGGGGTGCTGCATAAAACCAGAGATTGAAATGAGCACAGATAAAGTTCCTTAAGCCAAATATGGAATAGACAAGAGCTACTCCTTGCTCAACGAAATGGACTCAACACCGCATATTAAACGCCTAAGAATGTACCTGACTCTTAAGTATCTTAAAACCTATGGATTGCTATGTCTCCGAAAGAGAATCAAGCATGTGTACAGGGACATAAACGCAGCAGTGATAGGATTGGAGAGGTTCGGTGAGCAAATGAAGAGCCTTTGAAGTCATATTGCATGGTACCCATTCCACGGGTTTCAACTACCCAGGTTTAAGGTATTCTTCCTTCAGCTAAAACATGCATGTGGAACCTAGAGTATGATCAACCATGTGATCGGGAGACGTGTTCAAATATGTCTCAGTTTTCGTACCCTGGTACTCGGGTGCAACATTCCAGACGCTTTACTAACACTCTCCCGACTTGGAGAGTCAGTCCCTTTAACCTCCTGTTTGGCCCAGTTTGCAATTTCTGCGGAAGATGAACAGGAATAGCGAGAACCAATGAGAGACTAGCTGGAGGTGTCTGGACGGGCAAATTTAACTCTCATTTCCCACCAGGAAGAGGAAATAACCAAAGGCTCAGCGTGCCGTGCCGGAACCAGATTAGGGCCTGAAGCCATCCTGCGGTGTTGCGGCCAGCTCACAAGAAAACGAGTTGAAGAAAGGAGCTCAGGGGCACTGTAATTCACAAACCTGCAGAGTTATAAATGACAACTATCGTCCAAAAATGTACTGAAGTAAGGCTGCCAAGAGGACTTGAAAGCGGGGCAGAATTGCAGGAAACCGATTTCAGGAGGTAGACTGGAATTGCATTGAAAGCATAGGAAAAGAGGCAGAACGTCCACAATGATGCACTTGGCCAAAAAGGGCGTATGCGTTTTTTCCTGAATATATTCAGGAAAAAACGCATACGCCCTTTTTGGCCAACCAAGCAAGCTTGCAAAGGAAATCTGCACTACAATGAAGTCTCACTTCCCCCCGGTCAAAAGGGCCATCTGAAAAAAGTGTAAAATCCAGAAAGGCAGGACAGGCCATGGAGAACTGGGAGCCTTGTTATGCTGATGGGCGGGATGTAAATTGCCAACAGACACTCGGGAGAAGTGTATGGTGTTTCCTGAAACATCTAAAAAACAAAGCAACAGAGCCTAGGGCACTTCCACTTATGGTCCTATAGCTTAGGGAAATTAAAATCAAAAAGATACAGCCACCCCAATGTTTGGGACGCCTCTGTTTACAAGAACCTCGTTTACCGTACAAGTTCAATATCACAGAAAGTGAAAAATGGATAAAGAACTTGTGGTACTTACGTACAATGCAGTATCACTCAGCAGTGAAATCTATGTCATCAGGCCCGTAGCAGCACAATGAGTGGATTCAGGTACGATGATTCTAACTGAAATAAGTCACACAGAAAAAGAAACATCATAAGATATCAGTAATACACGGAATGTAAACTTGGCTACACAGGAACTGAATTACAGAACAGAACAGGGTCTCAAATTTAGAAAACCAACTTATGCTTGTTTAAGGGTAAAGGTGAGTTGGGGTGCTGCATAAAACCAGAGATTGAAATGAGCACAGATAAAGTTCCTTAAGCCAAATATGGAATAGACAAGAGCTACTCCTTGCTCAACGAAATGGACTCAACACCGCATATTAAACGCCTAAGAATGTACCTGACTCTTAAGTATCTTAAAACCTATGGATTGCTATGTCTCCGAAAGAGAATCAAGCATGTGTACAGGGACATAAACGCAGCAGTGATAGGATTGGAGAGGTTCGGTGAGCAAATGAAGACCCTTTGAAGTCATATTGCATGGTACCCATTCCACGGGTTTCAACTACCCAGGTTTAAGGTATTCTTCCTTCAGCTAAAACATGCATGTGGAACCTAGAGTATGATCAACCATGTGATCGGGAGACGTGTTCAAATATGTCTCAGTTTTCGTACCCTGGTACTCGGGTGCAACATTCCAGACGCTTTACTAACACTCTCCCGACTTGGAGAGTCAGTCCCTTTAACCTCCTGTTTGGCCCAGTTTGCAATTTCTGCGGAACATGAACAGGAATAGCGAGAACCAATGAGAGACTAGCTGGAGGTGTCTGGACGGGCAAATTTAACTCTCATTTCCCACCAGGAAGAGGAAATAACCAAAGGCTCAGCGTGCCGTGCCGGAACCAGATTAGGGCCTGAAGCCATCCTGCGGTGTTGCGGCCAGCTCACAAGAAAACGAGTTGAAGAAAGGAGCTCAGGGGCACTGTAATTCACAAACCTGCAGAGTTATAAATGACAACTATCGTCCAAAAATGTACTGAAGTAAGGCTGCCAAGAGGACTTGAAAGCGGGGCAGAATTGCAGGAAACCGATTTCAGGAGGTAGACTGGAATTGCATTGAAAGCATAGGAAAAGAGGTAGAACGTCCACAATGATGCACTTGGCCAAAAAGGGCGTATGCGTTTTTTCCTGAATATATTCAGGAAAAAACGCATACGCCCTTTTTGGCCAACCAAGCAAGCTTGCAAAGGAAATCTGCACTGCAATGAAGTCTCACTTCCCCCCGGTCAAAAGGGCCATCTGAAAAAAGTGTAAAATCCAGAAAGGCAGGACAGGCCATGGAGAACTGGGAGCCTTGTTATGCTGATGGGCGGGATGTAAATTGCCAACAGACACTCGGGAGAAGTGTATGGTGTTTCCTGAAACATCTAAAAAACAAAGCAACAGAGCCTAGGGCACTTCCACTTATGGTCCTATAGCTTAGGGAAATTAAAATCAAAAAGATACAGCCACCCCAATGTTTGGGACGCCTCTGTTTACAAGAACCTCGTTTACCGTACAAGTTCAATATCACAGAAAGTGAAAAATGGATAAAGAACTTGTGGTACTTACGTACAATGCAGTATCACTCAGCAGTGAAATCTATGTCATCAGGCCCGTAGCAGCACAATGAGTGGATTCAGGTACGATGATTCTAACTGAAATAAGTCACACAGAAAAAGAAACATCATACGATATCAGTAATACACGGAATGTAAACTTGGCTACACAGGAACTGAATTACAGAACAGAACAGGGTCTCAAATTTAGAAAACCAACTTATGCTTGTTTAAGGGTAAAGGTGAGTTGGGGTGCTGCATAAAACCAGAGATTGAAATGAGCACAGATAAAGTTCCTTAAGCCAAATATGGAATAGACAAGAGCTACTCCTTGCTCAACGAAATGGACTCAACACCGCATATTAAACGCCTAAGAATGTACCTGACTCTTAAGTATCTTAAAACCTATGGATTGCTATGTCTCCGAAAGAGAATCAAGCATGTGTACAGGGACATAAACGCAGCAGTGGTAGGATTGGAGAGGTTCGGTGAGCAAATGAAGACCCTTTGAAGTCATATTGCATGGTACCCATTCCACGGGTTTCAACTACCCAGGTTTAAGGTATTCTTCCTTCAGCTAAAACATGCATGTGGAACCTAGAGTATGATCAACCATGTGATCGGGAGACGTGTTCAAATATGTCTCAGTTTTCGTACCCTGGTACTCGGGTGCAACATTCCAGACGCTTTACTAACACTCTCCCGACTTGGAGAGTCAGTCCCTTTAACCTCCTGTTTGGCCCAGTTTGCAATTTCTGCGGAAGATGAACAGGAATAGCGAGAACCAATGAGAGACTAGCTGGAGGTGTCTGGACGGGCAAATTTAACTACCATTTCCCACCAGGAAGAGGAAAGAACCAAAGGCTCAGCGTGCCGTGCCTGAACCAGATTAGGGCCTGAAGCCATCCTGCGGTGTTGCGGCCAGCTCACAAGAAAACGAGTTGAAGAAAGGAGCTCAGGGGCACTGTAATTCACAAACCTGCAGAGTTATAAATGACAACTATCGTCCAAAAATATACTGAAGTAAGGCTGCCAAGAGGACTTGAAAGCGGGGCAGAATTGCAGGAAACCGATTTCAGGAGGTAGACTGGAATTGCATTGAAAGCATAGGAAAAGAGGCAGAACGTCCACAATGATGCACTTGGCCAAAAAGGGCGTATGCGTTTTTTCCTGAATATATTCAGGAAAAAACGCATACGCCCTTTTTGGCCAACCAAGCAAGCTTGCAAAGGAAATCTGCACTACAATGAAGTCTCACTTCCCCCCGGTCAAAAGGGCCATCTGAAAAAAGTGTAAAATCCAGAAAGGCAGGACAGGCCATGGAGAACTGGGAGCCTTGTTATGCTGATGGGCGGGATGTAAATTGCCAACAGACACTCGGGAGAAGTGTATGGTGTTTCCTGAAACATCTAAAAAACAAAGCAACAGAGCCTAGGGCACTTCCACTTATGGTCCTATAGCTTAGGGAAATTAAAATCAAAAAGATACAGCCACCCCAATGTTTGGGACGCCTCTGTTTACAAGAACCTCGTTTACCGTACAAGTTCAATATCACAGAAAGTGAAAAATGGATAAAGAACTTGTGGTACTTACGTACAATGCAGTATCACTCAGCAGTGAAATCTATGTCATCAGGCCCGTAGCAGCACAATGAGTGGATTCAGGTACGATGATTCTAACTGAAATAAGTCACACAGAAAAAGAAACATCATACGATATCAGTAATACACGGAATGTAAACTTGGCTACACAGGAACTGAATTACAGAACAGAACAGGGTCTCAAATTTAGAAAACCAACTTATGCTTGTTTAAGGGTAAAGGTGAGTTGGGGTGCTGCATAAAACCAGAGATTGAAATGAGCACAGATAAAGTTCCTTAAGCCAAATATGGAATAGACAAGAGCTACTCCTTGCTCAACGAAATGGACTCAACACCGCATATTAAACGCCTAAGAATGTACCTGACTCTTAAGTATCTTAAAACCTATGGATTGCTATGTCTCTGAAAGAGAATCAAGCATGTGTACAGGGACATAAACGCAGCAGTGGTAGGATTGGAGAGGTTCGGTGAGCAAATGAAGACCCTTTGAAGTCATATTGCATGGTACCCATTCCATGGGTTTCAACTACCCAGGTTTATGGTATTCTTCCTTCAGCTAAAACATGCATGTGGAACCTAGAGTATGATCAACCATGTGATCGGGAGACGTGTTCAAATATGTCTCAGTTTTCGTACCCTGGTACTCGGGTGCAACATTCCAGACGCTTTACTAACACTCTCCCGACTTGGAGAGTCAGTCCCTTTAACCTCCTGTTTGGCCCAGTTTGCCATTTCTGCGGAAGATGAACAGCAATAGCGAGAACCAATGAGAGACTAGCTGGAGGTTTCTGGACGGGCAAATTTAACTCCCATTTCCCACCAGGAAGAGGAAATAACCAAAGGCTCAGCGTGCCGTGCCGGAACCAGATTAGGGCCTGAAGCCATCCTGCGGTGTTGCGGCCAGCTCACAAGAAAACGAGTTGAAGAAAGGAGCTCAGGGGCACTGTAATTCACAAACCTGCAGAGTTATAAATGACAACTATCGTCCAAAAATATACTGAAGTAAGGCTGCCAAGAGGACTTGAAAACGGGGCAGAATTGCAGGAAACCGATTTCAGGAGGTAGACTGGAATTGCATTGAAAGCATAGGAAAAGAGGCAGAACGTCCACAATGATGCACTTGGCCAAAAAGGGCGTATGCGTTTTTTCCTGAATATATTCAGGAAAAAACGCATACGCCCTTTTTGGCCAACCAAGCAAGCTTGCAAAGGAAATCTGCACTACAATGAAGTCTCACTTCCCCCCGGTCAAAAGGGCCATCTGAAAAAAGTGTAAAATCCAGAAAGGCAGGACAGGCCATGGAGAACTGGGAGCCTTGTTATGCTGATGGGCGGGATGTAAATTGCCAACAGACACTCGGGAGAAGTGTATGGTGTTTCCTGAAACATCTAAAAAACAAAGCAACAGAGCCTAGGGCACTTCCACTTATGGTCCTATAGCTTAGGGAAATTAAAATCAAAAAGATACAGCCACCCCAATGTTTGGGACGCCTCTGTTTACAAGAACCTCGTTTACCGTACAAGTTCAATATCACAGAAAGTGAAAAATGGATAAAGAACTTGTGGTACTTACGTACAATGCAGTATCACTCAGCAGTGAAATCTATGTCATCAGGCCCGTAGCAGCACAATGAGTGGATTCAGGTACGATGATTCTAACTGAAATAAGTCACACAGAAAAAGAAACATCATAAGATATCAGTAATACACGGAATGTAAACTTGGCTACACAGGAACTGAATTACAGAACAGAACAGGGTCTCAAATTTAGAAAACCAACTTATGCTTGTTTAAGGGTAAAGGTGAGTTGGGGTGCTGCATAAAACCAGAGATTGAAATGAGCACAGATAAAGTTCCTTAAGCCAAATATGGAATAGACAAGAGCTACTCCTTGCTCAACGAAATGGACTCAACACCGCATATTAAACGCCTAAGAATGTACCTGACTCTTAAGTATCTTAAAACCTATGGATTGCTATGTCTCCGAAAGAGAATCAAGCATGTGTACAGGGACATAAACGCGGCAGTGATAGGATTGGAGAGGTTCGGTGAGCAAATGAAGAGCCTTTGAAGTCATATTGCATGGTACCCATTCCACGGGTTTCAACTACCCAGGTTTAAGGTATTCTTCCTTCAGCTAAAACATGCATGTGGAACCTAGAGTATGATCAACCATGTGATCGGGAGACGTGTTCAAATATGTCTCAGTTTTCGTACCCTGGTACTCGGGTGCAACATTCCAGACGCTTTACTAACACTCTCCCGACTTGGAGAGTCAGTCCCTTTAACCTCCTGTTTGGCCCAGTTTGCAATTTCTGCGGAAGATGAACAGGAATAGCGAGAACCAATGAGAGACTAGCTGGAGGTGTCTGGACGGGCAAATTTAACTCCCATTTCCCACCAGGAAGAGGAAATAACCAAAGGCTCAGCGTGCCGTGCCGGAACCAGATTAGGGCCTGAAGCCATCCTGCGGTGTTGCGGCCAGCTCACAAGAAAACGAGTTGAAGAAAGGAGCTCAGGGGCACTGTAATTCACAAACCTGCAGAGTTATAAATGACAACTATCGTCCAAAAATATACTGAAGTAAGGCTGCCAAGAGGACTTGAAAGCGGGGCAGAATTGCAGGAAACCGATTTCAGGAGGTAGACTGGAATTGCATTGAAAGCATAGGAAAAGAGGCAGAACGTCCACAATGATGCACTTGGCCAAAAAGGGCGTATGCGTTTTTTCCTGAATATATTCAGGAAAAAACGCATACGCCCTTTTTGGCCAACCAAGCAAGCTTGCAAAGGAAATCTGCACTACAATGAAGTCTCACTTCCCCCCGGTCAAAAGGGCCATCTGAAAAAAGTGTAAAATCCAGCAAGGCAGGACAGGCCATGGAGAACTGGGAGCCTTGTTATGCTGATGGGCGGGATGTAAATTGCCAACAGACACTCGGGAGAAGTGTATGGTGTTTCCTGAAACATCTAAAAAACAAAGCAACAGAGCCTAGGGCACTTCCACTTATGGTCCTATAGCTTAGGGAAATTAAAATCAAAAAGATACAGCCACCCCAATGTTTGGGACGCCTCTGTTTACAAGAACCTCGTTTACCGTACAAGTTCAATATCACAGAAAGTGAAAAATGGATAAAGAACTTGTGGTACTTACGTACAATGCAGTATCACTCAGCAGTGAAATCTATGTCATCAGGCCCGTAGCAGCACAATGAGTGGATTCAGGTACGATGATTCTAACTGAAATAAGTCACACAGAAAAAGAAACATCATACGATATCAGTAATACACGGAATGTAAACTTGGCTACACAGGAACTGAATTACAGAACAGAACAGGGTCTCAAATTTAGAAAACCAACTTATGCTTGTTTAAGGGTAAAGGTGAGTTGGGGTGCTGCATAAAACCAGAGATTGAAATGAGCACAGATAAAGTTCCTTAAGCCAAATATGGAATAGACAAGAGCTACTCCTTGCTCAACGAAATGGACTCAACACCCCATATTAAACGCCTAAGAATGTACCTGACTCTTAAGTATCTTAAAACCTATGGATTGCTATGTCTCCGAAAGAGAATCAAGCATGTGTACAGGGACATAAACGCGGCAGTGATAGGATTGGAGAGGTTCGGTGAGCAAATGAAGACCCTTTGAAGTCATATTGCATGGTACCCATTCCACGGGTTTCAACTAGCCAGGTTTAAGGTATTCTTCCTTCAGCTAAAACATGCATGTGGAACCTAGAGTATGATCAACCATGTGATCGGGAGACGTGTTCAAATATGTCTCAGTTTTCGTACCCTGGTACTCGGGTGCAACATTCCAGACGCTTTACTAACACTCTCCCGACTTGGAGAGTCAGTCCCTTTAACCTCCTGTTTGGCCCAGTTTGCAATTTCTGCGGAAGATGAACAGGAATAGCGAGAACCAATGAGAGACTAGCTGGAGGTGTCTGGACGGGCAAATTTAACTCTCATTTCCCACCAGGAAGAGGAAATAACCAAAGGCTCAGCGTGCCGTGCCGGAACCAGATTAGGGCCTGAAGCCATCCTGCGGTGTTGCGGCCAGCTCACAAGAAAACGAGTTGAAGAAAGGAGCTCAGGGGCACTGTAATTCACAAACCTGCAGAGTTATAAATGACAACTATCGTCCAAAAATGTACTGAAGTAAGGCTGCCAAGAGGACTTGAAAGCGGGGCAGAATTGCAGGAAACCGATTTCAGGAGGTAGACTGGAATTGCATTGAAAGCATAGGAAAAGAGGCAGAACGTCCACAATGATGCACTTGGCCAAAAAGGGCGTATGCGTTTTTTCCTGAATATATTCAGGAAAAAACGCATACGCCCTTTTTGGCCAACCAAGCAAGCTTGCAAAGGAAATCTGCACTACAATGAAGTCTCACTTCCCCCCGGTCAAAAGGGCCATCTGAAAAACGTGTAAAATCCAGAAAGGCAGGACAGGCCATGGAGAACTGGGAGCCTTGTTATGCTGATGGGCGGGATGTAAATTGCCAACAGACACTCGGGAGAAGTGTATGGTGTTTCCTGAAACATCTAAAAAACAAAGCAACAGAGCCTAGGGCACTTCCACTTATGGTCCTATAGCTTAGGGAAATTAAAATCAAAAAGATACAGCCACCCCAATGTTTGGGACGCCTCTGTTTACAAGAACCTCGTTTACCGTACAAGTTCAATATCACAGAAAGTGAAAAATGGATAAAGAACTTGTGGTACTTACGTACAATGCAGTATCACTCAGCAGTGAAATATATGTCATCAGGCCCGTAGCAGCACAATGAGTGGATTCAGGTACGATGATTCTAACTGAAATAAGTCACACAGAAAAAGAAACATCATACGATATCACTAATACACGGAATGTAAACTTGGCTACACAGGAACTGAATTACAGAACAGAACAGGGTCTCAAATTTAGAAAACCAACTTATGCTTGTTTAAGGGTAAAGGTGAGTTGGGGTGCTGCATAAAACCAGAGATTGAAATGAGCACAGATAAAGTTCCTTAAGCCAAATATGGAATAGACAAGAGCTACTCCTTGCTCAACGAAATGGACTCAACACCGCATATTAAACGCCTAAGAATGTACCTGACTCTTAAGTATCTTAAAACCTATGGATTGCTATGTCTCCGAAAGAGAATCAAGCATGTGTACAGGGACATAAACGCAGCAGTGATAGGATTGGAGAGGTTCGGTGAGCAAATGAAGACCCTTTGAAGTCATATTGCATGGTACCCATTCCACGGGTTTCAACTACCCAGGTTTAAGGTATTCTTCCTTCAGCTAAAACATGCATGTGGAACCTAGAGTATGATCAACCATGTGATCGGGAGACGTGTTCAAATATGTCTCAGTTTTCGTACCCTGGTACTCGGGTGCAACATTCCAGACGCTTTACTAACACTCTCCCGACTTGGAGAGTCAGTCCCTTTAACCTCCTGTTTGGCCCAGTTTGCAATTTCTGCGGAAGATGAACAGGAATAGCGAGAACCAATGAGAGACTAGCTGGAGGTGTCTGGACGGGCAAATTTAACTCTCATTTCCCACCAGGAAGAGGAAATAACCAAAGGCTCAGCGTGCCGTGCCGGAACCAGATTAGGGCCTGAAGCCATCCTGCGGTGTTGCGGCCAGCTCACAAGAAAGCGAGTTGAAGAAAGGAGCTCAGGGGCACTGTAATTCACAAACCTGCAGAGTTATAAATGACAGCTATCGTCCAAAAATATACTGAAGTAAGGCTGCCAAGAGGACTTGAAAGCGGGGCAGAATTGCAGGAAACCGATTTCAGGAGGTAGACTGGAATTGCATTGAAAGCATAGGAAAAGAGGCAGAACGTCCACAATGATGCACTTGGCCAAAAAGGGCGTATGCGTTTTTTCCTGAATATATTCAGGAAAAAACGCATACGCCCTTTTTGGCCAACCAAGCAAGCTTGCAAAGGAAATCTGCACTACAATGAAGTCTCACTTCCCCCCGGTCAAAAGGGCCATCTGAAAAAAGTGTAAAATCCAGAAAGGCAGGACAGGCCATGGAGAACTGGGAGCCTTGTTATGCTGATGGGCGGGATGTAAATTGCCAACAGACACTCGGGAGAAGTGTATGGTGTTTCCTGAAACATCTAAAAAACAAAGCAACAGAGCCTAGGGCACTTCCACTTATGGTCCTATAGCTTAGGGAAATTAAAATCAAAAAGATACAGCCACCCCAATGTTTGGGACGCCTCTGTTTACAAGAACCTCGTTTACCGTACAAGTTCAATATCACAGAAAGTGAAAAATGGATAAAGAACTTGTGGTACTTACGTACAATGCAGTATCACTCAGCAGTGAAATCTATGTCATCAGGCCCGTAGCAGCACAATGAGTGGATTCAGGTACGATGATTCTAACTGAAATAAGTCACACAGAAAAAGAAACATCATACGATATCAGTAATACACGGAATGTAAACTTGGCTACACAGGAACTGAATTACAGAACAGAACAGGGTCTCAAATTTAGAAAACCAACTTATGCTTGTTTAAGGGTAAAGGTGAGTTGGGGTGCTGCATAAAACCAGAGATTGAAATGAGCACAGATAAAGTTCCTTAAGCCAAATATGGAATAGACAAGAGCTACTCCTTGCTCAACGAAATGGACTCAACACCCCATATTAAACGCCTAAGAATGTACCTGACTCTTAAGTATCTTAAAACCTATGGATTGCTATGTCTCCGAAAGAGAATCAAGCATGTGTACAGGGACATAAACGCAGCAGTGGTAGGATTGGAGAGGTTCGGTGAGCAAATGAAGACCCTTTGAAGTCATATTGCATGGTACCCATTCCACGGGTTTCAACTACCCAGGTTTAAGGTATTCTTCCTTCAGCTAAATCATGCATGTGGAACCTAGAGTATGATCAACCATGTGATCGGGAGACGTGTTCAAATATGTCTCAGTTTTCGTACCCTGGTACTCGGGTGCAACATTCCAGACGCTTTACTAACACTCTCCCGACTTGGAGAGTCAGTCCCTTTAACCTCCTGTTTGGCCCAGTTTGCAATTTCTGCGGAAGATGAACAGGAATAGCGAGAACCAATGAGAGACTAGCTGGAGGTGTCTGGACGGGCAAATTTAACTCTCATTTCCCACCAGGAAGAGGAAATAACCAAAGGCTCAGCGTGCCGTGCCGGAACCAGATTAGGGCCTGAAGCCATCCTGCGGTGTTGCGGCCAGCTCACAAGAAAACGAGTTGAAGAAAGGAGCTCAGGGGCACTGTAATTCACAAACCTGCAGAGTTATAAATGACAACTATCGTCCAAAAATATACTGAAGTAAGGCTGCCAAGAGGACTTGAAAGTGGGGCAGAATTGCAGGAAACCGATTTCAGGAGGTAGACTGGAATTGCATTGAAAGCATAGGAAAAGAGGCAGAACGTCCACAATGATGCACTTGGCCAAAAAGGGCGTATGCGTTTTTTCCTGAATATATTCAGGAAAAAACGCATACGCCCTTTTTGGCCAACCAAGCAAGCTTGCAAAGGAAATCTGCACTACAATGAAGTCTCACTTCCCCCCGGTCAAAAGGGCCATCTGAGAAAAGTGTAAAATCCAGAAAGGCAGGACAGGCCATGGAGAACTGGGAGCCTTGTTATGCTGATGGGCGGGATGTAAATTGCCAACAGACACTCGGGAGAAGTGTATGGTGTTTCCTGAAACATCTAAAAAACAAAGCAACAGAGCCTAGGGCACTTCCACTTATGGTCCTATAGCTTAGGGAAATTAAAATCAAAAAGATACAGCCACCCCAATGTTTGGGACGCCTCTGTTTACAAGAACCTCGTTTACCGTACAAGTTCAATATCACAGAAAGTGAAAAATGGATAAAGAACTTGTGGTACTTACGTACAATGCAGTATCACTCAGCAGTGAAATCTATGTCATCAGGCCCGTAGCAGCACAATGAGTGGATTCAGGTACGATGATTCTAACTGAAATAAGTCACACAGAAAAAGAAACATCATACGATATCAGTAATACACGGAATGTAAACTTGGCTACACAGGAACTGAATTACAGAACAGAACAGGGTCTCAAATTTAGAAAACCAACTTATGCTTGTTTAAGGGTAAAGGTGAGTTGGGGTGCTGCATAAAACCAGAGATTGAAATGAGCACAGATAAAGTTCCTTAAGCCAAATATGGAATAGACAAGAGCTACTCCTTGCTCAACGAAATGGACTCAACACCGCATATTAAACGCCTAAGAATGTACCTGACTCTTAAGTATCTTAAAACCTATGGATTGCTATGTCTCCGAAAGAGAATCAAGCATGTGTACAGGGACATAAACGCAGCAGTGATAGGATTGGAGAGGTTCGGTGAGCAAATGAAGACCCTTTGAAGTCATATTGCATGGTACCCATTCCACGGGTTTCAACTACCCAGGTTTAAGGTATTCTTCCTTCAGCTAAAACATGCATGTGGAACCTAGAGTATGATCAACCATGTGATCGGGAGACGTGTTCAAATATGTCTCAGTTTTCGTACCCTGGTACTCGGGTGCAACATTCCAGACGCTTTACTAACACTCTCCCGACTTGGAGAGTCAGTCCCTTTAACCTCCTGTTTGGCCCAGTTTGCAATTTCTGCGGAAGATGAACAGGAATAGCGAGAACCAATGAGAGACTAGCTGGAGGTGTCTGGACGGGCAAATTTAACTCTCATTTCCCACCAGGAAGAGGAAAGAACCAAAGGCTCAGCGTGCCGTGCCGGAACCAGATTAGGGCCTGAAGCCATCCTGCGGTGTTGCGGCCAGCTCACAAGAAAACGAGTTGAAGAAAGGAGCTCAGGGGCACTGTAATTCACAAACCTGCAGAGTTATAAATGACAACTATCGTCCAAAAATGTACTGAAGTAAGGCTGCCAAGAGGACTTGAAAGCGGGGCAGAATTGCAGGAAACCGATTTCAGGAGGTAGACTGGAATTGCATTGAAAGCATAGGAAAAGAGGCAGAACGTCCACAATGATGCACTTGGCCAAAAAGGGCGTATGCGTTTTTTCCTGAATATATTCAGGAAAAAACGCATACGCCCTTTTTGGCCAACCAAGCAAGCTTGCAAAGGAAATCTGCACTGCAATGAAGTCTCACTTCCCCCCGGTCAAAAGGGCCATCTGAAAAAAGTGTAAAATCCAGAAAGGCAGGACAGGCCATGGAGAACTGGGAGCCTTGTTATGCTGATGGGCGGGATGTAAATTGCCAACAGACACTCGGGAGAAGTGTATGGTGTTTCCTGAAACATCTAAAAAACAAAGCAACAGAGCCTAGGGCACTTCCACTTATGGTCCTATAGCTTAGGGAAATTAAAATCAAAAAGATACAGCCACCCCAATGTTTGGGACGCCTCTGTTTACAAGAACCTCGTTTACCATACAAGTTCAATATCACAGAAAGTGAAAAATGGATAAAGAACTTGTGGTACTTACGTACAATGCAGTATCACTCAGCAGTGAAATCTATGTCATCAGGCCCGTAGCAGCACAATGAGTGGATTCAGGTACGATGATTCTAACTGAAATAAGTCACACAGAAAAAGAAACATCATACGATATCAGTAATACACGGAATGTAAACTTGGCTACACAGGAACTGAATTACAGAACAGAACAGGGTCTCAAATTTAGAAAACCAACTTATGCTTGTTTAAGGGTAAAGGTGAGTTGGGGTGCTGCATAAAACCAGAGATTGAAATGAGCACAGATAAAGTTCCTTAAGCCAAATATGGAATAGACAAGAGCTACTCCTTGCTCAACGAAATGGACTCAACACCGCATATTAAACGCCTAAGAATGTACCTGACTCTTAAGTATCTTAAAACCTATGGATTGCTATGTCTCCGAAAGAGAATCAAGCATGTGTACAGGGACATAAACGCAGCAGTGATAGGATTGGAGAGGTTCGGTGAGCAAATGAAGAGCCTTTGAAGTCATATTGCATGGTACCCATTCCACGGGTTTCAACTACCCAGGTTTAAGGTATTCTTCCTTCAGCTAAAACATGCATGTGGAACCTAGAGTATGATCAACCATGTGATCGGGAGACGTGTTCAAATATGTCTCAGTTTTCGTACCCTGGTACTCGGGTGCAACATTCCAGACGCTTTACTAACACTCTCCCGACTTGGAGAGTCAGTCCCTTTAACCTCCTGTTTGGCCCAGTTTGCAATTTCTGCGGAAGATGAACAGGAATAGCGAGAACCAATGAGAGACTAGCTGGAGGTGTCTGGACGGGCAAATTTAACTCTCATTTCCCACCAGGAAGAGGAAATAACCAAAGGCTCAGCGTGCCGTGCCGGAACCAGATTAGGGCCTGAAGCCATCCTGCGGTGTTGCGGCCAGCTCACAAGAAAACGAGTTGAAGAAAGGAGCTCAGGGGCACTGTAATTCACAAACCTGCAGAGTTATAAATGACAACTATCGTCCAAAAATATACTGAAGTAAGGCTGCCAAGAGGACTTGAAAGCGGGGCAGAGTTGCAGGAAACCGATTTCAGGAGGTAGACTGGAATTGCATTGAAAGCATAGGAAAAGAGGCAGAACGTCCACAATGATGCACTTGGCCAAAAAGGGCGTATGCGTTTTTTCCTGAATATATTCAGGAAAAAACGCATACGCCCTTTTTGGCCAACCAAGCAAGCTTGCAAAGGAAATCTGCACTACAATGAAGTCTCACTTCCCCCCGGTCAAAAGGGCCATCTGAAAAACGTGTAAAATCCAGAAAGGCAGGACAGGCCATGGAGAACTGGGAGCCTTGTTATGCTGATGGGCGGGATGTAAATTGCCAACAGACACTCGGGAGAAGTGTATGGTGTTTCCTGAAACATCTAAAAAACAAAGCAACAGAGCCTAGGGCACTTCCACTTATGGTCCTATAGCTTAGGGAAATTAAAATCAAAAAGATACAGCCACCCCAATGTTTGGGACGCCTCTGTTTACAAGAACCTCGTTTACCGTACAAGTTCAATATCACAGAAAGTGAAAAATGGATAAAGAACTTGTGGTACTTACGTACAATGCAGTATCACTCAGCAGTGAAATCTATGTCATCAGGCCCGTAGCAGCACAATGAGTGGATTCAGGTACGATGATTCTAACTGAAATAAGTCACACAGAAAAAGAAACATCATACGATATCAGTAATACACGGAATGTAAACTTGGCTACACAGGAACTGAATTACAGAACAGAACAGGGTCTCAAATTTAGAAAACCAACTTATGCTTGTTTAAGGGTAAAGGTGAGTTGGGGTGCTGCATAAAACCAGAGATTGAAATGAGCACAGATAAAGTTCCTTAAGCCAAATATGGAATAGACAAGAGCTACTCCTTGCTCAACGAAATGGACTCAACACCGCATATTAAACGCCTAAGAATGTACCTGACTCTTAAGTATCTTAAAACCTATGGATTGCTATGTCTCCGAAAGAGAATCAAGCATGTGTACAGGGACATAAACGCAGCAGTGATAGGATTGGAGAGGTTCGGTGAGCAAATGAAGACCCTTTGAAGTCATATTGCATGGTACCCATTCCACGGGTTTCAACTACCCAGGTTTAAGGTATTCTTCCTTCAGCTAAAACATGCATGTGGAACCTAGAGTATGATCAACCATGTGATCGGGAGACGTGTTCAAATATGTCTCAGTTTTCGTACCCTGGTACTCGGGTGCAACATTCCAGACGCTTTACTAACACTCTCCCGACTTGGAGAGTCAGTCCCTTTAACCTCCTGTTTGGCCCAGTTTGCAATTTCTGCGGAAGATGAACAGGAATAGCGAGAACCAATGAGAGACTAGCTGGAGGTGTCTGGACGGGCAAATTTAACTCTCATTTCCCACCAGGAAGAGGAAAGAACCAAAGGCTCAGCGTGCCGTGCCGGAACCAGATTAGGGCCTGAAGCCATCCTGCGGTGTTGCGACCAGCTCACAAGAAAACGAGTTGAAGAAAGGAGCTCAGGGGCACTGTAATTCACAAACCTGCAGAGTTATAAATGACAACTATCGTCCAAAAATGTACTGAAGTAAGGCTGCCAAGAGGACTTGAAAGCGGGGCAGAATTGCAGGAAACCGATTTCAGGAGGTAGACTGGAATTGCATTGAAAGCATAGGAAAAGAGGCAGAACGTCCACAATGATGCACTTGGCCAAAAAGGGCGTATGCGTTTTTTCCTGAATATATTCAGGAAAAAACGCATACGCCCTTTTTGGCCAACCAAGCAAGCTTGCAAAGGAAATCTGCACTGCAATGAAGTCTCACTTCCCCCCGGTCAAAAGGGCCATCTGAAAAAAGTGTAAAATCCAGAAAGGCAGGACAGGCCATGGAGAACTGGGAGCCTTGTTATGCTGATGGGCGGGATGTAAATTGCCAACAGACACTCGGGAGAAGTGTATGGTGTTTCCTGAAACATCTAAAAAACAAAGCAACAGAGCCTAGGGCACTTCCACTTATGGTCCTATAGCTTAGGGAAATTAAAATCAAAAAGATACAGCCACCCCAATGTTTGGGACGCCTCTGTTTACAAGAACCTCGTTTACCGTACAACTTCAATATCACAGAAAGTGAAAAATGGATAAAGAACTTGTGGTACTTACGTACAATGCAGTATCACTCAGCAGTGAAATCTATGTCATCAGGCCCGTAGCAGCACAATGAGTGGATTCAGGTACGATGATTCTAACTGAAATAAGTCACACAGAAAAAGAAACATCATAAGATATCAGTAATACACGGAATGTCAACTTGGCTACACAGGAACTGAATTACAGAACAGAACAGGGTCTCAAATTTAGAAAACCAACTTATGCTTGTTTAAGGGTAAAGGTGAGTTGGGGTGCTGCATAAAACCAGAGATTGAAATGAGCACAGATAAAGTTCCTTAAGCCAAATATGGAATAGACAAGAGCTACTCCTTGCTCAACGAAATGGACTCAACACCGCATATTAAACGCCTAAGAATGTACCTGACTCTTAAGTATCTTAAAACCTATGGATTGCTATGTCTCCGAAAGAGAATCAAGCATGTGTACAGGGACATAAACGCAGCAGTGATAGGATTGGAGAGGTTCGGTGAGCAAATGAAGAGCCTTTGAAGTCATATTGCATGGTACCCATTCCACGGGTTTCAACTACCCAGGTTTAAGGTATTCTTCCTTCAGCTAAAACATGCATGTGGAACCTAGAGTATGATCAACCATGTGATCGGGAGACGTGTTCAAATATGTCTCAGTTTTCGTACCCTGGTACTCGGGTGCAACATTCCAGACGCTTTACTAACACTCTCCCGACTTGGAGAGTCAGTCCCTTTAACCTCCTGTTTGGCCCAGTTTGCAATTTCTGCGGAAGATGAACAGGAATAGCGAGAACCAATGAGAGACTAGCTGGAGGTGTCTGGACGGGCAAATTTAACTCTCATTTCCCACCAGGAAGAGGAAATAACCAAAGGCTCAGCGTGCCGTGCCGGAACCAGATTAGGGCCTGAAGCCATCCTGCGGTGTTGCGGCCAGCTCACAAGAAAACGAGTTGAAGAAAGGAGCTCAGGGGCACTGTAATTCACAAACCTGCAGAGTTATAAATGACAACTATCGTCCAAAAATGTACTGAAGTAAGGCTGCCAAGAGGACTTGAAAGCGGGGCAGAATTGCAGGAAACCGATTTCAGGAGGTAGACTGGAATTGCATTGAAAGCATAGGAAAAGAGGCAGAACGTCCACAATGATGCACTTGGCCAAAAAGGGCGTATGCGTTTTTTCCTGAATATATTCAGGAAAAAACGCATACGCCCTTTTTGGCCAACCAAGCAAGCTTGCAAAGGAAATCTGCACTACAATGAAGTCTCACTTCCCCCCGGTCAAAAGGGCCATCTGAAAAAAGTGTAAAATCCAGAAAGGCAGGACAGGCCATGGAGAACTGGGAGCCTTGTTATGCTGATGGGCGGGATGTAAATTGCCAACAGACACTCGGGAGAAGTGTATGGTGTTTCCTGAAACATCTAAAAAACAAAGCAACAGAGCCTAGGGCACTTCCACTTATGGTCCTATAGCTTAGGGAAATTAAAATCAAAAAGATACAGCCACCCCAATGTTTGGGACGCCTCTGTTTACAAGAACCTCGTTTACCGTACAACTTCAATATCACAGAAACTGAAAAATGGATAAAGAACTTGTGGTACTTACGTACAATGCAGTATCACTCAGCAGTGAAATCTATGTCATCAGGCCCGTAGCAGCACAATGAGTGGATTCAGGTACGATGATTCTAACTGAAATAAGTCACACAGAAAAAGAAACATCATAAGATATCAGTAATACACGGAATGTAAACTTGGCTACACAGGAACTGAATTACAGAACAGAACAGGGTCTCAAATTTAGAAAACCAACTTATGCTTGTTTAAGGGTAAAGGTGAGTTGGGGTGCTGCATAAAACCAGAGATTGAAATGAGCACAGATAAAGTTCCTTAAGCCAAATATGGAATAGACAAGAGCTACTCCTTGCTCAACGAAATGGACTCAACACCGCATATTAAACGCCTAAGAATGTACCTGACTCTTAAGTATCTTAAAACCTATGGATTGCTATGTCTCCGAAAGAGAATCAAGCATGTGTACACGGACATAAACGCAGCAGTGATAGGATTGGAGAGGTTCGGTGAGCAAATGAAGAGCCTTTGAAGTCATATTGCATGGTACCCATTCCACGGGTTTCAACTACCCAGGTTTAAGGTATTCTTCCTTCAGCTAAAACATGCATGTGGAACCTAGAGTATGATCAACCATGTGATCGGGAGACGTGTTCAAATATGTCTCAGTTTTCGTACCCTGGTACTCGGGTGCAACATTCCAGACGCTTTACTAACACTCTCCCGACTTGGAGAGTCAGTCCCTTTAACCTCCTGTTTGGCCCAGTTTGCAATTTCTGCGGAAGATGAACAGGAATAGCGAGAACCAATGAGAGACTAGCTGGAGGTGTCTGGACGGGCAAATTTAACTCTCATTTCCCACCAGGAAGAGGAAATAACCAAAGGCTCAGCGTGCCGTGCCGGAACCAGATTAGGGCCTGAAGCCATCCTGCGGTGTTGCGGCCAGCTCACAAGAAAACGAGTTGAAGAAAGGAGCTCAGGGGCACTGTAATTCACAAACCTGCAGAGTTATAAATGACAACTATCGTCCAAAAATATACTGAAGTAAGGCTGCCAAGAGGACTTGAAAGCGGGGCAGAATTGCAGGAAACCGATTTCAGGAGGTAGACTGGAATTGCATTGAAAGCATAGGAAAAGAGGCAGAACGTCCACAATGATGCACGTGGCCAAAAAGGGCGTATGCGTTTTTTCCTGAATATATTCAGGAAAAAACGCATACGCCCTTTTTGGCCAACCAAGCAAGCTTGCAAAGGAAATCTGCACTACAATGAAGTCTCACTTCCCCCCGGTCAAAAGGGCCATCTGAAAAAAGTGTAAAATCCAGAAAGGCAGGACAGGCCATGGAGAACTGGGAGCCTTGTTATGCTGATGGGCGGGATGTAAATTGCCAACAGACACTCGGGAGAAGTGTATGGTGTTTCCTGAAACATCTAAAAAACAAAGCAACAGAGCCTAGGGCACTTCCACTTATGGTCCTATAGCTTAGGGAAATTAAAATCAAAAAGATACAGCCACCCCAATGTTTGGGACGCCTCTGTTTACAAGAACCTCGTTTACCGTACAAGTTCAATATCACAGAAAGTGAAAAATGGATAAAGAACTTGTGGTACTTACGTACAATGCAGTATCACTCAGCAGTGAAATCTATGTCATCAGGCCCGTAGCAGCACAATGAGTGGATTCAGGTACGATGATTCTAACTGAAATAAGTCACACAGAAAAAGAAACATCATACGATATCAGTAATACACGGAATGTAAACTTGGCTACACAGGAACTGAATTACAGAACAGAACAGGGTCTCAAATTTAGAAAACCAACTTATGCTTGTTTAAGGGTAAAGGTGAGTTGGGGTGCTGCATAAAACCAGAGATTGAAATGAGCACAGATAAAGTTCCTTAAGCCAAATATGGAATAGACAAGAGCTACTCCTTGCTCAACGAAATGGACTCAACACCGCATATTAAACGCCTAAGAATGTACCTGACTCTTAAGTATCTTAAAACCTATGGATTGCTATGTCTCCGAAAGAGAATCAAGCATGTGTACAGGGACATAAACGCAGCAGTGATAGGATTGGAGAGGTTCGGTGAGCAAATGAAGAGCCTTTGAAGTCATATTGCATGGTACCCATTCCACGGGTTTCAACTACCCAGGTTTAAGGTATTCTTCCTTCAGCTAAAACATGCATGTGGAACCTAGAGTATGATCAACCATGTGATCGGGAGACGTGTTCAAATATGTCTCAGTTTTCGTACCCTGGTACTCGGGTGCAACATTCCAGACGCTTTACTAACACTCTCCCGACTTGGAGAGTCAGTCCCTTTAACCTCCTGTTTGGCCCAGTTTGCAATTTCTGCGGAAGATGAACAGGAATAGCGAGAACCAATGAGAGACTAGCTGGAGGTGTCTGGACGGGCAAATTTAACTCTCATTTCCCACCAGGAAGAGGAAATAACCAAAGGCTCAGCGTGCCGTGCCGGAACCAGATTAGGGCCTGAAGCCATCCTGCGGTGTTGCGGCCAGCTCACAAGAAAACGAGTTGAAGAAAGGAGCTCAGGGGCACTGTAATTCACAAACCTGCAGAGTTATAAATGACAACTATCGTCCAAAAATGTACTGAAGTAAGGCTGCCAAGAGGACTTGAAAGCGGGGCAGAATTGCAGGAAACCGATTTCAGGAGGTAGACTGGAATTGCATTGAAAGCATAGGAAAAGAGGCAGAACGTCCACAATGATGCACTTGGCCAAAAAGGGCGTATGCGTTTTTTCCTGAATATATTCAGGAAAAAACGCATACGCCCTTTTTGGCCAACCAAGCAAGCTTGCAAAGGAAATCTGCACTACAATGAAGTCTCACTTCCCCCCGGTCAAAAGGGCCATCTGAAAAAAGTGTAAAATCCAGAAAGGCAGGACAGGCCATGGAGAACTGGGAGCCTTGTTATGCTGATGGGCGGGATGTAAATTGCCAACAGACACTCGGGAGAAGTGTATGGTGTTTCCTGAAACATCTAAAAAACAAAGCAACAGAGCCTAGGGCACTTCCACTTATGGTCCTATAGCTTAGGGAAATTAAAATCAAAAAGATACAGCCACCCCAATGTTTGGGACGCCTCTGTTTACAAGAACCTCGTTTACCGTACAAGTTCAATATCACAGAAAGTGAAAAATGGATAAAGAACTTGTGGTACTTACGTACAATGCAGTATCACTCAGCAGTGAAATCTATGTCATCAGGCCCGTAGCAGCACAATGAGTGGATTCAGGTACGATGATTCTAACTGAAATAAGTCACACAGAAAAAGAAACATCATACGATATCAGTAATACACGGAATGTAAACTTGGCTACACAGGAACTGAATTACAGAACAGAACAGGGTCTCAAATTTAGAAAACCAACTTATGCTTGTTTAAGGGTAAAGGTGAGTTGGGGTGCTGCATAAAACCAGAGATTGAAATGAGCACAGATAAAGTTCCTTAAGCCAAATATGGAATAGACAAGAGCTACTCCTTGCTCAACGAAATGGACTCAACACCGCATATTAAACGCCTAAGAATGTACCTGACTCTTAAGTATCTTAAAACCTATGGATTGCTATGTCTCCGAAAGAGAATCAAGCATGTGTACAGGGACATAAACGCAGCAGTGATAGGATTGGAGAGGTTCGGTGAGCAAATGAAGACCCTTTGAAGTCATATTGCATGGTACCCATTCCACGGGTTTCAACTACCCAGGTTTAAGGTATTCTTCCTTCAGCTAAAACATGCATGTGGAACCTAGAGTATGATCAACCATGTGATCGGGAGACGTGTTCAAATATGTCTCAGTTTTCGTACCCTGGTACTCGGGTGCAACATTCCAGACGCTTTACTAACACTCTCCCGACTTGGAGAGTCAGTCCCTTTAACCTCCTGTTTGGCCCAGTTTGCAATTTCTGCGGAAGATGAACAGGAATAGCGAGAACCAATGAGAGACTAGCTGGAGGTGTCTGGACGGGCAAATTTAACTCTCATTTCCCACCAGGAAGAGGAAAGAACCAAAGGCTCAGCGTGCCGTGCCGGAACCAGATTAGGGCCTGAAGCCATCCTGCGGTGTTGCGGCCAGCTCACAAGAAAACGAGTTGAAGAAAGGAGCTCAGGGGCACTGTAATTCACAAACCTGCAGAGTTATAAATGACAACTATCGTCCAAAAATGTACTGAAGTAAGGCTGCCAAGAGGACTTGAAAGCGGGGCAGAATTGCAGGAAACCGATTTCAGGAGGTAGACTGGAATTGCATTGAAAGCATAGGAAAAGAGGCAGAACGTCCACAATGATGCACTTGGCCAAAAAGGGCGTATGCGTTTTTTCCTGAATATATTCAGGAAAAAACGCATACGCCCTTTTTGGCCAACCAAGCAAGCTTGCAAAGGAAATCTGCACTGCAATGAAGTCTCACTTCCCCCCGGTCAAAAGGGCCATCTGAAAAAAGTGTAAAATCCAGAAAGGCAGGACAGGCCATGGAGAACTGGGAGCCTTGTTATGCTGATGGGCGGGATGTAAATTTCCAACAGACACTCGGGAGAAGTGTATGGTGTTTCCTGAAACATCTAAAAAACAAAGCAACAGAGCCTAGGGCACTTCCACTTATGGTCCTATAGCTTAGGGAAATTAAAATCAAAAAGATACAGCCACCCCAATGTTTGGGACGCCTCTGTTTACAAGAACCTCGTTTACCGTACAACTTCAATATCACAGAAAGTGAAAAATGGATAAAGAACTTGTGGTACTTACGTACAATGCAGTATCACTCAGCAGTGAAATCTATGTCATCAGGCCCGTAGCAGCACAATGAGTGGATTCAGGTACGATGATTCTAACTGAAATAAGTCACACAGAAAAAGAAACATCATAAGATATCAGTAATACACGGAATGTCAACTTGGCTACACAGGAACTGAATTACAGAACAGAACAGGGTCTCAAATTTAGAAAACCAACTTATGCTTGTTTAAGGGTAAAGGTGAGTTGGGGTGCTGCATAAAACCAGAGATTGAAATGAGCACAGATAAAGTTCCTTAAGCCAAATATGGAATAGACAAGAGCTACTCCTTGCTCAACGAAATGGACTCAACACCGCATATTAAACGCCTAAGAATGTACCTGACTCTTAAGTATCTTAAAACCTATGGATTGCTATGTCTCCGAAAGAGAATCAAGCATGTGTACAGGGACATAAACGCAGCAGTGATAGGATTGGAGAGGTTCGGTGAGCAAATGAAGACCCTTTGAAGTCATATTGCATGGTACCCATTCCACGGGTTTCAACTACCCAGGTTTAAGGTATTCTTCCTTCAGCTAAAACATGCATGTGGAACCTAGAGTATGATCAACCATGTGATCGGGAGACGTGTTCAAATATGTCTCAGTTTTCGTACCCTGGTACTCGGGTGCAACATTCCAGACGCTTTACTAACACTCTCCCGACTTGGAGAGTCAGTCCCTTTAACCTCCTGTTTGGCCCAGTTTGCAATTTCTGCGGAAGATGAACAGGAATAGCGAGAACCAATGAGAGACTAGCTGGAGGTGTCTGGACGGGCAAATTTAACTCTCATTTCCCACCAGGAAGAGGAAAGAACCAAAGGCTCAGCGTGCCGTGCCGGAACCAGATTAGGGCCTGAAGCCATCCTGCGGTGTTGCGGCCAGCTCACAAGAAAACGAGTTGAAGAAAGGAGCTCAGGGGCACTGTAATTCACAAACCTGCAGAGTTATAAATGACAACTATCGTCCAAAAATGTACTGAAGTAAGGCTGCCAAGAGGACTTGAAAGCGGGGCAGAATTGCAGGAAACCGATTTCAGGAGGTAGACTGGAATTGCATTGAAAGCATAGGAAAAGAGGCAGAACGTCCACAATGATGCACTTGGCCAAAAAGGGCGTATGCGTTTTTTCCTGAATATATTCAGGAAAAAACGCATACGCCCTTTTTGGCCAACCAAGCAAGCTTGCAAAGGAAATCTGCACTGCAATGAAGTCTCACTTCCCCCCGGTCAAAAGGGCCATCTGAAAAAAGTGTAAAATCCAGAAAGGCAGGACAGGCCATGGAGAACTGGGAGCCTTGTTATGCTGATGGGCGGGATGTAAATTTCCAACAGACACTCGGGAGAAGTGTATGGTGTTTCCTGAAACATCTAAAAAACAAAGCAACAGAGCCTAGGGCACTTCCACTTATGGTCCTATAGCTTAGGGAAATTAAAATCAAAAAGATACAGCCACCCCAATGTTTGGGACGCCTCTGTTTACAAGAACCTCGTTTACCGTACAACTTCAATATCACAGAAAGTGAAAAATGGATAAAGAACTTGTGGTACTTACGTACAATGCAGTATCACTCAGCAGTGAAATCTATGTCATCAGGCCCGTAGCAGCACAATGAGTGGATTCAGGTACGATGATTCTAACTGAAATAAGTCACACAGAAAAAGAAACATCATAAGATATCAGTAATACACGGAATGTCAACTTGGCTACACAGGAACTGAATTACAGAACAGAACAGGGTCTCAAATTTAGAAAACCAACTTATGCTTGTTTAAGGGTAAAGGTGAGTTGGGGTGCTGCATAAAACCAGAGATTGAAATGAGCACAGATAAAGTTCCTTAAGCCAAATATGGAATAGACAAGAGCTACTCCTTGCTCAACGAAATGGACTCAACACCGCATATTAAACGCCTAAGAATGTACCTGACTCTTAAGTATCTTAAAACCTATGGATTGCTATGTCTCCGAAAGAGAATCAAGCATGTGTACAGGGACATAAACGCAGCAGTGATAGGATTGGAGAGGTTCGGTGAGCAAATGAAGAGCCTTTGAAGTCATATTGCATGGTACCCATTCCACGGGTTTCAACTACCCAGGTTTAAGGTATTCTTCCTTCAGCTAAAACATGCATGTGGAACCTAGAGTATGATCAACCATGTGATCGGGAGACGTGTTCAAATATGTCTCAGTTTTCGTACCCTGGTACTCGGGTGCAACATTCCAGACGCTTTACTAACACTCTCCCGACTTGGAGAGTCAGTCCCTTTAACCTCCTGTTTGGCCCAGTTTGCAATTTCTGCGGAAGATGAACAGGAATAGCGAGAACCAATGAGAGACTAGCTGGAGGTGTCTGGACGGGCAAATTTAACTCTCATTTCCCACCAGGAAGAGGAAATAACCAAAGGCTCAGCGTGCCGTGCCGGAACCAGATTAGGGCCTGAAGCCATCCTGCGGTGTTGCGGCCAGCTCACAAGAAAACGAGTTGAAGAAAGGAGCTCAGGGGCACTGTAATTCACAAACCTGCAGAGTTATAAATGACAACTATCGTCCAAAAATATACTGAAGTAAGGCTGCCAAGAGGACTTGAAAGCGGGGCAGAGTTGCAGGAAACCGATTTCAGGAGGTAGACTGGAATTGCATTGAAAGCATAGGAAAAGAGGCAGAACGTCCACAATGATGCACTTGGCCAAAAAGGGCGTATGCGTTTTTTCCTGAATATATTCAGGAAAAAACGCATACGCCCTTTTTGGCCAACCAAGCAAGCTTGCAAAGGAAATCTGCACTGCAATGAAGTCTCACTTCCCCCCGGTCAAAAGGGCCATCTGAAAAAAGTGTAAAATCCAGAAAGGCAGGACAGGCCATGGAGAACTGGGAGCCTTGTTATGCTGATGGGCGGGATGTAAATTGCCAACAGACACTCGGGAGAAGTGTATGGTGTTTCCTGAAACATCTAAAAAACAAAGCAACAGAGCCTAGGGCACTTCCACTTATGGTCCTATAGCTTAGGGAAATTAAAATCAAAAAGATACAGCCACCCCAATGTTTGGGACGCCTCTGTTTACAAGAACCTCGTTTACCGTACAACTTCAATATCACAGAAAGTGAAAAATGGATAAAGAACTTGTGGTACTTACGTACAATGCAGTATCACTCAGCAGTGAAATCTATGTCATCAGGCCCGTAGCAGCACAATGAGTGGATTCAGGTACGATGATTCTAACTGAAATAAGTCACACAGAAAAAGAAACATCATAAGATATCAGTAATACACGGCATGTCAACTTGGCTACACAGGAACTGAATTACAGAACAGAACAGGGTCTCAAATTTAGAAAACCAACTTATGCTTGTTTAAGGGTAAAGGTGAGTTGGGGTGCTGCATAAAACCAGAGATTGAAATGAGCACAGATAAAGTTCCTTAAGCCAAATATGGAATAGACAAGAGCTACTCCTTGCTCAACGAAATGGACTCAACACCGCATATTAAACGCCTAAGAATGTACCTGACTCTTAAGTATCTTAAAACCTATGGATTGCTATATCTCCGAAAGAGAATCAAGCATGTGTACAGGGACATAAACGCAGCAGTGATAGGATTGGAGAGGTTCGGTGAGCAAATGAAGAGCCTTTGAAGTCATATTGCATGGTACCCATTCCACGGGTTTCAACTACCCAGGTTTAAGGTATTCTTCCTTCAGCTAAAACATGCATGTGGAACCTAGAGTATGATCAACCATGTGATCGGGAGACGTGTTCAAATATGTCTCAGTTTTCGTACCCTGGTACTCGGGTGCAACATTCCAGACGCTTTACTAACACTCTCCCGACTTGGAGAGTCAGTCCCTTTAACCTCCTGTTTGGCCCAGTTTGCAATTTCTGCGGAACGTGAACAGGAATAGCGAGAACCAATGAGAGACTAGCTGGAGGTGTCTGGACGGGCAAATTTAACTCTCATTTCCCACCAGGAAGAGGAAATAACCAAAGGCTCAGCGTGCCGTGCCGGAACCAGATTAGGGCCTGAAGCCATCCTGCGGTGTTGCGGCCAGCTCACAAGAAAACGAGTTGAAGAAAGGAGCTCAGGGGCACTGTAATTCACAAACCTGCAGAGTTATAAATGACAACTATCGTCCAAAAATATACTGAAGTAAGGCTGCCAAAAGGACTTGAAAGCAGGGCAGAATTGCAGGAAACCGATTTCAGGAGGTAGACTGGAATTGCATTGAAAGCATAGGAAAAGAGGCAGAACGTCCACAATGATGCACTTGGCCAAAAAGGGCGTATGCGTTTTTTCCTGAATATATTCAGGAAAAAACGCATACGCCCTTTTTGGCCAACCAAGCAAGCTTGCAAAGGAAATCTGCACTACAATGAAGTCTCACTTCCCCCCGGTCAAAAGGGCCATCTGAAAAAAGTGTAAAATCCAGAAAGGCAGGACAGGCCATGGAGAACTGGGAGCCTTGTTATGCTGATGGGCGGGATGTAAATTGCCAACAGACACTCGGGAGAAGTGTATGGTGTTTCCTGAAACATCTAAAAAACAAAGCAACAGAGCCTAGGGCACTTCCACTTATGGTCCTATAGCTTAGGGAAATTAAAATCAAAAAGATACAGCCACCCCAATGTTTGGGACGCCTCTGTTTACAAGAACCTCGTTTACCGTACAAGTTCAATATCACAGAAAGTGAAAAATGGATAAAGAACTTGTGGTACTTACGTACAATGCAGTATCACTCAGCAGTGAAATCTATGTCATCAGGCCCGTAGCAGCACAATGAGTGGATTCAGGTACGATGATTCTAACTGAAATAGTCACACAGAAAAAGAAACATCATACGATATCAGTAATACACGGAATGTCAACTTGGCTACACAGGAACTGAATTACAGAACAGAACAGGGTCTCAAATTTAGAAAACCAACTTATGCTTGTTTAAGGGTAAAGGTGAGTTGGGGTGCTGCATAAAACCAGAGATTGAAATGAGCACAGATAAAGTTCCTTAAGCCAAATATGGAATAGACAAGAGCTACTCTTTGCTCAACGAAATGGACTCAACACCGCATATTAAACGCCTAAGAATGTACCTGACTCTTAAGTATCTTAAAACCTATGGATTGCTATGTCTCTGAAAGAGAATCAAGCATGTGTACAGGGACATAAACGCAGCAGTGATAGGATTGGAGAGGTTCGGTGAGCAAATGAAGAGCCTTTGAAGTCATATTGCATGGTACCCATTCCACGGGTTTCAACTACCCAGGTTTAAGGTATTCTTCCTTCAGCTAAAACATGCATGTGGAACCTAGAGTATGATCAACCATGTGATCGGGAGACGTGTTCAAATATGTCTCAGTTTTCGTACCCTGGTACTCGGGTGCAACATTCCAGACGCTTTACTAACACTCTCCCGACTTGGAGAGTCAGTCCCTTTAACCTCCTGTTTGGCCCAGTTTGCAATTTCTGCGGAACATGAACAGGAATAGCGAGAACCAATGAGAGACTAGCTGGAGGTGTCTGGACGGGCAAATTTAACTCTCATTTCCCACCAGGAAGAGGAAATAACCAAAGGCTCAGCGTGCCGTGCCGGAACCAGATTAGGGCCTGAAGCCATCCTGCGGTGTTGCGGCCAGCTCACAAGAAAACGAGTTGAAGAAAGGAGCTCAGGGGCACTGTAATTCACAAACCTGCAGAGTTATAAATGACAACTATCGTCCAAAAATATACTGAAGTAAGGCTGCCAAGAGGACTTGAAAGCGGGGCAGAATTGCAGGAAACCGATTTCAGGAGGTAGACTGGAATTGCATTGAAATCATAGGAAAAGAGGCAGAACGTCCACAATGATGCACTTGGCCAAAAAGGGCGTATGCGTTTTTTCCTGAATATATTCAGGAAAAAACGCATACGCCCTTTTTGGCCAACCAAGCAAGCTTGCAAAGGAAATCTGCACTACAATGAAGTCTCACTTCCCCCCGGTCAAAAGGGCCATCTGAAAAAAGTGTAAAATCCAGAAAGGCAGGACAGGCCATGGAGAACTGGGAGCCTTGTTATGCTGATGGGCGGGATGTAAATTGCCAACAGACACTCGGGAGAAGTGTATGGTGTTTCCTGAAACATCTAAAAAACAAAGCAACAGAGCCTAGGGCACTTCCACTTATGGTCCTATAGCTTAGGGAAATTAAAATCAAAAAGATACAGCCACCCCAATGTTTGGGACGCCTCTGTTTACAAGAACCTCGTTTACCGTACAAGTTCAATATCACAGAAAGTGAAAAATGGATAAAGAACTTGTGGTACTTACGTACAATGCAGTATCACTCAGCAGTGAAATCTATGTCATCAGGCCCGTAGCAGCACAATGAGTGGATTCAGGTACGATGATTCTAACTGAAATAGTCACACAGAAAAAGAAACATCATACGATATCAGTAATACACGGAATGTAAACTTGGCTACACAGGAACTGAATTACAGAACAGAACAGGGTCTCAAATTTAGAAAACCAACTTATGCTTGTTTAAGGGTAAAGGTGAGTTGGGGTGCTGCATAAAACCAGAGATTGAAATGAGCACAGATAAAGTTCCTTAAGCCAAATATGGAATAGACAAGAGCTACTCCTTGCTCAACGAAATGGACTCAACACCGCATATTAAACGCCTAAGAATGTACCTGACTCTTAAGTATCTTAAAACCTATGGATTGCTATGTCTCCGAAAGAGAATCAAGCATGTGTACAGGGACATAAACGCAGCAGTGATAGGATTGGAGAGGTTCGGTGAGCAAATGAAGAGCCTTTGAAGTCATATTGCATGGTACCCATTCCATGGGTTTCAACTACCCAGGTTTAAGGTATTCTTCCTTCAGCTAAAACATGCATGTGGAACCTAGAGTATGATCAACCATGTGATCGGGAGACGTGTTCAAATATGTCTCAGTTTTCGTACCCTGGTACTCGGGTGCAACATTCCAGACGCTTTACTAACACTCTCCCGACTTGGAGAGTCAGTCCCTTTAACCTCCTGTTTGGCCCAGTTTGCAATTTCTGCGGAACATGAACAGGAATAGCGAGAACCAATGAGAGACTAGCTGGAGGTGTCTGGACGGGCAAATTTAACTCTCATTTCCCACCAGGAAGAGGAAAGAACCAAAGGCTCAGCGTGCCGTGCCGGAACCAGATTAGGGCCTGAAGCCATCCTGCGGTGTTGCGACCAGCTCACAAGAAAACGAGTTGAAGAAAGGAGCTCAGGGGCACTGTAATTCACAAACCTGCAGAGTTATAAATGACAACTATCGTCCAAAAATATACTGAAGTAAGGCTGCCAAGAGGACTTGAAAGCGGGGCAGAATTGCAGGAAACCGATTTCAGGAGGTAGACTGGAATTGCATTGAAAGCATAGGAAAAGAGGCAGAACGTCCACAATGATGCACTTGGCCAAAAAGGGCGTATGCGTTTTTTCCTGAATATATTCAGGAAAAAACGCATACGCCCTTTTTGGCCAACCAAGCAAGCTTGCAAAGGAAATCTGCACTACAATGAAGTCTCACTTCCCCCCGGTCAAAAGGGCCATCTGAAAAAAGTGTAAAATCCAGAAAGGCAGGACAGGCCATGGAGAACTGGGAGCCTTGTTATGCTGATGGGCGGGATGTAAATTGCCAACAGACACTCGGGAGAAGTGTATGGTGTTTCCTGAAACATCTAAAAAACAAAGCAACAGAGCCTAGGGCACTTCCACTTATGGTCCTATAGCTTAGGGAAATTAAAATCAAAAAGATACAGCCACCCCAATGTTTGGGACGCCTCTGTTTACAAGAACCTCGTTTACCGTACAAGTTCAATATCACAGAAAGTGAAAAATGGATAAAGAACTTGTGGTACTTACGTACAATGCAGTATCACTCAGCAGTGAAATCTATGTCATCAGGCCCGTAGCAGCACAATGAGTGGATTCAGGTACGATGATTCTAACTGAAATAGTCACACAGAAAAAGAAACATCATACGATATCAGTAATACACGGAATGTAAACTTGGCTACACAGGAACTGAATTACAGAACAGAACAGGGTCTCAAATTTAGAAAACCAACTTATGCTTGTTTAAGGGTAAAGGTGAGTTGGGGTGCTGCATAAAACCAGAGATTGAAATGAGCACAGATAAAGTTCCTTAAGCCAAATATGGAATAGACAAGAGCTACTCCTTGCTCAACGAAATGGACTCAACACCGCATATTAAACGCCTAAGAATGTACCTGACTCTTAAGTATCTTAAAACCTATGGATTGCTATGTCTCCGAAAGAGAATCAAGCATGTGTACAGGGACATAAACGCAGCAGTGATAGGATTGGAGAGGTTCGGTGAGCAAATGAAGAGCCTTTGAAGTCATATTGCATGGTACCCATTCCATGGGTTTCAACTACCCAGGTTTAAGGTATTCTTCCTTCAGCTAAAACATGCATGTGGAACCTAGAGTATGATCAACCATGTGATCGGGAGACGTGTTCAAATATGTCTCAGTTTTCGTACCCTGGTACTCGGGTGCAACATTCCAGACGCTTTACTAACACTCTCCCGACTTGGAGAGTCAGTCCCTTTAACCTCCTGTTTGGCCCAGTTTGCAATTTCTGCGGAACATGAACAGGAATAGCGAGAACCAATGAGAGACTAGCTGGAGGTGTCTGGACGGGCAAATTTAACTCTCATTTCCCACCAGGAAGAGGAAATAACCAAAGGCTCAGCGTGCCGTGCCGGAACCAGATTAGGGCCTGAAGCCATCCTGCGGTGTTGCGACCAGCTCACAAGAAAACGAGTTGAAGAAAGGAGCTCAGGGGCACTGTAATTCACAAACCTGCAGAGTTATAAATGACAACTATCGTCCAAAAATATACTGAAGTAAGGCTGCCAAGAGGACTTGAAAGCGGGGCAGAATTGCAGGAAACCGATTTCAGGAGGTAGACTGGAATTGCATTGAAAGCATAGGAAAAGAGGCAGAACGTCCACAATGATGCACTTGGCCAAAAAGGGCGTATGCGTTTTTTCCTGAATATATTCAGGAAAAAACGCATACGCCCTTTTTGGCCAACCAAGCAAGCTTGCAAAGGAAATCTGCACTACAATGAAGTCTCACTTCCCCCCGGTCAAAAGGGCCATCTGAAAAAAGTGTAAAATCCAGAAAGGCAGGACAGGCCATGGAGAACTGGGAGCCTTGTTATGCTGATGGGCGGGATGTAAATTGCCAACAGACACTCGGGAGAAGTGTATGGTGTTTCCTGAAACATCTAAAAAACAAAGCAACAGAGCCTAGGGCACTTCCACTTATGGTCCTATAGCTTAGGGAAATTAAAATCAAAAAGATACAGCCACCCCAATGTTTGGGACGCCTCCGTTTACAAGAACCTCGTTTACCGTACAAGTTCAATATCACAGAAAGTGAAAAATGGATAAAGAACTTGTGGTACTTACGTACAATGCAGTATCACTCAGCAGTGAAATCTATGTCATCAGGCCCGTAGCAGCACAATGAGTGGATTCAGGTACGATGATTCTAACTGAAATAAGTCACACAGAAAAAGAAACATCATAAGATATCAGTAATACACGGAATGTCAACTTGGCTACACAGGAACTGAATTACAGAACAGAACAGGGTCTCAAATTTAGAAAACCAACTTATGCTTGTTTAAGGGTAAAGGTGAGTTGGGGTGCTGCATAAAACCAGAGATTGAAATGAGCACAGATAAAGTTCCTTAAGCCAAATATGGAATAGACAAGAGCTACTCCTTGCTCAACGAAATGGACTCAACACCGCATATTAAACGCCTAAGAATGTACCTGACTCTTAAGTATCTTAAAACCTATGGATTGCTATGTCTCCGAAAGAGAATCAAGCATGTGTACAGGGACATAAACGCAGCAGTGATAGGATTGGAGAGGTTCGGTGAGCAAATGAAGAGCCTTTGAAGTCATATTGCATGGTACCCATTCCACGGGTTTCAACTACCCAGGTTTAAGGTATTCTTCCTTCAGCTAAAACATGCATGTGGAACCTAGAGTATGATCAACCATGTGATCGGGAGACGTGTTCAAATATGTCTCAGTTTTCGTACCCTGGTACTCGGGTGCAACATTCCAGACGCTTTACTAACACTCTCCCGACTTGGAGAGTCAGTCCCTTTAACCTCCTGTTTGGCCCAGTTTGCAATTTCTGCGGAACATGAACAGGAATAGCGAGAACCAATGAGAGACTAGCTGGAGGTGTCTGGACGGGCAAATTTAACTCTCATTTCCCACCAGGAAGAGGAAATAACCAAAGGCTCAGCGTGCCGTGCCGGAACCAGATTAGGGCCTGAAGCCATCCTGCGGTGTTGCGGCCAGCTCACAAGATAACGAGTTGAAGAAAGGAGCTCAGGGGCACTGTAATTCACAAACCTGCAGAGTTATAAATGACAACTATCGTCCAAAAATGTACTGAAGTAAGGCTGCCAAGAGGACTTGAAAGCGGGGCAGAATTGCAGGAAACCGATTTCAGGAGGTAGACTGGAATTGCATTGAAAGCATAGGAAAAGAGGCAGAACGTCCACAATGATGCACTTGGCCAAAAAGGGCGTATGCGTTTTTTCCTGAATATATTCAGGAAAAAACGCATACGCCCTTTTTGGCCAACCAAGCAAGCTTGCAAAGGAAATCTGCACTACAATGAAGTCTCACTTCCCCCCGGTCAAAAGGGCCATCTGAAAAAAGTGTAAAATCCAGAAAGGCAGGACAGGCCATGGAGAACTGGGAGCCTTGTTATGCTGATGGGCGGGATGTAAATTGCCAACAGACACTCGGGAGAAGTGTATGGTGTTTCCTGAAACATCTAAAAAACAAAGCAACAGAGCCTAGGGCACTTCCACTTATGGTCCTATAGCTTAGGGAAATTAAAATCAAAAAGATACAGCCACCCCAATGTTTGGGACGCCTCTGTTTACAAGAACCTCGTTTACCGTACAAGTTCAATATCACAGAAAGTGAAAAATGGATAAAGAACTTGTGGTACTTACGTACAATGCAGTATCACTCAGCAGTGAAATCTATGTCATCAGGCCCGTAGCAGCACAATGAGTGGATTCAGGTACGATGATTCTAACTGAAATAAGTCACACAGAAAAAGAAACATCATAAGATATCAGTAATACACGGAATGTCAACTTGGCTACACAGGAACTGAATTACAGAACAGAACAGGGTCTCAAATTTAGAAAACCAACTTATGCTTGTTTAAGGGTAAAGGTGAGTTGGGGTGCTGCATAAAACCAGAGATTGAAATGAGCACAGATAAAGTTCCTTAAGCCAAATATGGAATAGACAAGAGCTACTCCTTGCTCAACGAAATGGACTCAACACCGCATATTAAACGCCTAAGAATGTACCTGACTCTTAAGTATCTTAAAACCTATGGATTGCTATGTCTCCGAAAGAGAATCAAGCATGTGTACAGGGACATAAACGCAGCAGTGATAGGATTGGAGAGGTTCGGTGAGCAAATGAAGACCCTTTGAAGTCATATTGCATGGTACCCATTCCACGGGTTTCAACTACCCAGGTTTAAGGTATTCTTCCTTCAGCTAAAACATGCATGTGGAACCTAGAGTATGATCAACCATGTGATCGGGAGACGTGTTCAAATATGTCTCAGTTTTCGTACCCTGGTACTCGGGTGCAAAATTCCAGACGCTTTACTAACACTCTCCCGACTTGGAGAGTCAGTCCCTTTAACCTCCTGTTTGGCCCAGTTTGCAATTTCTGCGGAAGATGAACAGGAATAGCGAGAACCAATGAGAGACTAGCTGGAGGTGTCTGGACGGGCAAATTTAACTCTCATTTCCCACCAGGAAGAGGAAATAACCAAAGGCTCAGCGTGCCGTGCCGGAACCAGATTAGGGCCTGAAGCCATCCTGCGGTGTTGCGGCCAGCTCACAAGAAAACGAGTTGAAGAAAGGAGCTCAGGGGCACTGTAATTCACAAACCTGCAGAGTTATAAATGACAACTATCGTCCAAAAATATACTGAAGTAAGGCTGCCAAGAGGACTTGAAAGCGGGGCAGAATTGCAGGAAACCGATTTCAGGAGGTAGACTGGAATTGCATTGAAAGCATAGGAAAAGAGGCAGAACGTCCACAATGATGCACTTGGCCAAAAAGGGCGTATGCGTTTTTTCCTGAATATATTCAGGAAAAAACGCATACGCCCTTTTTGGCCAACCAAGCAAGCTTGCAAAGGAAATCTGCACTACAATGAAGTCTCACTTCCCCCCGGTCAAAAGGGCCATCTGAGAAAAGTGTAAAATCCAGAAAGGCAGGACAGGCCATGGAGAACTGGGAGCCTTGTTATGCTGATGGGCGGGATGTAAATTGCCAACAGACACTCGGGAGAAGTGTATGGTGTTTCCTGAAACATCTAAAAAACAAAGCAACAGAGCCTAGGGCACTTCCACTTATGGTCCTATAGCTTAGGGAAATTAAAATCAAAAAGATACAGCCACCCCAATGTTTGGGACGCCTCTGTTTACAAGAACCTCGTTTACCGTACAAGTTCAATATCACAGAAAGTGAAAAATGGATAAAGAACTTGTGGTACTTACGTACAATGCAGTATCACTCAGCAGTGAAATCTATGTCATCAGGCCCGTAGCAGCACAATGAGTGGATTCAGGTACGATGATTCTAACTGAAATAAGTCACACAGAAAAAGAAACATCATACGATATCAGTAATACACGGAATGTAAACTTGGCTACACAGGAACTGAATTACAGAACAGAACAGGGTCTCAAATTTAGAAAACCAACTTATGCTTGTTTAAGGGTAAAGGTGAGTTGGGGTGCTGCATAAAACCAGAGATTGAAATGAGCACAGATAAAGTTCCTTAAGCCAAATATGGAATAGACAAGAGCTACTCCTTGCTCAACGAAATGGACTCAACACCGCATATTAAACGCCTAAGAATGTACCTGACTCTTAAGTATCTTAAAACCTATGGATTGCTATGTCTCCGAAAGAGAATCAAGCATGTGTACAGGGACATAAACGCAGCAGTGATAGGATTGGAGAGGTTCGGTGAGCAAATGAAGAGCCTTTGAAGTCATATTGCATGGTACCCATTCCACGGGTTTCAACTACCCAGGTTTAAGGTATTCTTCCTTCAGCTAAAACATGCATGTGGAACCTAGAGTATGATCAACCATGTGATCGGGAGACGTGTTCAAATATGTCTCAGTTTTCGTACCCTGGTACTCGGGTGCAACATTCCAGACGCTTTACTAACACTCTCCCGACTTGGAGAGTCAGTCCCTTTAACCTCCTGTTTGGCCCAGTTTGCAATTTCTGCGGAAGATGAACAGGAATAGCGAGAACCAATGAGAGACTAGCTGGAGGTGTCTGGACGGGCAAATTTAACTCTCATTTCCCACCAGGAAGAGGAAATAACCAAAGGCTCAGCGTGCCGTGCCGGAACCAGATTAGGGCCTGAAGCCATCCTGCGGTGTTGCGGCCAGCTCACAAGAAAACGAGTTGAAGAAAGGAGCTCAGGGGCACTGTAATTCACAAACCTGCAGAGTTATAAATGACAACTATCGTCCAAAAATATACTGAAGTAAGGCTGCCAAGAGGACTTGAAAGCGGGGCAGAATTGCAGGAAACCGATTTCAGGAGGTAGACTGGAATTGCATTGAAAGCATAGGAAAAGAGGCAGAACGTCCACAATGATGCACTTGGCCAAAAAGGGCGTATGCGTTTTTTCCTGAATATATTCAGGAAAAAACGCATACGCCCTTTTTGGCCAACCAAGCAAGCTTGCAAAGGAAATCTGCACTACAATGAAGTCTCACTTCCCCCCGGTCAAAAGGGCCATCTGAGAAAAGTGTAAAATCCAGAAAGGCAGGACAGGCCATGGAGAACTGGGAGCCTTGTTATGCTGATGGGCGGGATGTAAATTGCCAACAGACACTCGGGAGAAGTGTATGGTGTTTCCTGAAACATCTAAAAAACAAAGCAACAGAGCCTAGGGCACTTCCACTTATGGTCCTATAGCTTAGGGAAATTAAAATCAAAAAGATACAGCCACCCCAATGTTTGGGACGCCTCTGTTTACAAGAACCTCGTTTACCGTACAAGTTCAATATCACAGAAAGTGAAAAATGGATAAAGAACTTGTGGTACTTACGTACAATGCAGTATCACTCAGCAGTGAAATCTATGTCATCAGGCCCGTAGCAGCACAATGAGTGGATTCAGGTACGATGATTCTAACTGAAATAAGTCACACAGAAAAAGAAACATCATAAGATATCAGTAATACACGGAATGTCAACTTGGCTACACAGGAACTGAATTACAGAACAGAACAGGGTCTCAAATTTAGAAAACCAACTTATGCTTGTTTAAGGGTAAAGGTGAGTTGGGGTGCTGCATAAAACCAGAGATTGAAATGAGCACAGATAAAGTTCCTTAAGCCAAATATGGAATAGACAAGAGCTACTCCTTGCTCAACGAAATGGACTCAACACCGCATATTAAACGCCTAAGAATGTACCTGACTCTTAAGTATCTTAAAACCTATGGATTGCTATGTCTCCAAAAGAGAATCAAGCATGTGTACAGGGACATAAACGCAGCAGTGATAGGATTGGAGAGGTTCGGTGAGCAAATGAAGACCCTTTGAAGTCATATTGCATGGTACCCATTCCACGGGTTACAACTACTCAGGTTTAAGGTATTCTTCCTTCAGCTAAAACATGCATGTGGAACCTAGAGTATGATCAACCATGTGATCGGGAGACGTGTTCAAATATGTCTCAGTTTTCGTACCCTGGTACTCGGGTGCAACATTCCAGACGCTTTACTAACACTCTCCCGACTTGGAGAGTCAGTCCCTTTAACCTCCTGTTTGGCCCAGTTTGCAATTTCTGCGGAAAATGAACAGGAATAGCGAGAACCAATGAGAGACTAGCTGGAGGTGTCTGGACGGGCAAATTTAACTCTCATTTCCCACCAGGAAGAGGAAATAACCAAAGGCTCAGCGTGCCGTGCCGGAACCAGATTAGGGCCTGAAGCCATCCTGCGGTGTTGCGGCCAGCTCACAAGAAAACGAGTTGAAGAAAGGAGCTCAGGGGCACTGTAATTCACAAACCTGCAGAGTTATAAATGACAACTATCGTCCAAAAATATACTGAAGTAAGGCTGCCAAGAGGACTTGAAAGCGGGGCAGAATTGCAGGAAACCGATTTCAGGAGGTAGACTGGAATTGCATTGAAAGCATAGGAAAAGAGGCAGAACGTCCACAATGATGCACTTGGCCAAAAAGGGCGTATGCGTTTTTTCCTGAATATATTCAGGAAAAAAAGCATACGCCCTTTTTGGCCAACCAAGCAAGCTTGCAAAGGAAATCTGCACTACAATGAAGTCTCACTTCCCCCCGGTCAAAAGGGCCATCTGAAAAAAGTGTAAAATCCAGAAAGGCAGGACAGGCCATGGAGAACTGGGAGCCTTGTTATGCTGATGGGCGGGATGTAAATTGCCAACAGACACTCGGGAGAAGTGTATGGTGTTTCCTGAAACATCTAAAAAACAAAGCAACAGAGCCTAGGGCACTTCCACTTATGGTCCTATAGCTTAGGGAAATTAAAATCAAAAAGATACAGCCACCCCAATGTTTGGGACGCCTCCGTTTACAAGAACCTCGTTTACCGTACAAGTTCAATATCACAGAAAGTGAAAAATGGATAAAGAACTTGTGGTACTTACGTACAATGCAGTATCACTCAGCAGTGAAATCTATGTCATCAGGCCCGTAGCAGGACAATGAGTGGATTCAGGTACGATGATTCTAACTGAAATAAGTCACACAGAAAAAGAAACATCATAAGATATCAGTAATACACGGAATGTAAACTTGGCTACACAGGAACTGAATTACAGAACAGAACAGGGTCTCAAATTTAGAAAACCAACTTATGCTTGTTTAAGGGTAAAGGTGAGTTGGGGTGCTGCATAAAACCAGAGATTGAAATGAGCACAGATAAAGTTCCTTAAGCCAAATATGGAATAGACAAGAGCTACTCCTTGCTCAACGAAATGGACTCAACACCGCATATTAAACGCCTAAGTATGTACCTGACTCTTAAGTATCTTAAAACCTATGGATTGCTATGTCTCCGAAAGAGAATCAAGCATGTGTACAGGGACATAAACGCAGCAGTGATAGGATTGGAGAGGTTCGGTGAGCAAATGAAGACCCTTTGAAGTCATATTGCATGGTACCCATTCCACGGGTTACAACTACTCAGGTTTAAGGTATTCTTCCTTCAGCTAAAACATGCATGTGGAACCTAGAGTATGATCAACCATGTGATCGGGAGACGTGTTCAAATATGTCTCAGTTTTCGTACCCTGGTACTCGGGTGCAACATTCCAGACGCTTTACTAACACTCTCCCGACTTGGAGAGTCAGTCCCTTTAACCTCCTGTTTGGCCCAGTTTGCAATTTCTGCGGAAGATGAACAGGAATAGCGAGAACCAATGAGAGACTAGCTGGAGGTGTCTGGACGGGCAAATTTAACTCTCATTTCCCACCAGGAAGAGGAAATAACCAAAGGCTCAGCGTGCCGTGCCGGAACCAGATTAGGGCCTGAAGCCATCCTGCGGTGTTGCGGCCAGCTCACAAGAAAACGAGTTGAAGAAAGGAGCTCAGGGGCACTGTAATTCACAAACCTGCAGAGTTATAAATGACAACTATCGTCCAAAAATATACTGAAGTAAGGCTGCCAAGAGGACTTGAAAGCGGGGCAGAATTGCAGGAAACCGATTTCAGGAGGTAGACTGGAATTGCATTGAAAGCATAAGAAAAGAGGCAGAACGTCCACAATGATGCACTTGGCCAAAAAGGGCGTATGCGTTTTTTCCTGAATATATTCAGGAAAAAACGCATACGCCCTTTTTGGCCAACCAAGCAAGCTTGCAAAGGAAATCTGCACTACAATGAAGTCTCACTTCCCCCCGGTCAAAAGGGCCATCTGAAAAAAGTGTAAAATCCAGAAAGGCAGGACAGGCCATGGAGAACTGGGAGCCTTGTTATGCTGATGGGCGGGATGTAAATTGCCAACAGACACTCGGGAGAAGTGTATGGTGTTTCCTGAAACATCTAAAAAACAAAGCAACAGAGCCTAGGGCATTTCCACTTATGGTCCTATAGCTTAGGGAAATTAAAATCAAAAAGATACAGCCACCCCAATGTTTGGGACGCCTCTGTTTACAAGAACCTCGTTTACCGTACAAGTTCAATATCACAGAAAGTGAAAAATGGATAAAGAACTTGTGGTACTTACGTACAATGCAGTATCACTCAGCAGTGAAATCTATGTCATCAGGCCCGTAGCAGCACAATGAGTGGATTCAGGTACGATGATTCTAACTGAAATAAGTCACACAAAAAAAGAAACATCATAAGATATGACTAATACACGGAATGTAAACTTGGCTACACAGGAACTGAATTACAGAACAGAACAGGGTCTCAAATTTAGAAAACCAACTTATGCTTGTTTAAGGGTAAAGGTGAGTTGGGGTGCTGCATAAAACCAGAGATTGAAATGAGCACAGATAAAGTTCCTTAAGCCAAATATGGAATAGACAAGAGCTACTCCTTGCTCAACGAAATGGACTCAACACCGCATATTAAACGCCTAAGAATGTACCTGACTCTTAAGTATCTTAAAACCTATGGATTGCTATGTCTCCGAAAGAGAATCAAGCATGTGTACAGGGACATAAACGCAGCAGTGATAGGATTGGAGAGGTTCGGTGAGCAAATGAAGAGCCTTTGAAGTCATATTGCATGGTACCCATTCCACGGGTTTCAACTACCCAGGTTTAAGGTATTCTTCCTTCAGCTAAAACATGCATGTGGAACCTAGAGTATGATCAACCATGTGATCGGGAGACGTGTTCAAATATGTCTCAGTTTTCGTACCCTGGTACTCGGGTGCAACATTCCAGACGCTTTACTAACACTCTCCCGACTTGGAGAGTCAGTCCCTTTAACCTCCTGTTTGGCCCAGTTTGCAATTTCTGCGGAAGCTGAACAGGAATAGGGAGAACCAATGAGAGACTAGCTGGAGGTGTCTGGACGGGCAAATTTAACTCTCATTTCCCACCAGGAAGAGGAAAGAACCAAAGGCTCAGCGTGCTGTGCCGGAACCAGATTAGGGCCTGAAGCCATCCTGCGGTGTTGCGGCCAGGTCACAAGAAAGCGAGTTGAAGAAAGGAGCTCAGGGGCACTGTAATTCACAAACCTGCAGAGTTATAAATGACAGCTATCGTCCAAAAATATATTGAAGTAAGGCTGCCAAGAGGACTTGAAAGCGGGGCAGAATTGCAGGAAACTGATTTCAGGAGGTAGACTGGAATTGCATTGAAAGCATAGGAAAAGAGGCAGAACGTCCACAATGATGCACTTGGCCAAAAAGGGCGTATGCGTTTTTTCCTGAATATATTCAGGAAAAAACGCATACGCCCTTTTTGGCCAACCAAGCAAGCTTGCAAAGGAAATCTGCACTACAATGAAGTCTCACTTCCCCCCGGTCAAAAGGGTCATCTGAAAAACGTGTAAAATCCAGCAAGGCAGGACAGGCCATGGAGAACTGGGAGCCTTGTTATGCTGATGGGCGGGATGTAAATTGCCAACAGACACTCGGGAGAAGTGTATGGTGTTTCCTGAAACATCTAAAAAACAAAGCAACAGAGCCTAGGATACTTCCACTTATGGTCCTATAGCTTAGGGAAATTAAAATCAAAAAGACACAGCCACCCCAAAGTTTGGGACGCCTCTGTTTACAAGAACCTCATTTACAGTACAAGTTCAACATCGCAGAAAGTGAAAAATGGATAAAGAAATTGTGGTATTTACTTGCAAAGCAATATCACTCAGCAATGAAATCTATGTCATCAGGCCCTTAGCAGCACAATGAGTGGATTCAGGTATGATGATTCTAACTGAAATAAGTCGCACAGAAAAAGAAACATCATAAGTTATCAGTAATACACGGAATGTAATCTTGGCTACACAGGAACTGAATTACAGAACAGAACAGGGTCTCAAATTTAGAAAACCAACTTATGCTTGCTTAAGGGGAAAGGTGAGTTGGGGTGCTGCATAAAACCAGAGATTGAAATGAGCACAGATAAAGTTCCTTAAGCCAAATATAGAATACACAAGAGCTGCTCCTTGCTCAACGAAATGGACTCAACATCGCATATTAAACGCCTAAGAATGTACCTGACTAGTAAGTATCTTAAAACCTATGGACTGCTATGTCTCCGAAAGACAATCAAGTGTGTGTACGGGGCATAAACGCAGCAGTGATAGGATTGGAGAGGTTCGGTGAGCAAATGAAGACCCTTTGCAGTCATATTGCATGGTACCCATTCCACGGGTTTCAACTACCCAGGTTTAAGGTATTCTTCCTTCAGCTAAAACATGCATGTGGAACCTAGAGTATGATCAACCATGTGATCGGGAGACGTGTTCAAATATGTCTCAGTTTTCATACCCTGGTACTCGGGTGCAACATTCCAGACGCTTTACTAACACTCTCCCGACTTGGAGAGTCAGTCCCTTTAACCTCCTGTTTGGCCCAGTTTGCAATTTCTGCGGAAGATGAACAGGAATAGGGAGAACCAATGAGAGACTAGCTGGAGGTGTCTGGACGGGCAAATTTAACTCTCATTTCCCACCAGGAAGAGGAAATAACCAAAGGCTCAGCGTGCCGTGCCGGAACCAGATTAGGGCCTGAAGCCATCCTGCGGTGTTGCGGCCAGCTCAAAAGAAAGCGAGTTGAAGAAAGGAGCTCAGGGGCACTGTAATTCACAAACCTGCAGAGTTATAAATGACAGCTATCGTCCAAAAATATACTGAAGTAAGGCTGCCAAGAGGACTTGAAAGCGGGGCAGAATTGCAGGAAACCGATTTCAGGAGGTAGACTGGAATTGCATTGAAAGCATAGGAAAAGAGGCAGAACGTCCACAATGATGCACTTGGCCAAAAAGGGCGTATGCGTTTTTTCCTGAATATATTCAGGAAAAAACGCATATGCCCTTTTTGGCCAACCAAGCAAGCTTGCAAAGGAAATCTGCACTACAATGAAGTCTCACTTCCCCCCGGTCAAAAGGGCCATCTGAAAAAAGTGTAAAATCCAGAAAGGCAGGACAGGCCATGGAGAACTGGGAGCCTTGTTATGCTGATGGGCGGGATGTAAATTGCCAACAGACACTCGGGAGAAGTGTATGGTGTTTCCTGAAACATCTAAAAAACAAAGCAACAGAGCCTAGGGCACTTCCACTTATGGTCCTATAGCTTAGGGAAATTAAAATTAAAAAGACACAGCCACCCCAATTTGGGACGCCTCTGTTTACAAGAACCTCATTTACCGTACAAGTTCAATATCACAGAAAGTGAAAAATGGATAAAGAACTTGTGGTACTTACGTACAATGCAGTATCACTCAGCAATGAAATCTATGTCATCAGGCCCGTAGCAGCATAATGAGTGGATTCAGGTACGATGATTCTAACTGAAATAAGTCACACAGAAAAAGAAACATCATAAGATATCAGTAATACACGGAATGTAAACTTGGCTACACAGGAACTGAATTACAGAACAGAACAGGGTCTCAAATTTAGAAAACCAACTTATGCTTGCTTAAGGGGAAAGGTGAGTTGGGGTGCTGCATAAAACCAGAGATTGAAATGAGCACAGATAAAGTTCCTTAAGCCAAATATGGAATAGACAAGAGCTACTCCTTGCTCAACGAAATGGACTCAACATCCCATATTAAACGCATAAGAATGTACCTGACTAGTAAGTATCTTAAAACCTATGGATTGCTATGTCTCCAAAAGAGAATCAAGCGTGTGTACAGGGACATAAACGCAGCAGTGATAGGATTGGAGAGGTTCGGTGAGCAAATGAAGACCCTTTGAAGTCATATTGCATGGTACCCATTACACGGGTCTCAACTCTCCAGGTTTAAGTTATTCTTCCTTCAGCTAAAACATGCATGTGGAACCCAGAGTATGATCAACCGTGTGAACGGGAGACGTGTTCAAATATGTCTCAGTTTTCCTCCCCTGGTACTCGGGTGCAACATTCCAGATGCTTTACTAACACTCTCCCGACTTGGAGAGTCAGCGCCTTTAACCTCCTGTTTGGCCCAGTTTGCAATTTCTGCGGAAGATGAACAGGAATAGGGAGAACCAATGAGAGACTAGCTGGAGGTGTCTGGACTGGCATATTTAACTCTCATTTCCCACCAGGAAGAGGAAATAACCAAAGGCTCAGCGTGCCGTGCCGGAACCAGATTAGAGCCTGAAGCCATCCTGCGGTGTTGCGGCCAGCTCACAAGAAAGCGAGTTGAAGAAAGGAGCTCAGGGGCACTGTAATTCACAAACCTGCAGAGTTATAAATGACAGCTATCGTCCAAAAATATACTGAAGTAAGGCTGCCAAGAGGACTTGAAAGCGGGGCAGAATTGCAGGAAACCGATTTCAGGAGGTAGACTGGAATTGCATTGAAAGCATAGGAAAAGAGGCAGAACGTCCACAATGATGCACTTGGCCAAAAAGGGCGTATGCGTTTTTTCCTGAATATATTCAGGAAAAAACGCATACGCCCTTTTTGGCCAACCAAGCAAGCTTGCAAAGGAAATCTGCACTACAATGAAGTCTCACTTCCCCCGGTCAAAAGGGCCATCTGAAAAAAGTGTAAAATCCAGAAAGGCAGGACAGGCCATGGAGAACTGGGAGCCTTGTTATGCTGATGGGCGGGATGTAAATTGCCAACAGACACTCGGGAGAAGTGTATGGTGTTTCCTGAAACATCTAAAAAACAAAGCAACAGAGCCTAGGGCACTTCCACTTATGGTCCTATAGCTTAGGGAAATTAAAATTAAAAAGACACAGCCACCCCAATTTGGGACGCCTCTGTTTACAAGAACCTCATTTACCGTACAAGTTCAATATCACAGAAAGTGAAAAATGGATAAAGAACTTGTGGTACTTACGTACAATGCAGTATCACTCAGCAATGAAATCTATGTCATCAGGCCCGTAGCAGCATAATGAGTGGATTCAGGTACGATGATTCTAACTGAAATAAGTCACACAGAAAAAGAAACATCATAAGATATCAGTAATACACGGAATGTAAACTTGGCTACACAGGAACTGAATTACAGAACAGAACAGGGTCTCAAATTTAGAAAACCAACTTATGCTTGCTTAAGGGGAAAGGTGAGTTGGGGTGCTGCATAAAACCAGAGATTGAAATGAGCACAGATAAAGTTCCTTAAGCCAAATATGGAATAGACAAGAGCTACTCCTTGCTCAACGAAATGGACTCAACACCGCATATTAAACGCATAAGAATGTACCTGACTAGTAAGTATCTTAAAACCTATGGATTGCTATGTCTCCAAAAGAGAATCAAGCGTGTGTACAGGGACATAAACGCAGCAGTGATAGGATTGGAGAGGTTCGGTGAGCAAATGAAGACCCTTTGAAGTCATATTGCATGGTACCCATTACACGGGTCTCAACTCTCCAGGTTTAAGTTATTCTTCCTTCAGCTAAAACATGCATGTGGAACCCAGAGTATGATCAACCGTGTGAACGGGAGACGTGTTCAAATATGTCTCAGTTTTCCTCCCCTGGTTCTCGGGTGCAACATTCCAGATGCTTTACTAACACTCTCCCGACTTGGAGAGTCAGCGCCTTTAACCTCCTGTTTGGCCCAGTTTGCAATTTCTGCGGAAGATGAACAGGAATAGGGAGAACCAATGAGAGACTAGCTGGAGGTGTCTGGACTGGCAAATTTAACTCTCATTTCCCACCAGGAAGAGGAAATAACCAAAGGCTCAGCGTGCCGTGCCGGAAGCAGATTAGAGCCTGAAGCCATCCTGCGGTGTTGCGGCCAGCTCACAAGAAAGCGAGTTGAAGAAAGGAGCTCAGGGACACTGTAATTCACAAACCTGCAGAGTTATAAATGACAGCTATCGTCCAAAAATATACTGAAGTAAGGCTGCCAAGAGGACTTGAAAGCCGGGCAGAATTGCAGGAAACCAATTTCAGGAGGTAGACTGGAATTGCATTGAAAGAATAGGAAAAGAGGCAGAACGTCCACAATGATGCACTTGGCCAAAAAGGGCGTATGCGTTTTTTCCTGAATATATTCAGGAAAAAACGCATACGCCCTTTTTGGCCAACCAAGCAAGCTTGCAAAGGAAATCTGCACTACAATGAAGTCTCACTTCCCCCCGGTCAAAAGGGCCATCTGAAAAAAGTGTAAAATCCAGCAAGGCAGGACAGGCCATGGAGAACTGGGAGCCTTGTTATGCTGATTGGCGGGATGTAAATTGCCAACAGACACTCGGGAGAAGTGTATGGTGTTTCCTGAAACATCTAAAAAACAAAGCAACAGAGCCTAGGGCACTTCCACTTATGGTCCTATAGCTTAGGGAAATTAAAATCAAAAAGACACAGCCACCCCAAAGTTTGGGACGCCTCTGTTTACAAGAACCTCGTTTACAGTACAAGTTCAACATCGCAGAAAGTGAAAAATGGAAAAAGAAGTTGTGGTATTTACTTACAAAGCAATATCACTCAGCAATGAAATCTATGTCATCAGGCCCTTAGCAGCACAATGAGTGGATTCAGGTATGATGATTCTAACTGAAATAAGTCACACAGAAAAAGAAACATCATAAGATATCACTAATACACGGAATGTAAACTTGGCTACACAGGAACTGAATTCCAAAACAGAACAGGGTCTCAAATTTAGAACACTAACTTATGCTTGCTTAAGTGGAAAGGTGAGTTGGGGTGCTGCATAAAACCAGAGATTGAAATGATCACAGATAAAGTTCCTTAAGCCAAATATGGAATAGACAAGAGCTACTCCTTGCTCAACGAAATGGACTCAACACCCCATATTAAACGCCTAAGAATGTACCTGACTCTTAAGTATCTTAAAACCTATGGATTGCTATGTCTCCGAAAGAGAATCAAGCATGTGTACAGGGACATAAACGCAGCAGTGATAGGATTGGAGAGGTTCGGTGAGCAAATGAAGAGCCTTTGAAGTCATATTGCATGGTACCCATTCCACGGTTTTCAACTACCCAGGTTTAAGGTATTCTTCCTTCAGCTAAAACATGCATGTGGAACCTAGAGTATGATCAACCATGTGATCGGGAGACGTGTTCAAATATGTCTCAGTTTTCGTACCCTGGTACTCGGGTGCAACATTCCAGACGCTTTACTAACACTCTCCCGACTTGGAGAGTCAGTCCCTTTAACCTCCTGTTTGGCCCAGTTTGCAATTTCTGCGGAAGATGAACAGGAATAGCGAGAACCAATGAGAGACTAGCTGGAGGTGTCTGGACGGGCAAATTTAACTCTCATTTCCCACCAGGAAGAGGAAATAACCAAAGGCTCAGCGTGCCGTGCCGGAACCAGATTAGGGCCTGAAGCCATCCTGCGGTGTTGCGGCCAGCTCACAAGAAAACGAGTTGAAGAAAGGAGCTCAGGGGCACTGTAATTCACAAACCTGCAGAGTTATAAATGACAACTATCGTCCAAAAATATACTGAAGTAAGGCTGCCAAGAGGACTTGAAAGCGGGGCAGAATTGCAGGAAACCGATTTCAGGAGGTAGACTGGAATTGCATTGAAAGCATAGGAAAAGAGGCAGAACGTCCACAATGATGCACTTGGCCAAAAAGGGCGTATGCGTTTTTTCCTGAATATATTCAGGAAAAAACGCATACGCCCTTTTTGGCCAACCAAGCAAGCTTGCAAAGGAAATCTGCACTACAATGAAGTCTCACTTCCCCCCGGTCAAAAGGGCCATCTGAACAATGTGTAAAATCCAGCAAGGCAGGACAGGCCATGGAGAACTGGGAGCCTTGTTATGCTGATGGGCGGGATGTAAATTGCCAACAGACACTCGGGAGAAGTGTATGGTGTTTCCTGAAACATCTAAAAAACAAAGCAACAGAGCCTAGGGCACTTCCACTTATGGTCCTATAGCTTAGGGAAATTAAAATCAAAAAGATACAGCCACCCCAATGTTTGGGACGCCTCTGTTTACAAGAACCTCGTTTACCGTACAAGTTCAATATCACAGAAAGTGAAAAATGGATAAAGAACTTGTGGTACTTACGTACAATGCAGTATCACTCAGCAGTGAAATCTATGTCATCAGGCCCGTAGCAGCACAATGAGTGGATTCAGGTACGATGATTCTAACTGAAATAAGTCACACAGAAAAAGAAACATCATACGATATCAGTAATACACGGAATGTAAACTTGGCTACACAGGAACTGAATTACAGAACAGAACAGGGTCTCAAATTTAGAAAACCAACTTATGCTTGTTTAAGGGTAAAGGTGAGTTGGGGTGCTGCATAAAACCAGAGATTGAAATGAGCACAGATAAAGTTCCTTAAGCCAAATATGGAATAGACAAGAGCTACTCCTTGCTCAACGAAATGGACTCAACACCGCATATTAAACGCCTAAGAATGTACCTGACTCTTAAGTATCTTAAAACCTATGGATTGCTATGTCTCCGAAAGAGAATCAAGCATGTGTACAGGGACATAAACGCAGCAGTGATAGGATTGGAGAGGTTCGGTGAGCAAATGAAGACCCTTTGAAGTCATATTGCATGGTACCCATTCCACGGGTTTCAACTACCCAGGTTTAAGGTATTCTTCCTTCAGCTAAAACATGCATGTGGAACCTAGAGTATGATCAACCATGTGATCGGGAGACGTGTTCAAATATGTCTCAGTTTTCGTACCCTGGTACTCGGGTGCAACATTCCAGACGCTTTACTAACACTCTCCCGACTTGGAGAGTCAGTCCCTTTAACCTCCTGTTTGGCCCAGTTTGCAATTTCTGTGGAAGATGAACAGGAATAGCGAGAACCAATGAGAGACTAGCTGGAGGTGTCTGGACGGGCAAATTTAACTCTCATTTCCCACCAGGAAGAGGAAAGAACCAAAGGCTCAGCGTGCCGTGCCGGAACCAGATTAGGGACTGAAGCCATCCTGCAGTGTTGCGGCCAGCTCACAAGAAAACGAGTTGAAGAAAGGAGCTCAGGGGCACTGTAATTCACAAACCTGCAGAGTTATAAATGACAACTATCGTCCAAAAATATACTGAAGTAAGGCTTCCAAGAGGACTTGAAAACGGGGCAGAATTGCAGGAAACCGATTTCAGGAGGTAGACTGGAATTGCATTGAAAGCATAGGAAAAGAGGCAGAACGTCCACAATGATGCACTTGGCCAAAAAGGGCGTATGCGTTTTTTCCTGAATATATTCAGGAAAAAACGCATACGCCCTTTTTGGCCAACCAAGCAAGCTTGCAAAGGAAATCTGCACTACAATGAAGTCTCACTTCCCCCCGGTCAAAAGGGCCATCTGAACAAAGTGTAAAATCCAGAAAGGCAGGACAGGCCATGGAGAACTGGGAGCCTTGTTATGCTGATGGGCGGGATGTAAATTGCCAACAGACACTCGGGAGAAGTGTATGGTGTTTCCTGAAACATCTAAAAAACAAAGCAACAGAGCCTAGGGCACTTCCACTTATGGTCCTATAGCTTAGGGAAATTAAAATCAAAAAGATACAGCCACCCCAATGTTTGGGACGCCTCTGTTTACAAGAACCTCGTTTACCGTACAAGTTCAATATCACAGAAAGTGAAAAATGGATAAAGAACTTGTGGTACTTACGTACAATACAGTATCACTCAGCAGTGAAATCTATGTCATCAGGCCCGTAGCAGCACAATGAGTGGATTCAGGTACGATGATTCTAACTGAAATAAGTCACACAGAAAAAGAAACATCATACGATATCAGTAATACACGGAATGTAAACTTGGCTACACAGGAACTGAATTACAGAACAGAACAGGGTCTCAAATTTAGAAAACCAACTTATGCTTGTTTAAGGGTAAAGGTGAGTTGGGGTGCTGCATAAAACCAGAGATTGAAATGAGCACAGATAAAGTTCCTTAAGCCAAATATGGAATAGACAAGAGCTACTCCTTGCTCAACGAAATGGACTCAACACCGCATATTAAACGCCTAAGAATGTACCTGACTCTTAAGTATCTTAAAACCTATGGATTGCTATGTCTCCGAAAGAGAATCAAGCATGTGTACAGGGACATAAACGCAGCAGTGATAGGATTGGAGAGGTTCGGTGAGCAAATGAAGACCCTTTGAAGTCATATTGCATGGTACCCATTCCACGGGTTTCAACTACCCAGGTTTAAGGTATTCTTCCTTCAGCTAAAACATGCATGTGGAACCTAGAGTATGATCAACCATGTGATCGGGAGACGTGTTCAAATATGTCTCAGTTTTCGTACCCTGGTACTCGGGTGCAACATTCCAGACGCTTTACTAACACTCTCCCGACTTGGAGAGTCAGTCCCTTTAACCTCCTGTTTGGCCCAGTTTGCAATTTCTGCGGAAGATGAACAGGAATAGCGAGAACCAATGAGAGACTAGCTGGAGGTGTCTGGACGGGCAAATTTAACTCTCATTTCCCACCAGGAAGAGGAAATAACCAAAGGCTCAGCGTGCCGTGCCGGAACCAGATTAGGGCCTGAAGCCATCCTGCGGTGTTGCGGCCAGCTCACAAGAAAACGAGTTGAAGAAAGGAGCTCAGGGGCACTGTAATTCACAAACCTGCAGAGTTATAAATGACAACTATCGTCCAAAAATATACTGAAGTAAGGCTTCCAAGAGGACTTGAAAGCGGGGCAGAATTGCAGGAAACCGATTTCAGGAGGTAGACTGGAATTGCATTGAAAGCATAGGAAAAGAGGCAGAACGTCCACAATGATGCACTTGGCCAAAAAGGGCGTATGCGTTTTTTCCTGAATATATTCAGGAAAAAACGCATACGCCCTTTTTGGCCAACCAAGCAAGCTTGCAAAGGAAATCTGCACTACAATGAAGTCTCACTTCCCCCCGGTCAAAAGGGCCATCTGAACAAAGTGTAAAATCCAGCAAGGCAGGACAGGCCATGGAGAACTGGGAGCCTTGTTATGCTGATGGGCGGGATGTAAATTGCCAACAGACACTCGGGAGAAGTGTATGGTGTTTCCTGAAACATCTAAAAAACAAAGCAACAGAGCCTAGGGCACTTCCACTTATGGTCCTATAGCTTAGGGAAATTAAAATCAAAAAGATACAGCCACCCCAATGTTTGGGACGCCTCTGTTTACAAGAACCTCGTTTACCGTACAAGTTCAATATCACAGAAAGTGAAAAATGGATAAAGAACTTGTGGTACTTACGTACAATGCAGTATCACTCAGCAGTGAAATCTATGTCATCAGGCCCGTAGCAGCACAATGAGTGGATTCAGGTACGATGATTCTAACTGAAATAAGTCACACAGAAAAAGAAACATCATACGATATCAGTAATACACGGAATGTAAACTTGGCTACACAGGAACTGAATTACAGAACAGAACAGGGTCTCAAATTTAGAAAACCAACTTATGCTTGTTTAAGGGTAAAGGTGAGTTGGGGTGCTGCATAAAACCAGAGATTGAAATGAGCACAGATAAAGTTCCTTAAGCCAAATATGGAATAGACAAGAGCTACTCCTTGCTCAACGAAATGGACTCAACACCGCATATTAAACGCCTAAGAATGTACCTGACTCTTAAGTATCTTAAAACCTATGGATTGCTATGTCTCCGAAAGAGAATCAAGCATGTGTACAGGGACATAAACGCAGCAGTGATAGGATTGGAGAGGTTCGGTGAGCAAATGAAGAGCCTTTGAAGTCATATTGCATGGTACCCATTCCACGGTTTTCAACTACCCAGGTTTAAGGTATTCTTCCTTCAGCTAAAACATGCATGTGGAACCTAGAGTATGATCAACCATGTGATCGGGAGACGTGTTCAAATATGTCTCAGTTTTCGTACCCTGGTACTCGGGTGCAACATTCCAGACGCTTTACTAACACTCTCCCGACTTGGAGAGTCAGTCCCTTTAACCTCCTGTTTGGCCCAGTTTGCAATTTCTGCGGAAGATGAACAGGAATAGCGAGAACCAATGAGAGACTACCTGGAGGTGTCTGGACGGGCAAATTTAACTCTCATTTCCCACCAGGAAGAGGAAATAACCAAAGGCTCAGCGTGCCGTGCCGGAACCAGATTAGGGCCTGAAGCCATCCTGCGGTGTTGCGGCCAGCTCACAAGAAAACGAGTTGAAGAAAGGAGCTCAGGGGCACTGTAATTCACAAACCTGCAGAGTTATAAATGACAACTATCGTCCAAAAATATACTGAAGTAAGGCTGCCAAGAGGACTTGAAAGCGGGGCAGAATTGCAGGAAACCGATTTCAGGAGGTAGACTGGAATTGCATTGAAAGCATAGGAAAAGAGGCAGAACGTCCACAATGATGCACTTGGCCAAAAAGGGCGTATGCGTTTTTTCCTGAATATATTCAGGAAAAAACGCATACGCCCTTTTTGGCCAACCAAGCAAGCTTGCAAAGGAAATCTGCACTACAATGAAGTCTCACTTCCCCCCGGTCAAAAGGGCCATCTGAACAATGTGTAAAATCCAGCAAGGCAGGACAGGCCATGGAGAACTGGGAGCCTTGTTATGCTGATGGGCGGGATGTAAATTGCCAACAGACACTCGGGAGAAGTGTATGGTGTTTCCTGAAACATCTAAAAAACAAAGCAACAGAGCCTAGGGCACTTCCACTTATGGTCCTATAGCTTAGGGAAATTAAAATCAAAAAGATACAGCCACCCCAATGTTTGGGACGCCTCTGTTTACAAGAACCTCGTTTACCGTACAAGTTCAATATCACAGAAAGTGAAAAATGGATAAAGAACTTGTGGTACTTACGTACAATGCAGTATCACTCAGCAGTGAAATCTATGTCATCAGGCCCGTAGCAGCACAATGAGTGGATTCAGGTACGATGATTCTAACTGAAATAAGTCACACAGAAAAAGAAACATCATACGATATCAGTAATACACGGAATGTAAACTTGGCTACACAGGAACTGAATTACAGAACAGAACAGGGTCTCAAATTTAGAAAACCAACTTATGCTTGTTTAAGGGTAAAGGTGAGTTGGGGTGCTGCATAAAACCAGAGATTGAAATGAGCACAGATAAAGTTCCTTAAGCCAAATATGGAATAGACAAGAGCTACTCCTTGCTCAACGAAATGGACTCAACACCGCATATTAAACGCCTAAGAATGTACCTGACTCTTAAGTATCTTAAAACCTATGGATTGCTATGTCTCCGAAAGAGAATCAAGCATGTGTACAGGGACATAAACGCAGCAGTGATAGGATTGGAGAGGTTCGGTGAGCAAATGAAGACCCTTTGAAGTCATATTGCATGGTACCCATTCCACGGGTTTCAACTACCCAGGTTTAAGGTATTCTTCCTTCAGCTAAAACATGCATGTGGAACCTAGAGTATGATCAACCATGTGATCGGGAGACGTGTTCAAATATGTCTCAGTTTTCGTACCCTGGTACTCGGGTGCAACATTCCAGACGCTTTACTAACACTCTCCCGACTTGGAGAGTCAGTCCCTTTAACCTCCTGTTTGGCCCAGTTTGCAATTTCTGTGGAAGATGAACAGGAATAGCGAGAACCAATGAGAGACTAGCTGGAGGTGTCTGGACGGGCAAATTTAACTCTCATTTCCCACCAGGAAGAGGAAAGAACCAAAGGCTCAGCGTGCCGTGCCGGAACCAGATTAGGGCCTGAAGCCATCCTGCAGTGTTGCGGCCAGCTCACAAGAAAACGAGTTGAAGAAAGGAGCTCAGGGGCACTGTAATTCACAAACCTGCAGAGTTATAAATGACAACTATCGTCCAAAAATATACTGAAGTAAGGCTTCCAAGAGGACTTGAAAACGGGGCAGAATTGCAGGAAACCGATTTCAGGAGGTAGACTGGAATTGCATTGAAAGCATAGGAAAAGAGGCAGAACGTCCACAATGATGCACTTGGCCAAAAAGGGCGTATGCGTTTTTTCCTGAATATATTCAGGAAAAAACGCATACGCCCTTTTTGGCCAACCAAGCAAGCTTGCAAAGGAAATCTGCACTACAATGAAGTCTCACTTCCCCCCGGTCAAAAGGGCCATCTGAACAAAGTGTAAAATCCAGAAAGGCAGGACAGGCCATGGAGAACTGGGAGCCTTGTTATGCTGATGGGCGGGATGTAAATTGCCAACAGACACTCGGGAGAAGTGTATGGTGTTTCCTGAAACATCTAAAAAACAAAGCAACAGAGCCTAGGGCACTTCCACTTATGGTCCTATAGCTTAGGGAAATTAAAATCAAAAAGATACAGCCACCCCAATGTTTGGGACGCCTCTGTTTACAAGAACCTCGTTTACCGTACAAGTTCAATATCACAGAAAGTGAAAAATGGATAAAGAACTTGTGGTACTTACGTACAATACAGTATCACTCAGCAGTGAAATCTATGTCATCAGGCCCGTAGCAGCACAATGAGTGGATTCAGGTACGATGATTCTAACTGAAATAAGTCACACAGAAAAAGAAACATCATACGATATCAGTAATACACGGAATGTAAACTTGGCTACACAGGAACTGAATTACAGAACAGAACAGGGTCTCAAATTTAGAAAACCAACTTATGCTTGTTTAAGGGTAAAGGTGAGTTGGGGTGCTGCATAAAACCAGAGATTGAAATGAGCACAGATAAAGTTCCTTAAGCCAAATATGGAATAGACAAGAGCTACTCCTTGCTCAACGAAATGGACTCAACACCGCATATTAAACGCCTAAGAATGTACCTGACTCTTAAGTATCTTAAAACCTATGGATTGCTATGTCTCCGAAAGAGAATCAAGCATGTGTACAGGGACATAAACGCAGCAGTGATAGGATTGGAGAGGTTCGGTGAGCAAATGAAGACCCTTTGAAGTCATATTGCATGGTACCCATTCCACGGGTTTCAACTACCCAGGTTTAAGGTATTCTTCCTTCAGCTAAAACATGCATGTGGAACCTAGAGTATGATCAACCATGTGATCGGGAGACGTGTTCAAATATGTCTCAGTTTTCGTACCCTGGTACTCGGGTGCAACATTCCAGACGCTTTACTAACACTCTCCCGACTTGGAGAGTCAGTCCCTTTAACCTCCTGTTTGGCCCAGTTTGCAATTTCTGCGGAAGATGAACAGGAATAGCGAGAACCAATGAGAGACTAGCTGGAGGTGTCTGGACGGACAAATTTAACTCTCATTTCCCACCAGGAAGAGGAAATAACCAAAGGCTCAGCGTGCCGTGCCGGAACCAGATTAGGGCCTGAAGCCATCCTGCGGTGTTGCGGCCAGCTCACAAGAAAACGAGTTGAAGAAAGGAGCTCAGGGGCACTGTAATTCACAAACCTGCAGAGTTATAAATGACAACTATCGTCCAAAAATATACTGAAGTAAGGCTTCCAAGAGGACTTGAAAGCGGGGCAGAATTGCAGGAAACCGATTTCAGGAGGTAGACTGGAATTGCATTGAAAGCATAGGAAAAGAGGCAGAACGTCCACAATGATGCACTTGGCCAAAAAGGGCGTATGCGTTTTTTCCTGAATATATTCAGGAAAAAACGCATACGCCCTTTTTGGCCAACCAAGCAAGCTTGCAAAGGAAATCTGCACTACAATGAAGTCTCACTTCCCCCCGGTCAAAAGGGCCATCTGAACAAAGTGTAAAATCCAGAAAGGCAGGACAGGCCATGGAGAACTGGGAGCCTTGTTATGCTGATGGGCGGGATGTAAATTGCCAACAGACACTCGGGAGAAGTGTATGGTGTTTCCTGAAACATCTAAAAAACAAAGCAACAGAGCCTAGGGCACTTCCACTTATGGTCCTATAGCTTAGGGAAATTAAAATCAAAAAGATACAGCCACCCCAATGTTTGGGACGCCTCTGTTTACAAGAACCTCGTTTACCGTACAAGTTCAATATCACAGAAAGTGAAAAATGGATAAAGAACTTGTGGTACTTACGTACAATGCAGTATCACTCAGCAGTGAAATCTATGTCATCAGGCCCGTAGCAGCACAATGAGTGGATTCAGGTACGATGATTCTAACTGAAATAAGTCACACAGAAAAAGAAACATCATACGATATCAGTAATACACGGAATGTAAACTTGGCTACACAGGAACTGAATTACAGAACAGAACAGGGTCTCAAATTTAGAAAACCAACTTATGCTTGTTTAAGGGTAAAGGTGAGTTGGGGTGCTGCATAAAACCAGAGATTGAAATGAGCACAGATAAAGTTCCTTAAGCCAAATATGGAATAGACAAGAGCTACTCCTTGCTCAACGAAATGGACTCAACACCGCATATTAAACGCCTAAGAATGTACCTGACTCTTAAGTATCTTAAAACCTATGGATTGCTATGTCTCCGAAAGAGAATCAAGCATGTGTACAGGGACATAAACGCAGCAGTGATAGGATTGGAGAGGTTCGGTGAGCAAATGAAGAGCCTTTGAAGTCATATTGCATGGTACCCATTCCACGGTTTTCAACTACCCAGGTTTAAGGTATTCTTCCTTCAGCTAAAACATGCATGTGGAACCTAGAGTATGATCAACCATGTGATCGGGAGACGTGTTCAAATATGTCTCAGTTTTCGTACCCTGGTACTCGGGTGCAACATTCCAGACGCTTTACTAACACTCTCCCGACTTGGAGAGTCAGTCCCTTTAACCTCCTGTTTGGCCCAGTTTGCAATTTCTGCGGAAGATGAACAGGAATAGCGAGAACCAATGAGAGACTACCTGGAGGTGTCTGGACGGGCAAATTTAACTCTCATTTCCCACCAGGAAGAGGAAATAACCAAAGGCTCAGCGTGCCGTGCCGGAACCAGATTAGGGCCTGAAGCCATCCTGCGGTGTTGCGGCCAGCTCACAAGAAAACGAGTTGAAGAAAGGAGCTCAGGGGCACTGTAATTCACAAACCTGCAGAGTTATAAATGACAACTATCGTCCAAAAATATACTGAAGTAAGGCTGCCAAGAGGACTTGAAAGCGGGGCAGAATTGCAGGAAACCGATTTCAGGAGGTAGACTGGAATTGCATTGAAAGCATAGGAAAAGAGGCAGAACGTCCACAATGATGCACTTGGCCAAAAAGGGCGTATGCGTTTTTTCCTGAATATATTCAGGAAAAAACGCATACGCCCTTTTTGGCCAACCAAGCAAGCTTGCAAAGGAAATCTGCACTACAATGAAGTCTCACTTCCCCCCGGTCAAAAGGGCCATCTGAACAATGTGTAAAATCCAGCAAGGCAGGACAGGCCATGGAGAACTGGGAGCCTTGTTATGCTGATGGGCGGGATGTAAATTGCCAACAGACACTCGGGAGAAGTGTATGGTGTTTCCTGAAACATCTAAAAAACAAAGCAACAGAGCCTAGGGCACTTCCACTTATGGTCCTATAGCTTAGGGAAATTAAAATCAAAAAGATACAGCCACCCCAATGTTTGGGACGCCTCTGTTTACAAGAACCTCGTTTACCGTACAAGTTCAATATCACAGAAAGTGAAAAATGGATAAAGAACTTGTGGTACTTACATACAATGCAGTATCACTCAGCAGTGAAATCTATGTCATCAGGCCCGTAGCAGCACAATGAGTGGATTCAGGTACGATGATTCTAACTGAAATAAGTCACACAGAAAAAGAAACATCATACGATATCAGTAATACACGGAATGTAAACTTGGCTACACAGGAACTGAATTACAGAACAGAACAGGGTCTCAAATTTAGAAAACCAACTTATGCTTGTTTAAGGGTAAAGGTGAGTTGGGGTGCTGCATAAAACCAGAGATTGAAATGAGCACAGATAACGTTCCTTAAGCCAAATATGGAATAGACAAGAGCTACTCCTTGCTCAACGAAATGGACTCAACACCGCATATTAAACGCCTAAGAATGTACCTGACTCTTAAGTATCTTAAAACCTATGGATTGCTATGTCTCCGAAAGAGAATCAAGCATGTGTACAGGGACATAAACGCAGCAGTGATAGGATTGGAGAGGTTCGGTGAGCAAATGAAGACCCTTTGAAGTCATATTGCATGGTACCCATTCCACGGGTTTCAACTACCCAGGTTTAAGGTATTCTTCCTTCAGCTAAAACATGCATGTGGAACCTAGAGTATGATCAACCATGTGATCGGGAGACGTGTTCAAATATGTCTCAGTTTTCGTACCCTGGTACTCGGGTGCAACATTCCAGACGCTTTACTAACACTCTCCCGACTTGGAGAGTCAGTCCCTTTAACCTCCTGTTTGGCCCAGTTTGCAATTTCTGCGGAAGATGAACAGGAATAGCGAGAACCAATGAGAGACTAGCTGGAGGTGTCTGGACGGGCAAATTTAACTCCCATTTCCCACCAGGAAGAGGAAAGAACCAAAGGCTCAGCGTGCCGTGCCGGAACCAGATTAGGGCCTGAAGCCATCCTGCAGTGTTGCGGCCAGCTCACAAGAAAACGAGTTGAAGAAAGGAGCTCAGGGGCACTGTAATTCACAAACCTGCAGAGTTATAAATGACAACTATCGTCCAAAACTATACTGAAGTAAGGCTGCCAAGAGGACTTGAAAGCGGGGCAGAATTGCAGGAAACCGATTTCAGGAGGTAGACTGGAATTGCATTGAAAGCATAGGAAAAGAGGCAGAACGTCCACAATGATGCACTTGGCCAAAAAGGGCGTATGCGTTTTTTCCTGAATATATTCAGGAAAAAACGCATACGCCCTTTTTGGCCAACCAAGCAAGCTTGCAAAGGAAATCTGCACTACAATGAAGTCTCACTTCCCCCCGGTCAAAAGGGCCATCTGAAAAAAGTGTAAAATCCAGAAAGGCAGGACAGGCCATGGAGAACTGGGAGCCTTGTTATGCTGATGGGCGGGATGTAAATTGCCAACAGACACTCGGGAGAAGTGTATGGTGTTTCCTGAAACATCTAAAAAACAAAGCAACAGAGCCTAGGGCACTTCCACTTATGGTCCTATAGCTTAGGGAAATTAAAATCAAAAAGATACAGCCACCCCAATGTTTGGGACGCCTCTGTTTACAAGAACCTCGTTTACCGTACAAGTTCAATATCACAGAAAGTGAAAAATGGATAAAGAACTTGTGGTACTTACGTACAATGCAGTATCACTCAGCAGTGAAATCTATGTCATCAGGCCCGTAGCAGCACAATGAGTGGATTCAGGTACGATGATTCTAACTGAAATAAGTCACACAGAAAAAGAAACATCATACGATATCAGTAATACACGGAATGTAAACTTGGCTACACAGGAACTGAATTACAGAACAGAACAGGGTCTCAAATTTAGAAAACCAACTTATGCTTGTTTAAGGGTAAAGGTGAGTTGGGGTGCTGCATAAAACCAGAGATTGAAATGAGCACAGATAAAGTTCCTTAAGCCAAATATGGAATAGACAAGAGCTACTCCTTGCTCAACGAAATGGACTCAACACCGCATATTAAACGCCTAAGAATGTACCTGACTCTTAAGTATCTTAAAACCTATGGATTGCTATGTCTCCGAAAGAGAATCAAGCATGTGTACAGGGACATAAACGCAGCAGTGATAGGATTGGAGAGGTTCGGTGAGCAAATGAAGACCCTTTGAAGTCATATTGCATGGTACCCATTCCACGGGTTTCAACTACCCAGGTTTAAGGTATTCTTCCTTCAGCTAAAACATGCATGTGGAACCTAGAGTATGATCAACCATGTGATCGGGAGACGTGTTCAAATATGTCTCAGTTTTCGTACCCTGGTACTCGGGTGCAACATTCCAGACGCTTTACTAACACTCTCCCGACTTGGAGAGTCAGTCCCTTTAACCTCCTGTTTGGCCCAGTTTGCAATTTCTGCGGAAGATGAACAGGAATAGCGAGAACCAATGAGAGACTAGCTGGAGGTGTCTGGACGGGCAAATTTAACTCTCATTTCCCACCAGGAAGAGGAAATAACCAAAGGCTCAGCGTGCCGTGCCGGAACCAGATTAGGGCCTGAAGCCATCCTGCGGTGTTGCGGCCAGCTCACAAGAAAACGAGTTGAAGAAAGGAGCTCAGGGGCACTGTAATTCACAAACCTGCAGAGTTATAAATGACAACTATCGTCCAAAAATATACTGAAGTAAGGCTGCCAAGAGGACTTGAAAGCGGGGCAGAATTGCAGGAAACCGATTTCAGGAGGTAGACTGGAATTGCATTGAAAGCATAGGAAAAGAGGCAGAACGTCCACAATGATGCACTTGGCCAAAAAGGGCGTATGCGTTTTTTCCTGAATATATTCAGGAAAAAACGCATACGCCCTTTTTGGCCAACCAAGCAAGCTTGCAAAGGAAATCTGCACTACAATGAAGTCTCACTTCCCCCCGGTCAAAAGGGCCATCTGAACAAAGTGTAAAATCCAGAAAGGCAGGACAGGCCATGGAGAACTGGGAGCCTTGTTATGCTGATGGGCGGGATGTAAATTGCCAACAGACACTCGGGAGAAGTGTATGGTGTTTCCTGAAACATCTAAAAAACAAAGCAACAGAGCCTAGGGCACTTCCACTTATGGTCCTATAGCTTAGGGAAATTAAAATCAAAAAGATACAGCCACCCCAATGTTTGGGACGCCTCTGTTTACAAGAACCTCGTTTACCGTACAAGTTCAATATCACAGAAAGTGAAAAATGGATAAAGAACTTGTGGTACTTACGTACAATGCAGTATCACTCAGCAGTGAAATCTATGTCATCAGGCCCGTAGCAGCACAATGAGTGGATTCAGGTACGATGATTCTAACTGAAATAAGTCACACAGAAAAAGAAACATCATACGATATCAGTAATACACGGAATGTAAACTTGGCTACACAGGAACTGAATTACAGAACAGAACAGGGTCTCAAATTTAGAAAACCAACTTATGCTTGTTTAAGGGTAAAGGTGAGTTGGGGTGCTGCATAAAACCAGAGATTGAAATGAGCACAGATAAAGTTCCTTAAGCCAAATATGGAATAGACAAGAGCTACTCCTTGCTCAATGAAATGGACTCAACACCGCATATTAAACGCCTAAGAATGTACCTGACTCTTAAGTATCTTAAAACCTATGGATTGCTATGTCTCCGAAAGAGAATCAAGCATGTGTACAGGGACATAAACGCAGCAGTGATAGGATTGGAGAGGTTCGGTGAGCAAATGAAGACCCTTTGAAGTCATATTGCATGGTACCCATTCCACGGGTTTCAACTACCCAGGTTTAAGGTATTCTTCCTTCAGCTAAAACATGCATGTGGAACCTAGAGTATGATCAACCATGTGATCGGGAGACGTGTTCAAATATGTCTCAGTTTTCGTACCCTGGTACTCGGGTGCAACATTCCAGACGCTTTACTAACACTCTCCCGACTTGGAGAGTCAGTCCCTTTAACCTCCTGTTTGGCCCAGTTTGCAATTTCTGCGGAAGATGAACAGGAATAGCGAGAACCAATGAGAGACTAGCTGGAGGTGTCTGGACGGGCAAATTTAACTCTCATTTCCCACCAGGAAGAGGAAATAACCAAAGGCTCAGCGTGCCGTGCCGGAACCAGATTAGGGCCTGAAGCCATCCTGCGGTGTTGCGGCCAGCTCACAAGAAAACGAGTTGAAGAAAGGAGCTCAGGGGCACTGTAATTCACAAACCTGCAGAGTTATAAATGACAACTATCGTCCAAAACTATACTGAAGTAAGGCTGCCAAGAGGACTTGAAAGCGGGGCAGAATTGCAGGAAACCGATTTCAGGAGGTAGACTGGAATTGCATTGAAAGCATAGGAAAAGAGGCAGAACGTCCACAATGATGCACTTGGCCAAAAAGGGCGTATGCGTTTTTTCCTGAATATATTCAGGAAAAAACGCATACGCCCTTTTTGGCCAACCAAGCAAGCTTGCAAAGGAAATCTGCACTACAATGAAGTCTCACTTCCCCCCGGTCAAAAGGGCCATCTGAAAAAAGTGTAAAATCCAGAAAGGCAGGACAGGCCATGGAGAACTGGGAGCCTTGTTATGCTGATGGGCGGGATGTAAATTGCCAACAGACACTCGGGAGAAGTGTATGGTGTTTCCTGAAACATCTAAAAAACAAAGCAACAGAGCCTAGGGCACTTCCACTTATGGTCCTATAGCTTAGGGAAATTAAAATCAAAAAGATACAGCCACCCCAATGTTTGGGACGCCTCTGTTTACAAGAACCTCGTTTACCGTACAAGTTCAATATCACAGAAAGTGAAAAATGGATAAAGAACTTGTGGTACTTACGTACAATGCAGTATCACTCAGCAGTGAAATCTATGTCATCAGGCCCGTAGCAGCACAATGAGTGGATTCAGGTACGATGATTCTAACTGAAATAGTCACACAGAAAAAGAAACATCATACGATATCAGTAATACACGGAATGTAAACTTGGCTACACAGGAACTGAATTACAGAACAGAACAGGGTCTCAAATTTAGAAAACCAACTTATGCTTGTTTAAGGGTAAAGGTGAGTTGGGGTGCTGCATAAAACCAGAGATTGAAATGAGCACAGATAAAGTTCCTTAAGCCAAATATGGAATAGACAAGAGCTACTCCTTGCTCAACGAAATGGACTCAACACCGCATATTAAACGCCTAAGAATGTACCTGACTCTTAAGTATCTTAAAACCTATGGATTGCTATGTCTCCGAAAGAGAATCAAGCATGTGTACAGGGACATAAACGCAGCAGTGATAGGATTGGAGAGGTTCGGTGAGCAAATGAAGAGCCTTTGAAGTCATATTGCATGGTACCCATTCCATGGGTTTCAACTACCCAGGTTTAAGGTATTCTTCCTTCAGCTAAAACATGCATGTGGAACCTAGAGTATGATCAACCATGTGATCGGGAGACGTGTTCAAATATGTCTCAGTTTTCGTACCCTGGTACTCGGGTGCAACATTCCAGACGCTTTACTAACACTCTCCCGACTTGGAGAGTCAGTCCCTTTAACCTCCTGTTTGGCCCAGTTTGCAATTTCTGCGGAACATGAACAGGAATAGCGAGAACCAATGAGAGACTAGCTGGAGGTGTCTGGACGGGCAAATTTAACTCTCATTTCCCACCAGGAAGAGGAAATAACCAAAGGCTCAGCGTGCCGTGCCGGAACCAGATTAGGGCCTGAAGCCATCCTGCGGTGTTGCGACCAGCTCACAAGAAAACGAGTTGAAGAAAGGAGCTCAGGGGCACTGTAATTCACAAACCTGCAGAGTTATAAATGACAACTATCGTCCAAAAATGTACTGAAGTAAGGCTGCCAAGAGGACTTGAAAGCGGGGCAGAATTGCAGGAAACCGATTTCAGGAGGTAGACTGGAATTGCATTGAAAGCATAGGAAAAGAGGCAGAACGTCCACAATGATGCACTTGGCCAAAAAGGGCGTATGCGTTTTTTCCTGAATATATTCAGGAAAAAACGCATACGCCCTTTTTGGCCAACCAAGCAAGCTTGCAAAGGAAATCTGCACTACAATGAAGTCTCACTTCCCCCCGGTCAAAAGGGCCATCTGAAAAAAGTGTAAAATCCAGAAAGGCAGGACAGGCCATGGAGAACTGGGAGCCTTGTTATGCTGATGGGCGGGATGTAAATTGCCAACAGACACTCGGGAGAAGTGTATGGTGTTTCCTGAAACATCTAAAAAACAAAGCAACAGAGCCTAGGGCACTTCCACTTATGGTCCTATAGCTTAGGGAAATTAAAATCAAAAAGATACAGCCACCCCAATGTTTGGGACGCCTCTGTTTACAAGAACCTCGTTTACCGTACAAGTTCAATATCACAGAAAGTGAAAAATGGATAAAGAACTTGTGGTACTTACGTACAATGCAGTATCACTCAGCAGTGAAATCTATGTCATCAGGCCCGTAGCAGCACAATGAGTGGATTCAGGTACGATGATTCTAACTGAAATAAGTCACACAGAAAAAGAAACATCATACGATATCAGTAATACACGGAATGTAAACTTGGCTACACAGGAACTGAATTACAGAACAGAACAGGGTCTCAAATTTAGAAAACCAACTTATGCTTGTTTAAGGGTAAAGGTGAGTTGGGGTGCTGCATAAAACCAGAGATTGAAATGAGCACAGATAAAGTTCCTTAAGCCAAATATGGAATAGACAAGAGCTACTCCTTGCTCAACGAAATGGACTCAACACCCCATATTAAACGCCTAAGAATGTACCTGACTCTTAAGTATCTTAAAACCTATGGATTGCTATGTCTCCGAAAGAGAATCAAGCATGTGTACAGGGACATAAACGCAGCAGTGATAGGATTGGAGAGGTTCGGTGAGCAAATGAAGAGCCTTTGAAGTCATATTGCATGGTACCCATTCCACGGGTTTCAACTACCCAGGTTTAAGGTATTCTTCCTTCAGCTAAAACATGCATGTGGAACCTAGAGTATGATCAACCATGTGATCGGGAGACGTGTTCAAATATGTCTCAGTTTTCGTACCCTGGTACTCGGGTGCAACATTCCAGACGCTTTACTAACACTCTCCCGACTTGGAGAGTCAGTCCCTTTAACCTCCTGTTTGGCCCAGTTTGCAATTTCTGCGGAAGATGAACAGGAATAGCGAGAACCAATGAGAGACTAGCTGGAGGTGTCTGGACGGGCAAATTTAACTCTCATTTCCCACCAGGAAGAGGAAATAACCAAAGGCTCAGCGTGCCGTGCCGGAACCAGATTAGGGCCTGAAGCCATCCTGCGGTGTTGCGGCCAGCTCACAAGAAAACGAGTTGAAGAAAGGAGCTCAGGGGCACTGTAATTCACAAACCTGCAGAGTTATAAATGACAACTATCGTCCAAAAATGTACTGAAGTAAGGCTGCCAAGAGGACTTGAAAGCGGGGCAGAATTGCAGGAAACCGATTTCAGGAGGTAGACTGGAATTGCATTGAAAGCATAGGAAAAGAGGCAGAACGTCCACAATGATGCACTTGGCCAAAAAGGGCGTATGCGTTTTTTCCTGAATATATTCAGGAAAAAACGCATACGCCCTTTTTGGCCAACCAAGCAAGCTTGCAAAGGAAATCTGCACTACAATGAAGTCTCACTTCCCCCCGGTCAAAAGGGCCATCTGAAAAAAGTGTAAAATCCAGAAAGGCAGGACAGGCCATGGAGAACTGGGAGCCTTGTTATGCTGATGGGCGGGATGTAAATTGCCAACAGACACTCGGGAGAAGTGTATGGTGTTTCCTGAAACATCTAAAAAACAAAGCAACAGAGCCTAGGGCACTTCCACTTATGGTCCTATAGCTTAGGGAAATTAAAATCAAAAAGATACAGCCACCCCAATGTTTGGGACGCCTCCGTTTACAAGAACCTCGTTTACCGTACAAGTTCAATATCACAGAAAGTGAAAAATGGATAAAGAACTTGTGGTACTTACGTACAATGCAGTATCACTCAGCAGTGAAATCTATGTCATCAGGCCCGTAGCAGCACAATGAGTGGATTCAGGTACGATGATTCTAACTGAAATAAGTCACACAGAAAAAGAAACATCATAAGATATCAGTAATACACGGAATGTAAACTTGGCTACACAGGAACTGAATTACAGAACAGAACAGGGTCTCAAATTTAGAAAACCAACTTATGCTTGTTTAAGGGTAAAGGTGAGTTGGGGTGCTGCATAAAACCAGAGATTGAAATGAGCACAGATAAAGTTCCTTAAGCCAAATATGGAATAGACAAGAGCTACTCCTTGCTCAACGAAATGGACTCAACACCGCATATTAAACGCCTAAGAATGTACCTGACTCTTAAGTATCTTAAAACCTATGGATTGCTATGTCTCCGAAAGAGAATCAAGCATGTGTACAGGGACATAAACGCAGCAGTGATAGGATTGGAGAGGTTCGGTGAGCAAATGAAGAGCCTTTGAAGTCATATTGCATGGTACCCATTCCACGGGTTTCAACTACCCAGGTTTAAGGTATTCTTCCTTCACCTAAAACATGCATGTGGAACCTAGAGTATGATCAACCATGTGATCGGGAGACGTGTTCAAATATGTCTCAGTTTTCGTACCCTGGTACTCGGGTGCAACATTCCAGACGCTTTACTAACACTCTCCCGACTTGGAGAGTCAGTCCCTTTAACCTCCTGTTTGGCCCAGTTTGCAATTTCTGCGGAAGATGAACAGGAATAGCGAGAACCAATGAGAGACTAGCTGGAGGTGTCTGGACGGGCAAATTTAACTCTCATTTCCCACCAGGAAGAGGAAATAACCAAAGGCTCAGCGTGCCGTGCCGGAACCAGATTAGGGCCTGAAGCCATCATGCGGTGTTGCGGCCAGCTCACAAGAAAACGAGTTGAAGAAAGGAGCTCAGGGGCACTGTAATTCACAAACCTGCAGAGTTATAAATGACAACTATCGTCCAAAAATGTACTGAAGTAAGGCTGCCAAGAGGACTTGAAAGCGGGGCAGAATTGCAGGAAACCGATTTCAGGAGGTAGACTGGAATTGCATTGAAAGCATAGGAAAAGAGGCAGAACGTCCACAATGATGCACTTGGCCAAAAAGGGCGTATGCGTTTTTTCCTGAATATATTCAGGAAAAAACGCATACGCCCTTTTTGGCCAACCAAGCAAGCTTGCAAAGGAAATCTGCACTACAATGAAGTCTCACTTCCCCCCGGTCAAAAGGGCCATCTGAAAAAAGTGTAAAATCCAGAAAGGCAGGACAGGCCATGGAGAACTGGGAGCCTTGTTATGCTGATGGGCGGGATGTAAATTGCCAACAGACACTCGGGAGAAGTGTATGGTGTTTCCTGAAACATCTAAAAAACAAAGCAACAGAGCCTAGGTCACTTCCACTTATGGTCCTATAGCTTAGGGAAATTAAAATCAAAAAGATACAGCCACCCCAATGTTTGGGACGCCTCTGTTTACAAGAACCTCGTTTACCGTACAAGTTCAATATCACAGAAAGTGAAAAATGGATAAAGAACTTGTGGTACTTACGTACAATGCAGTATCACTCAGCAGTGAAATCTATGTCATCAGGCCCGTAGCAGCACAATGAGTGGATTCAGGTACGATGATTCTAACTGAAATAAGTCACACAGAAAAAGAAACATCATAAGATATCAGTAATACACGGAATGTAAACTTGGCTACACAGGAACTGAATTACAGAACAGAACAGGGTCTCAAATTTAGAAAACCAACTTATGCTTGTTTAAGGGTAAAGGTGAGTTGGGGTGCTGCATAAAACCAGAGATTGAAATGAGCACAGATAAAGTTCCTTAAGCCAAATATGGAATAGACAAGAGCTACTCCTTGCTCAACGAAATGGACTCAACACCGCATATTAAACGCCTAAGAATGTACCTGACTCTTAAGTATCTTAAAACCTATGGATTGCTATGTCTCCGAAAGAGAATCAAGCATGTGTACAGGGACATAAACGCAGCAGTGATAGGATTGGAGAGGTTCGGTGAGCAAATGAAGAGCCTTTGAAGTCATATTGCATGGTACCCATTCCACGGGTTTCAACTACCCAGGTTTAAGGTATTCTTCCTTCAGCTAAAACATGCATGTGGAACCTAGAGTATGATCAACCATGTGATCGGGAGACGTGTTCAAATATGTCTCAGTTTTCGTACCCTGGTACTCGGGTGCAACATTCCAGACGCTTTACTAACACTCTCCCGACTTGGAGAGTCAGTCCCTTTAACCTCCTGTTTGGCCCAGTTTGCAATTTCTGCGGAAGATGAACAGGAATAGCGAGAACCAATGAGAGACTAGCTGGAGGTGTCTGGACGGGCAAATTTAACTCTCATTTCCCACCAGGAAGAGGAAATAACCAAAGGCTCAGCGTGCCGTGCCGGAACCAGATTAGGGCCTGAAGCCATCATGCGGTGTTGCGGCCAGCTCACAAGAAAACGAGTTGAAGAAAGGAGCTCAGGGGCACTGTAATTCACAAACCTGCAGAGTTATAAATGACAACTATCGTCCAAAAATGTACTGAAGTAAGGCTGCCAAGAGGACTTGAAAGCGGGGCAGAATTGCAGGAAACCGATTTCAGGAGGTAGACTGGAATTGCATTGAAAGCATAGGAAAAGAGGCAGAACGTCCACAATGATGCACTTGGCCAAAAAGGGCGTATGCGTTTTTTCCTGAATATATTCAGGAAAAAACGCATACGCCCTTTTTGGCTAACCAAGCAAGCTTGCAAAGGAAATCTGCACTACAATGAAGTCTCACTTCCCCCCGGTCAAAAGGGCCATCTGAAAAAAGTGTAAAATCCAGAAAGGCAGGACAGGCCATGGAGAACTGGGAGCCTTGTTATGCTGATGGGCGGGATGTAAATTGCCAACAGACACTCGGGAGAAGTGTATGGTGTTTCCTGAAACATCTAAAAAACAAAGCAACAGAGCCTAGGGCACTTCCACTTATGGTCCTATAGCTTAGGGAAATTAAAATCAAAAAGATACAGCCACCCCAATGTTTGGGACGCCTCTGTTTACAAGAACCTCGTTTACCGTACAACTTCAATATCACAGAAACTGAAAAATGGATAAAGAACTTGTGGTACTTACGTACAATGCAGTATCACTCAGCAGTGAAATCTATGTCATCAGGCCCGTAGCAGCACAATGAGTGGATTCAGGTACGATGATTCTAACTGAAATAAGTCACACAGAAAAAGAAACATCATAAGATATCAGTAATACACGGAATGTAAACTTGGCTACACAGGAACTGAATTACAGAACAGAACAGGGTCTCAAATTTAGAAAACCAACTTATGCTTGTTTAAGGGTAAAGGTGAGTTGGGGTGCTGCATAAAACCAGAGATTGAAATGAGCACAGATAAAGTTCCTTAAGCCAAATATGGAATAGACAAGAGCTACTCCTTGCTCAACGAAATGGACTCAACACCGCATATTAAACGCCTAAGAATGTACCTGACTCTTAAGTATCTTAAAACCTATGGATTGCTATGTCTCCGAAAGAGAATCAAGCATGTGTACACGGACATAAACGCAGCAGTGATAGGATTGGAGAGGTTCGGTGAGCAAATGAAGAGCCTTTGAAGTCATATTGCATGGTACCCATTCCACGGGTTTCAACTACCCAGGTTTAAGGTATTCTTCCTTCAGCTAAAACATGCATGTGGAACCTAGAGTATGATCAACCATGTGATCGGGAGACGTGTTCAAATATGTCTCAGTTTTCGTACCCTGGTACTCGGGTGCAACATTCCAGACGCTTTACTAACACTCTCCCGACTTGGAGAGTCAGTCCCTTTAACCTCCTGTTTGGCCCAGTTTGCAATTTCTGCGGAAGATGAACAGGAATAGCGAGAACCAATGAGAGACTAGCTGGAGGTGTCTGGACGGGCAAATTTAACTCTCATTTCCCACCAGGAAGAGGAAAGAACCAAAGGCTCAGCGTGCCGTGCCGGAACCAGATTAGGGCCTGAAGCCATCCTGCGGTGTTGCGGCCAGCTCACAAGAAAACGAGTTGAAGAAAGGAGCTCAGGGGCACTGTAATTCACAAACCTGCAGAGTTATAAATGACAACTATCGTCCAAAAATGTACTGAAGTAAGGCTGCCAAGAGGACTTGAAAGCGGGGCAGAATTGCAGGAAACCGATTTCAGGAGGTAGACTGGAATTGCATTGAAAGCATAGGAAAAGAGGCAGAACGTCCACAATGATGCACTTGGCCAAAAAGGGCGTATGCGTTTTTTCCTGAATATATTCAGGAAAAAACGCATACGCCCTTTTTGGCCAACCAAGCAAGCTTGCAAAGGAAATCTGCACTGCAATGAAGTCTCACTTCCCCCCGGTCAAAAGGGCCATCTGAAAAAAGTGTAAAATCCAGAAAGGCAGGACAGGCCATGGAGAACTGGGAGCCTTGTTATGCTGATGGGCGGGATGTAAATTGCCAACAGACACTCGGGAGAAGTGTATGGTGTTTCCTGAAACATCTAAAAAACAAAGCAACAGAGCCTAGGGCACTTCCACTTATGGTCCTATAGCTTAGGGAAATTAAAATCAAAAAGATACAGCCACCCCAATGTTTGGGACGCCTCCGTTTACAAGAACCTCGTTTACCGTACAAGTTCAATATCACAGAAAGTGAAAAATGGATAAAGAACTTGTGGTACTTACGTACAATGCAGTATCACTCAGCAGTGAAATCTATGTCATCAGGCCCGTAGCAGCACAATGAGTGGATTCAGGTACGATGATTCTAACTGAAATAAGTCACACAGAAAAAGAAACATCATAAGATATCACTAATACACGGAATGTAAACTTGGCTACACAGGAACTGAATTACAGAACAGAACAGGGTCTCAAATTTAGAAAACCAACTTATGCTTGTTTAAGGGTAAAGGTGAGTTGGGGTGCTGCATAAAACCAGAGATTGAAATGAGCACAGATAAAGTTCCTTAAGCCAAATATGGAATAGACAAGAGCTACTCCTTGCTCAACGAAATGGACTCAACACCGCATATTAAACGCCTAAGAATGTACCTGACTCTTAAGTATCTTAAAACCTATGGATTGCTATGTCTCCGAAAGAGAATCAAGCATGTGTACAGGGACATAAACGCAGCAGTGATAGGATTGGAGAGGTTCGGTGAGCAAATGAAGAGCCTTTGAAGTCATATTGCATGGTACCCATTCCACGGGTTTCAACTACCCAGGTTTAAGGTATTCTTCCTTCAGCTAAAACATGCATGTGGAACCTAGAGTATGATCAACCATGTGATCGGGAGACGTGTTCAAATATGTCTCAGTTTTCGTACCCTGGTACTCGGGTGCAACATTCCAGACGCTTTACTAACACTCTCCCGACTTGGAGAGTCAGTCCCTTTAACCTCCTGTTTGGCCCAGTTTGCAATTTCTGCGGAAGATGAACAGGAATAGCGAGAACCAATGAGAGACTAGCTGGAGGTGTCTGGACGGGCAAATTTAACTCTCATTTCCCACCAGGAAGAGGAAATAACCAAAGGCTCAGCGTGCCGTGCCGGAACCAGATTAGGGCCTGAAGCCATCCTGCGGTGTTGCGGCCAGCTCACAAGAAAACGAGTTGAAGAAAGGAGCTCAGGGGCACTGTAATTCACAAACCTGCAGAGTTATAAATGACAACTATCGTCCAAAAATGTACTGAAGTAAGGCTGCCAAGAGGACTTGAAAGCGGGGCAGAATTGCAGGAAACCGATTTCAGGAGGTAGACTGGAATTGCATTGAAAGCATAGGAAAAGAGGCAGAACGTCCACAATGATGCACTTGGCCAAAAAGGGCGTATGCGTTTTTTCCTGAATATATTCAGGAAAAAACGCATACGCCCTTTTTGGCCAACCAAGCAAGCTTGCAAAGGAAATCTGCACTACAATGAAGTCTCACTTCCCCCCGGTCAAAAGGGCCATCTGAAAAAAGTGTAAAATCCAGAAAGGCAGGACAGGCCATGGAGAACTGGGAGCCTTGTTATGCTGATGGGCGGGATGTAAATTGCCAACAGACACTCGGGAGAAGTGTATGGTGTTTCCTGAAACATCTAAAAAACAAAGCAACAGAGCCTAGGGCACTTCCACTTATGGTCCTATAGCTTAGGGAAATTAAAATCAAAAAGATACAGCCACCCCAATGTTTGGGACGCCTCTGTTTACAAGAACCTCGTTTACCGTACAAGTTCAATATCACAGAAAGTGAAAAATGGATAAAGAACTTGTGGTACTTACGTACAATGCAGTATCACTCAGCAGTGAAATCTATGTCATCAGGCCCGTAGCAGCACAATGAGTGGATTCAGGTACGATGATTCTAACTGAAATAAGTCACACAGAAAAAGAAACATCATACGATATCAGTAATACACGGAATGTAAACTTGGCTACACAGGAACTGAATTACAGAACAGAACAGGGTCTCAAATTTAGAAAACCAACTTATGCTTGTTTAAGGGTAAAGGTGAGTTGGGGTGCTGCATAAAACCAGAGATTGAAATGAGCACAGATAAAGTTCCTTAAGCCAAATATGGAATAGACAAGAGCTACTCCTTGCTCAACGAAATGGACTCAACACCGCATATTAAACGCCTAAGAATGTACCTGACTCTTAAGTATCTTAAAACCTATGGATTGCTATGTCTCCGAAAGAGAATCAAGCATGTGTACAGGGACATAAACGCAGCAGTGATAGGATTGGAGAGGTTCGGTGAGCAAATGAAGAGCCTTTGAAGTCATATTGCATGGTACCCATTCCACGGGTTTCAACTACCCAGGTTTAAGGTATTCTTCCTTCAGCTAAAACATGCATGTGGAACCTAGAGTATGATCAACCATGTGATCGGGAGACGTGTTCAAATATGTCTCAGTTTTCGTACCCTGGTACTCGGGTGCAACATTCCAGACGCTTTACTAACACTCTCCCGACTTGGAGAGTCAGTCCCTTTAACCTCCTGTTTGGCCCAGTTTGCAATTTCTGCGGAAGATGAACAGGAATAGCGAGAACCAATGAGAGACTAGCTGGAGGTGTCTGGACGGGCAAATTTAACTCTCATTTCCCACCAGGAAGAGGAAATAACCAAAGGCTCAGCGTGCCGTGCCGGAACCAGATTAGGGCCTGAAGCCATCATGCGGTGTTGCGGCCAGCTCACAAGAAAACGAGTTGAAGAAAGGAGCTCAGGGGCACTGTAATTCACAAACCTGCAGAGTTATAAATGACAACTATCGTCCAAAAATGTACTGAAGTAAGGCTGCCAAGAGGACTTGAAAGCGGGGCAGAATTGCAGGAAACCGATTTCAGGAGGTAGACTGGAATTGCATTGAAAGCATAGGAAAAGAGGCAGAACGTCCACAATGATGCACTTGGCCAAAAAGGGCGTATGCGTTTTTTCCTGAATATATTCAGGAAAAAACGCATACGCCCTTTTTGGCCAACCAAGCAAGCTTGCAAAGGAAATCTGCACTACAATGAAGTCTCACTTCCCCCCGGTCAAAAGGGCCATCTGAAAAAAGTGTAAAATCCAGAAAGGCAGGACAGGCCATGGAGAACTGGGAGCCTTGTTATGCTGATGGGCGGGATGTAAATTGCCAACAGACACTCGGGAGAAGTGTATGGTGTTTCCTGAAACATCTAAAAAACAAAGCAACAGAGCCTAGGGCACTTCCACTTATGGTCCTATAGCTTAGGGAAATTAAAATCAAAAAGATACAGCCACCCCAATGTTTGGGACGCCTCTGTTTACAAGAACCTCGTTTACCGTACAACTTCAATATCACAGAAACTGAAAAATGGATAAAGAACTTGTGGTACTTACGTACAATGCAGTATCACTCAGCAGTGAAATCTATGTCATCAGGCCCGTAGCAGCACAATGAGTGGATTCAGGTACGATGATTCTAACTGGAATAAGTCACACAGAAAAAGAAACATCTTAAGATATCAGTAATACACGGAATGTAAACTTGGCTACACAGGAACTGAATTACAGAACAGAACAGGGTCTCAAATTTAGAAAACCAACTTATGCTTGTTTAAGGGTAAAGGTGAGTTGGGGTGCTGCATAAAACCAGAGATTGAAATGAGCACAGATAAAGTTCCTTAAGCCAAATATGGAATAGACAAGAGCTACTCCTTGCTCAACGAAATGGACTCAACACCGCATATTAAACGCCTAAGAATGTACCTGACTCTTAAGTATCTTAAAACCTATGGATTGCTATGTCTCCGAAAGAGAATCAAGCATGTGTACACGGACATAAACGCAGCAGTGATAGGATTGGAGAGGTTCGGTGAGCAAATGAAGAGCCTTTGAAGTCATATTGCATGGTACCCATTCCACGGGTTTCAACTACCCAGGTTTAAGGTATTCTTCCTTCAGCTAAAACATGCATGTGGAACCTAGAGTATGATCAACCATGTGATCGGGAGACGTGTTCAAATATGTCTCAGTTTTCGTACCCTGGTACTCGGGTGCAACATTCCAGACGCTTTACTAACACTCTCCCGACTTGGAGAGTCAGTCCCTTTAACCTCCTGTTTGGCCCAGTTTGCAATTTCTGCGGAAGATGAACAGGAATAGCGAGAACCAATGAGAGACTAGCTGGAGGTGTCTGGACGGGCAAATTTAACTCTCATTTCCCACCAGGAAGAGGAAATAACCAAAGGCTCAGCGTGCCGTGCCGGAACCAGATTAGGGCCTGAAGCCATCCTGCGGTGTTGCGGCCAGCTCACAAGAAAACGAGTTGAAGAAAGGAGCTCAGGGGCACTGTAATTCACAAACCTGCAGAGTTATAAATGACAACTATCGTCCAAAAATATACTGAAGTAAGGCTGCCAAGAGGACTTGAAAGCGGGGCACAATTGCAGGAAACCGATTTCAGGAGGTAGACTGGAATTGCATTGAAAGCATAGGAAAAGAGGCAGAACGTCCACAATGATGCACTTGGCCAAAAAGGGCGTATGCGTTTTTTCCTGAATATATTCAGGAAAAAACGCATACGCCCTTTTTGGCCAACCAAGCAAGCTTGCAAAGGAAATCTGCACTGCAATGAAGTCTCACTTCCCCCCGGTCAAAAGGGCCATCTGAAAAAAGTGTAAAATCCAGAAAGGCAGGACAGGCCATGGAGAACTGGGAGCCTTGTTATGCTGATGGGCGGGATGTAAATTGCCAACAGACACTCGGGAGAAGTGTATGGTGTTTCCTGAAACATCTAAAAAACAAAGCAACAGAGCCTAGGGCACTTCCACTTATGGTCCTATAGCTTAGGGAAATTAAAATCAAAAAGATACAGCCACCCCAATGTTTGGGACGCCTCCGTTTACAAGAACCTCGTTTACCGTACAAGTTCAATATCACAGAAAGTGAAAAATGGATAAAGAACTTGTGGTACTTACGTACAATGCAGTATCACTCAGCAGTGAAATCTATGTCATCAGGCCCGTAGCAGCACAATGAGTGGATTCAGGTACGATGATTCTAACTGAAATAAGTCACACAGAAAAAGAAACATCATAAGATATCACTAATACACGGAATGTAAACTTGGCTACACAGGAACTGAATTACAGAACAGAACAGGGTCTCAAATTTAGAAAACCAACTTATGCTTGTTTAAGGGTAAAGGTGAGTTGGGGTGCTGCATAAAACCAGAGATTGAAATGAGCACAGATAAAGTTCCTTAAGCCAAATATGGAATAGACAAGAGCTACTCCTTGCTCAACGAAATGGACTCAACACCGCATATTAAACGCCTAAGAATGTACCTGACTCTTAAGTATCTTAAAACCTATGGATTGCTATGTCTCCGAAAGAGAATCAAGCATGTGTACAGGGACATAAACGCAGCAGTGATAGGATTGGAGAGGTTCGGTGAGCAAATGAAGAGCCTTTGAAGTCATATTGCATGGTACCCATTCCACGGGTTTCAACTACCCAGGTTTAAGGTATTCTTCCTTCAGCTAAAACATGCATGTGGAACCTAGAGTATGATCAACCATGTGATCGGGAGACGTGTTCAAATATGTCTCAGTTTTCGTACCCTGGTACTCGGGTGCAACATTCCAGACGCTTTACTAACACTCTCCCGACTTGGAGAGTCAGTCCCTTTAACCTCCTGTTTGGCCCAGTTTGCAATTTCTGCGGAAGATGAACAGGAATAGCGAGAACCAATGAGAGACTAGCTGGAGGTGTCTGGACGGGCAAATTTAACTCTCATTTCCCACCAGGAAGAGGAAATAACCAAAGGCTCAGCGTGCCGTGCCGGAACCAGATTAGGGCCTGAAGCCATCCTGCGGTGTTGCGGCCAGCTCACAAGAAAACGAGTTGAAGAAAGGAGCTCAGGGGCACTGTAATTCACAAACCTGCAGAGTTATAAATGACAACTATCGTCCAAAAATGTACTGAAGTAAGGCTGCCAAGAGGACTTGAAAGCGGGGCAGAATTGCAGGAAACCGATTTCAGGAGGTAGACTGGAATTGCATTGAAAGCATAGGAAAAGAGGCAGAACGTCCACAATGATGCACTTGGCCAAAAAGGGCGTATGCGTTTTTTCCTGAATATATTCAGGAAAAAACGCATACGCCCTTTTTGGCCAACCAAGCAAGCTTGCAAAGGAAATCTGCACTACAATGAAGTCTCACTTCCCCCCGGTCAAAAGGGCCATCTGAAAAAAGTGTAAAATCCAGAAAGGCAGGACAGGCCATGGAGAACTGGGAGCCTTGTTATGCTGATGGGCGGGATGTAAATTGCCAACAGACACTCGGGAGAAGTGTATGGTGTTTCCTGAAACATCTAAAAAACAAAGCAACAGAGCCTAGGGCACTTCCACTTATGGTCCTATAGCTTAGGGAAATTAAAATCAAAAAGATACAGCCACCCCAATGTTTGGGACGCCTCTGTTTACAAGAACCTCGTTTACCGTACAAGTTCAATATCACAGAAAGTGAAAAATGGATAAAGAACTTGTGGTACTTACGTACAATGCAGTATCACTCAGCAGTGAAATCTATGTCATCAGGCCCGTAGCAGCACAATGAGTGGATTCAGGTACGATGATTCTAACTGAAATAAGTCACACAGAAAAAGAAACATCATACGATATCAGTAATACACGGAATGTAAACTTGGCTACACAGGAACTGAATTACAGAACAGAACAGGGTCTCAAATTTAGAAAACCAACTTATGCTTGTTTAAGGGTAAAGGTGAGTTGGGGTGCTGCATAAAACCAGAGATTGAAATGAGCACAGATAAAGTTCCTTAAGCCAAATATGGAATAGACAAGAGCTACTCCTTGCTCAACGAAATGGACTCAACACCGCATATTAAACGCCTAAGAATGTACCTGACTCTTAAGTATCTTAAAACCTATGGATTGCTATGTCTCCGAAAGAGAATCAAGCATGTGTACAGGGACATAAACGCAGCAGTGATAGGATTGGAGAGGTTCGGTGAGCAAATGAAGAGCCTTTGAAGTCATATTGCATGGTACCCATTCCACGGGTTTCAACTACCCAGGTTTAAGGTATTCTTCCTTCAGCTAAAACATGCATGTGGAACCTAGAGTATGATCAACCATGTGATCGGGAGACGTGTTCAAATATGTCTCAGTTTTCGTACCCTGGTACTCGGGTGCAACATTCCAGACGCTTTACTAACACTCTCCCGACTTGGAGAGTCAGTCCCTTTAACCTCCTGTTTGGCCCAGTTTGCAATTTCTGCGGAAGATGAACAGGAATAGCGAGAACCAATGAGAGACTAGCTGGAGGTGTCTGGACGGGCAAATTTAACTCTCATTTCCCACCAGGAAGAGGAAATAACCAAAGGCTCAGCGTGCCGTGCCGGAACCAGATTAGGGCCTGAAGCCATCCTGCGGTGTTGCGGCCAGCTCACAAGAAAACGAGTTGAAGAAAGGAGCTCAGGGGCACTGTAATTCACAAACCTGCAGAGTTATAAATGACAACTATCGTCCAAAAATGTACTGAAGTAAGGCTGCCAAGAGGACTTGAAAGCGGGGCAGAATTGCAGGAAACCGATTTCAGGAGGTAGACTGGAATTGCATTGAAAGCATAGGAAAAGAGGCAGAACGTCCACAATGATGCACTTGGCCAAAAAGGGCGTATGCGTTTTTTCCTGAATATATTCAGGAAAAAACGCATACGCCCTTTTTGGCCAACCAAGCAAGCTTGCAAAGGAAATCTGCACTACAATGAAGTCTCACTTCCCCCCGGTCAAAAGGGCCATCTGAAAAAAGTGTAAAATCCAGAAAGGCAGGACAGGCCATGGAGAACTGGGAGCCTTGTTATGCTGATGGGCGGGATGTAAATTGCCAACAGACACTCGGGAGAAGTGTATGGTGTTTCCTGAAACATCTAAAAAACAAAGCAACAGAGCCTAGGGCACTTCCACTTATGGTCCTATAGCTTAGGGAAATTAAAATCAAAAAGATACAGCCACCCCAATGTTTGGGACGCCTCTGTTTACAAGAACCTCGTTTACCGTACAAGTTCAATATCACAGAAAGTGAAAAATGGATAAAGAACTTGTGGTACTTACGTACAATGCAGTATCACTCAGCAGTGAAATCTATGTCATCAGGCCCGTAGCAGCACAATGAGTGGATTCAGGTACGATGATTCTAACTGAAATAAGTCACACAGAAAAAGAAACATCATAAGATATCAGTAATACACGGAATGTAAACTTGGCTACACAGGAACTGAATTACAGAACAGAACAGGGTCTCAAATTTAGAAAACCAACTTATGCTTGTTTAAGGGTAAAGGTGAGTTGGGGTGCTGCATAAAACCAGAGATTGAAATGAGCACAGATAAAGTTCCTTAAGCCAAATATGGAATAGACAAGAGCTACTCCTTGCTCAACGAAATGGACTCAACACCGCATATTAAACGCCTAAGAATGTACCTGACTCTTAAGTATCTTAAAACCTATGGATTGCTATGTCTCCGAAAGAGAATCAAGCATGTGTACAGGGACATAAACGCAGCAGTGATAGGATTGGAGAGGTTCGGTGAGCAAATGAAGAGCCTTTGAAGTCATATTGCATGGTACCCATTCCACGGGTTTCAACTACCCAGGTTTAAGGTATTCTTCCTTCAGCTAAAACATGCATGTGGAACCTAGAGTATGATCAACCATGTGATCGGGAGACGTGTTCAAATATGTCTCAGTTTTCGTACCCTGGTACTCGGGTGCAACATTCCAGACGCTTTACTAACACTCTCCCGACTTGGAGAGTCAGTCCCTTTAACCTCCTGTTTGGCCCAGTTTGCAATTTCTGCGGAAGATGAACAGGAATAGCGAGAACCAATGAGAGACTAGCTGGAGGTGTCTGGACGGGCAAATTTAACTCTCATTTCCCACCAGGAAGAGGAAATAACCAAAGGCTCAGCGTGCCGTGCCGGAACCAGATTAGGGCCTGAAGCCATCCTGCGGTGTTGCGGCCAGCTCACAAGAAAACGAGTTGAAGAAAGGAGCTCAGGGGCACTGTAATTCACAAACCTGCAGAGTTATAAATGACAACTATCGTCCAAAAATGTACTGAAGTAAGGCTGCCAAGAGGACTTGAAAGCGGGGCAGAATTGCAGGAAACCGATTTCAGGAGGTAGACTGGAATTGCATTGAAAGCATAGGAAAAGAGGTAGAACGTCCACAATGATGCACTTGGCCAAAAAGGGCGTATGCGTTTTTTCCTGAATATATTCAGGAAAAAACGCATACGCCCTTTTTGGCCAACCAAGCAAGCTTGCAAAGGAAATCTGCACTGCAATGAAGTCTCACTTCCCCCCGGTCAAAAGGGCCATCTGAAAAAAGTGTAAAATCCAGAAAGGCAGGACAGGCCATGGAGAACTGGGAGCCTTGTTATGCTGATGGGCGGGATGTAAATTGCCAACAGACACTCGGGAGAAGTGTATGGTGTTTCCTGAAACATCTAAAAAACAAAGCAACAGAGCCTAGGGCACTTCCACTTATGGTCCTATAGCTTAGGGAAATTAAAATCAAAAAGATACAGCCACCCCAATGTTTGGGACGCCTCTGTTTACAAGAACCTCGTTTACCGTACAAGTTCAATATCACAGAAAGTGAAAAATGGATAAAGAACTTGTGGTACTTACGTACAATGCAGTATCACTCAGCAGTGAAATCTATGTCATCAGGCCCGTAGCAGCACAATGAGTGGATTCAGGTACGATGATTCTAACTGAAATAAGTCACACAGAAAAAGAAACATCATACGATATCAGTAATACACGGAATGTAAACTTGGCTACACAGGAACTGAATTACAGAACAGAACAGGGTCTCAAATTTAGAAAACCAACTTATGCTTGTTTAAGGGTAAAGGTGAGTTGGGGTGCTGCATAAAACCAGAGATTGAAATGAGCACAGATAAAGTTCCTTAAGCCAAATATGGAATAGACAAGAGCTACTCCTTGCTCAACGAAATGGACTCAACACCGCATATTAAACGCCTAAGAATGTACCTGACTCTTAAGTATCTTAAAACCTATGGATTGCTATGTCTCCGAAAGAGAATCAAGCATGTGTACAGGGACATAAACGCAGCAGTGGTAGGATTGGAGAGGTTCGGTGAGCAAATGAAGACCCTTTGAAGTCATATTGCATGGTACCCATTCCACGGGTTTCAACTACCCAGGTTTAAGGTATTCTTCCTTCAGCTAAAACATGCATGTGGAACCTAGAGTATGATCAACCATGTGATCGGGAGACGTGTTCAAATATGTCTCAGTTTTCGTACCCTGGTACTCGGGTGCAACATTCCAGACGCTTTACTAACACTCTCCCGACTTGGAGAGTCAGTCCCTTTAACCTCCTGTTTGGCCCAGTTTGCAATTTCTGCGGAAGATGAACAGGAATAGCGAGAACCAATGAGAGACTAGCTGGAGGTGTCTGGACGGGCAAATTTAACTACCATTTCCCACCAGGAAGAGGAAAGAACCAAAGGCTCAGCGTGCCGTGCCTGAACCAGATTAGGGCCTGAAGCCATCCTGCGGTGTTGCGGCCAGCTCACAAGAAAACGAGTTGAAGAAAGGAGCTCAGGGGCACTGTAATTCACAAACCTGCAGAGTTATAAATGACAACTATCGTCCAAAAATATACTGAAGTAAGGCTGCCAAGAGGACTTGAAAGCGGGGCAGAATTGCAGGAAACCGATTTCAGGAGGTAGACTGGAATTGCATTGAAAGCATAGGAAAAGAGGCAGAACGTCCACAATGATGCACTTGGCCAAAAAGGGCGTATGCGTTTTTTCCTGAATATATTCAGGAAAAAACGCATACGCCCTTTTTGGCCAACCAAGCAAGCTTGCAAAGGAAATCTGCACTACAATGAAGTCTCACTTCCCCCCGGTCAAAAGGGCCATCTGAAAAAAGTGTAAAATCCAGAAAGGCAGGACAGGCCATGGAGAACTGGGAGCCTTGTTATGCTGATGGGCGGGATGTAAATTGCCAACAGACACTCGGGAGAAGTGTATGGTGTTTCCTGAAACATCTAAAAAACAAAGCAACAGAGCCTAGGGCACTTCCACTTATGGTCCTATAGCTTAGGGAAATTAAAATCAAAAAGATACAGCCACCCCAATGTTTGGGACGCCTCTGTTTACAAGAACCTCGTTTACCGTACAAGTTCAATATCACAGAAAGTGAAAAATGGATAAAGAACTTGTGGTACTTACGTACAATGCAGTATCACTCAGCAGTGAAATCTATGTCATCAGGCCCGTAGCAGCACAATGAGTGGATTCAGGTACGATGATTCTAACTGAAATAAGTCACACAGAAAAAGAAACATCATACGATATCAGTAATACACGGAATGTAAACTTGGCTACACAGGAACTGAATTACAGAACAGAACAGGGTCTCAAATTTAGAAAACCAACTTATGCTTGTTTAAGGGTAAAGGTGAGTTGGGGTGCTGCATAAAACCAGAGATTGAAATGAGCACAGATAAAGTTCCTTAAGCCAAATATGGAATAGACAAGAGCTACTCCTTGCTCAACGAAATGGACTCAACACCGCATATTAAACGCCTAAGAATGTACCTGACTCTTAAGTATCTTAAAACCTATGGATTGCTATGTCTCTGAAAGAGAATCAAGCATGTGTACAGGGACATAAACGCAGCAGTGGTAGGATTGGAGAGGTTCGGTGAGCAAATGAAGACCCTTTGAAGTCATATTGCATGGTACCCATTCCATGGGTTTCAACTACCCAGGTTTATGGTATTCTTCCTTCAGCTAAAACATGCATGTGGAACCTAGAGTATGATCAACCATGTGATCGGGAGACGTGTTCAAATATGTCTCAGTTTTCGTACCCTGGTACTCGGGTGCAACATTCCAGACGCTTTACTAACACTCTCCCGACTTGGAGAGTCAGTCCCTTTAACCTCCTGTTTGGCCCAGTTTGCCATTTCTGCGGAAGATGAACAGCAATAGCGAGAACCAATGAGAGACTAGCTGGAGGTTTCTGGACGGGCAAATTTAACTCCCATTTCCCACCAGGAAGAGGAAATAACCAAAGGCTCAGCGTGCCGTGCCGGAACCAGATTAGGGCCTGAAGCCATCCTGCGGTGTTGCGGCCAGCTCACAAGAAAACGAGTTGAAGAAAGGAGCTCAGGGGCACTGTAATTCACAAACCTGCAGAGTTATAAATGACAACTATCGTCCAAAAATATACTGAAGTAAGGCTGCCAAGAGGACTTGAAAACGGGGCAGAATTGCAGGAAACCGATTTCAGGAGGTAGACTGGAATTGCATTGAAAGCATAGGAAAAGAGGCAGAACGTCCACAATGATGCACTTGGCCAAAAAGGGCGTATGCGTTTTTTCCTGAATATATTCAGGAAAAAACGCATACGCCCTTTTTGGCCAACCAAGCAAGCTTGCAAAGGAAATCTGCACTACAATGAAGTCTCACTTCCCCCCGGTCAAAAGGGCCATCTGAAAAAAGTGTAAAATCCAGAAAGGCAGGACAGGCCATGGAGAACTGGGAGCCTTGTTATGCTGATGGGCGGGATGTAAATTGCCAACAGACACTCGGGAGAAGTGTATGGTGTTTCCTGAAACATCTAAAAAACAAAGCAACAGAGCCTAGGGCACTTCCACTTATGGTCCTATAGCTTAGGGAAATTAAAATCAAAAAGATACAGCCACCCCAATGTTTGGGACGCCTCTGTTTACAAGAACCTCGTTTACCGTACAAGTTCAATATCACAGAAAGTGAAAAATGGATAAAGAACTTGTGGTACTTACGTACAATGCAGTATCACTCAGCAGTGAAATCTATGTCATCAGGCCCGTAGCAGCACAATGAGTGGATTCAGGTACGATGATTCTAACTGAAATAAGTCACACAGAAAAAGAAACATCATAAGATATCAGTAATACACGGAATGTAAACTTGGCTACACAGGAACTGAATTACAGAACAGAACAGGGTCTCAAATTTAGAAAACCAACTTATGCTTGTTTAAGGGTAAAGGTGAGTTGGGGTGCTGCATAAAACCAGAGATTGAAATGAGCACAGATAAAGTTCCTTAAGCCAAATATGGAATAGACAAGAGCTACTCCTTGCTCAACGAAATGGACTCAACACCGCATATTAAACGCCTAAGAATGTACCTGACTCTTAAGTATCTTAAAACCTATGGATTGCTATGTCTCCGAAAGAGAATCAAGCATGTGTACAGGGACATAAACGCGGCAGTGATAGGATTGGAGAGGTTCGGTGAGCAAATGAAGAGCCTTTGAAGTCATATTGCATGGTACCCATTCCACGGGTTTCAACTACCCAGGTTTAAGGTATTCTTCCTTCAGCTAAAACATGCATGTGGAACCTAGAGTATGATCAACCATGTGATCGGGAGACGTGTTCAAATATGTCTCAGTTTTCGTACCCTGGTACTCGGGTGCAACATTCCAGACGCTTTACTAACACTCTCCCGACTTGGAGAGTCAGTCCCTTTAACCTCCTGTTTGGCCCAGTTTGCAATTTCTGCGGAAGATGAACAGGAATAGCGAGAACCAATGAGAGACTAGCTGGAGGTGTCTGGACGGGCAAATTTAACTCCCATTTCCCACCAGGAAGAGGAAATAACCAAAGGCTCAGCGTGCCGTGCCGGAACCAGATTAGGGCCTGAAGCCATCCTGCGGTGTTGCGGCCAGCTCACAAGAAAACGAGTTGAAGAAAGGAGCTCAGGGGCACTGTAATTCACAAACCTGCAGAGTTATAAATGACAACTATCGTCCAAAAATGTACTGAAGTAAGGCTGCCAAGAGGACTTGAAAGCGGGGCAGAATTGCAGGAAACCGATTTCAGGAGGTAGACTGGAATTGCATTGAAAGCATAGGAAAAGAGGCAGAACGTCCACAATGATGCACTTGGCCAAAAAGGGCGTATGCGTTTTTTCCTGAATATATTCAGGAAAAAACGCATACGCCCTTTTTGGCCAACCAAGCAAGCTTGCAAAGGAAATCTGCACTACAATGAAGTCTCACTTCCCCCCGGTCAAAAGGGCCATCTGAAAAAAGTGTAAAATCCAGAAAGGCAGGACAGGCCATGGAGAACTGGGAGCCTTGTTATGCTGATGGGCGGGATGTAAATTGCCAACAGACACTCGGGAGAAGTGTATGGTGTTTCCTGAAACATCTAAAAAACAAAGCAACAGAGCCTAGGGCACTTCCACTTATGGTCCTATAGCTTAGGGAAATTAAAATCAAAAAGATACAGCCACCCCAATGTTTGGGACGCCTCTGTTTACAAGAACCTCGTTTACCGTACAAGTTCAATATCACAGAAAGTGAAAAATGGATAAAGAACTTGTGGTACTTACGTACAATGCAGTATCACTCAGCAGTGAAATCTATGTCATCAGGCCCGTAGCAGCACAATGAGTGGATTCAGGTACGATGATTCTAACTGAAATAAGTCACACAGAAAAAGAAACATCATACGATATCAGTAATACACGGAATGTAAACTTGGCTACACAGGAACTGAATTACAGAACAGAACAGGGTCTCAAATTTAGAAAACCAACTTATGCTTGTTTAAGGGTAAAGGTGAGTTGGGGTGCTGCATAAAACCAGAGATTGAAATGAGCACAGATAAAGTTCCTTAAGCCAAATATGGAATAGACAAGAGCTACTCCTTGCTCAACGAAATGGATTCAACACCCCATATTAAACGCCTAAGAATGTACCTGACTCTTAAGTATCTTAAAACCTATGGATTGCTATGTCTCCGAAAGAGAATCAAGCATGTGTACAGGGACATAAACGCAGCAGTGATAGGATTGGAGAGGTTCGGTGAGCAAATGAAGACCCTTTGAAGTCATATTGCATGGTACCCATTCCACGGGTTTCAACTACCCAGGTTTAAGGTATTCTTCCTTCAGCTAAAACATGCATGTGGAACCTAGAGTATGATCAACCATGTGATCGGGAGACGTGTTCAAATATGTCTCAGTTTTCGTACCCTGGTACTCGGGTGCAACATTCCAGACGCTTTACTAACACTCTCCCGACTTGGAGAGTCAGTCCCTTTAACCTCCTGTTTGGCCCAGTTTGCCATTTCTGCGGAAGATGAACAGGAATAGCGAGAACCAATGAGAGACTAGCTGGAGGTGTCTGGACGGGCAAATTTAACTCTCATTTCCCACCAGGAAGAGGAAATAACCAAAGGCTCAGCGTGCCGTGCCGGAACCAGATTAGGGCCTGAAGCCATCCTGCGGTGTTGCGGCCAGCTCACAAGAAAGCGAGTTGAAGAAAGGAGCTCAGGGGCACTGTAATTCACAAACCTGCAGAGTTATAAATGACAGCTATCGTCCAAAAATATACTGAAGTAAGGCTGCCAAGAGGACTTGAAAGCGGGGCAGAATTGCAGGAAACCGATTTCAGGAGGTAGACTGGAATTGCATTGAAAGCATAGGAAAAGAGGCAGAACGTCCACAATGATGCACTTGGCCAAAAAGGGCGTATGCGTTTTTTCCTGAATATATTCAGGAAAAAACGCATACGCCCTTTTTGGCCAACCAAGCAAGCTTGCAAAGGAAATCTGCACTACAATGAAGTCTCACTTCCCCCCGGTCAAAAGGGCCATCTGAAAAAAGTGTAAAATCCAGAAAGGCAGGACAGGCCATGGAGAACTGGGAGCCTTGTTATGCTGATGGGCGGGATGTAAATTGCCAACAGACACTCGGGAGAAGTGTATGGTGTTTCCTGAAACATCTAAAAAACAAAGCAACAGAGCCTAGGGCACTTCCACTTATGGTCCTATAGCTTAGGGAAATTAAAATCAAAAAGATACAGCCACCCCAATGTTTGGGACGCCTCTGTTTACAAGAACCTCGTTTACCGTACAAGTTCAATATCACAGAAAGTGAAAAATGGATAAAGAACTTGTGGTACTTACGTACAATGCAGTATCACTCAGCAGTGAAATCTATGTCATCAGGCCCGTAGCAGCACAATGAGTGGATTCAGGTACGATGATTCTAACTGAAATAAGTCACACAGAAAAAGAAACATCATACGATATCAGTAATACACGGAATGTAAACTTGGCTACACAGGAACTGAATTACAGAACAGAACAGGGTCTCAAATTTAGAAAACCAACTTATGCTTGTTTAAGGGTAAAGGTGAGTTGGGGTGCTGCATAAAACCAGAGATTGAAATGAGCACAGATAAAGTTCCTTAAGCCAAATATGGAATAGACAAGAGCTACTCCTTGCTCAACGAAATGGACTCAACACCCCATATTAAACGCCTAAGAATGTACCTGACTCTTAAGTATCTTAAAACCTATGGATTGCTATGTCTCCGAAAGAGAATCAAGCATGTGTACAGGGACATAAACGCAGCAGTGGTAGGATTGGAGAGGTTCGGTGAGCAAATGAAGACCCTTTGAAGTCATATTGCATGGTACCCATTCCACGGGTTTCAACTACCCAGGTTTAAGGTATTCTTCCTTCAGCTAAAACATGCATGTGGAACCTAGAGTATGATCAACCATGTGATCGGGAGACGTGTTCAAATATGTCTCAGTTTTCGTACCCTGGTACTCGGGTGCAACATTCCAGACGCTTTACTAACACTCTCCCGACTTGGAGAGTCAGTCCCTTTAACCTCCTGTTTGGCCCAGTTTGCAATTTCTGCGGAAGATGAACAGGAATAGCGAGAACCAATGAGAGACTAGCTGGAGGTGTCTGGACGGGCAAATTTAACTCTCATTTCCCACCAGGAAGAGGAAATAACCAAAGGCTCAGCGTGCCGTGCCGGAACCAGATTAGGGCCTGAAGCCATCCTGCGGTGTTGCGGCCAGCTCACAAGAAAACGAGTTGAAGAAAGGAGCTCAGGGGCACTGTAATTCACAAACCTGCAGAGTTATAAATGACAACTATCGTCCAAAAATATACTGAAGTAAGGCTGCCAAGAGGACTTGAAAGTGGGGCAGAATTGCAGGAAACCGATTTCAGGAGGTAGACTGGAATTGCATTGAAAGCATAGGAAAAGAGGCAGAACGTCCACAATGATGCACTTGGCCAAAAAGGGCGTATGCGTTTTTTCCTGAATATATTCAGGAAAAAACGCATACGCCCTTTTTGGCCAACCAAGCAAGCTTGCAAAGGAAATCTGCACTACAATGAAGTCTCACTTCCCCCCGGTCAAAAGGGCCATCTGAGAAAAGTGTAAAATCCAGAAAGGCAGGACAGGCCATGGAGAACTGGGAGCCTTGTTATGCTGATGGGCGGGATGTAAATTGCCAACAGACACTCGGGAGAAGTGTATGGTGTTTCCTGAAACATCTAAAAAACAAAGCAACAGAGCCTAGGGCACTTCCACTTATGGTCCTATAGCTTAGGGAAATTAAAATCAAAAAGATACAGCCACCCCAATGTTTGGGACGCCTCTGTTTACAAGAACCTCGTTTACCGTACAAGTTCAATATCACAGAAAGTGAAAAATGGATAAAGAACTTGTGGTACTTACGTACAATGCAGTATCACTCAGCAGTGAAATCTATGTCATCAGGCCCGTAGCAGCACAATGAGTGGATTCAGGTACGATGATTCTAACTGAAATAAGTCACACAGAAAAAGAAACATCATACGATATCAGTAATACACGGAATGTAAACTTGGCTACACAGGAACTGAATTACAGAACAGAACAGGGTCTCAAATTTAGAAAACCAACTTATGCTTGTTTAAGGGTAAAGGTGAGTTGGGGTGCTGCATAAAACCAGAGATTGAAATGAGCACAGATAAAGTTCCTTAAGCCAAATATGGAATAGACAAGAGCTACTCCTTGCTCAACGAAATGGACTCAACACCGCATATTAAACGCCTAAGAATGTACCTGACTCTTAAGTATCTTAAAACCTATGGATTGCTATGTCTCCGAAAGAGAATCAAGCATGTGTACAGGGACATAAACGCAGCAGTGATAGGATTGGAGAGGTTCGGTGAGCAAATGAAGACCCTTTGAAGTCATATTGCATGGTACCCATTCCACGGGTTTCAACTACCCAGGTTTAAGGTATTCTTCCTTCAGCTAAAACATGCATGTGGAACCTAGAGTATGATCAACCATGTGATCGGGAGACGTGTTCAAATATGTCTCAGTTTTCGTACCCTGGTACTCGGGTGCAACATTCCAGACGCTTTACTAACACTCTCCCGACTTGGAGAGTCAGTCCCTTTAACCTCCTGTTTGGCCCAGTTTGCAATTTCTGCGGAAGATGAACAGGAATAGCGAGAACCAATGAGAGACTAGCTGGAGGTGTCTGGACGGGCAAATTTAACTCTCATTTCCCACCAGGAAGAGGAAAGAACCAAAGGCTCAGCGTGCCGTGCCGGAACCAGATTAGGGCCTGAAGCCATCCTGCGGTGTTGCGGCCAGCTCACAAGAAAACGAGTTGAAGAAAGGAGCTCAGGGGCACTGTAATTCACAAACCTGCAGAGTTATAAATGACAACTATCGTCCAAAAATGTACTGAAGTAAGGCTGCCAAGAGGACTTGAAAGCGGGGCAGAATTGCAGGAAACCGATTTCAGGAGGTAGACTGGAATTGCATTGAAAGCATAGGAAAAGAGGCAGAACGTCCACAATGATGCACTTGGCCAAAAAGGGCGTATGCGTTTTTTCCTGAATATATTCAGGAAAAAACGCATACGCCCTTTTTGGCCAACCAAGCAAGCTTGCAAAGGAAATCTGCACTGCAATGAAGTCTCACTTCCCCCCGGTCAAAAGGGCCATCTGAAAAAAGTGTAAAATCCAGAAAGGCAGGACAGGCCATGGAGAACTGGGAGCCTTGTTATGCTGATGGGCGGGATGTAAATTTCCAACAGACACTCGGGAGAAGTGTATGGTGTTTCCTGAAACATCTAAAAAACAAAGCAACAGAGCCTAGGGCACTTCCACTTATGGTCCTATAGCTTAGGGAAATTAAAATCAAAAAGATACAGCCACCCCAATGTTTGGGACGCCTCTGTTTACAAGAACCTCGTTTACCGTACAACTTCAATATCACAGAAAGTGAAAAATGGATAAAGAACTTGTGGTACTTACGTACAATGCAGTATCACTCAGCAGTGAAATCTATGTCATCAGGCCCGTAGCAGCACAATGAGTGGATTCAGGTACGATGATTCTAACTGAAATAAGTCACACAGAAAAAGAAACATCATAAGATATCAGTAATACACGGAATGTAAACTTGGCTACACAGGAACTGAATTACAGAACAGAACAGGGTCTCAAATTTAGAAAACCAACTTATGCTTGTTTAAGGGTAAAGGTGAGTTGGGGTGCTGCATAAAACCAGAGATTGAAATGAGCACAGATAAAGTTCCTTAAGCCAAATATGGAATAGACAAGAGCTACTCCTTGCTCAACGAAATGGACTCAACACCGCATATTAAACGCCTAAGAATGTACCTGACTCTTAAGTATCTTAAAACCTATGGATTGCTATGTCTCCGAAAGAGAATCAAGCATGTGTACAGGGACATAAACGCAGCAGTGATAGGATTGGAGAGGTTCGGTGAGCAAATGAAGAGCCTTTGAAGTCATATTGCATGGTACCCATTCCACGGGTTTCAACTACCCAGGTTTAAGGTATTCTTCCTTCAGCTAAAACATGCATGTGGAACCTAGAGTATGATCAACCATGTGATCGGGAGACGTGTTCAAATATGTCTCAGTTTTCGTACCCTGGTACTCGGGTGCAACATTCCAGACGCTTTACTAACACTCTCCCGACTTGGAGAGTCAGTCCCTTTAACCTCCTGTTTGGCCCAGTTTGCAATTTCTGCGGAAGATGAACAGGAATAGCGAGAACCAATGAGAGACTAGCTGGAGGTGTCTGGACGGGCAAATTTAACTCTCATTTCCCACCAGGAAGAGGAAATAACCAAAGGCTCAGCGTGCCGTGCCGGAACCAGATTAGGGCCTGAAGCCATCCTGCGGTGTTGCGGCCAGCTCACAAGAAAACGAGTTGAAGAAAGGAGCTCAGGGGCACTGTAATTCACAAACCTGCAGAGTTATAAATGACAACTATCGTCCAAAAATATACTGAAGTAAGGCTGCCAAGAGGACTTGAAAGCGGGGCAGAATTGCAGGAAACCGATTTCAGGAGGTAGACTGGAATTGCATTGAAAGCATAGGAAAAGAGGCAGAACGTCCACAATGATGCACTTGGCCAAAAAGGGCGTATGCGTTTTTTCCTGAATATATTCAGGAAAAAACGCATACGCCCTTTTTGGCCAACCAAGCAAGCTTGCAAAGGAAATCTGCACTACAATGAAGTCTCACTTCCCCCCGGTCAAAAGGGCCATCTGAAAAACGTGTAAAATCCAGAAAGGCAGGACAGGCCATGGAGAACTGGGAGCCTTGTTATGCTGATGGGCGGGATGTAAATTGCCAACAGACACTCGGGAGAAGTGTATGGTGTTTCCTGAAACATCTAAAAAACAAAGCAACAGAGCCTAGGGCACTTCCACTTATGGTCCTATAGCTTAGGGAAATTAAAATCAAAAAGATACAGCCACCCCAATGTTTGGGACGCCTCTGTTTACAAGAACCTCGTTTACCGTACAAGTTCAATATCACAGAAAGTGAAAAATGGATAAAGAACTTGTGGTACTTACGTACAATGCAGTATCACTCAGCAGTGAAATCTATGTCATCAGGCCCGTAGCAGCACAATGAGTGGATTCAGGTACGATGATTCTAACTGAAATAAGTCACACAGAAAAAGAAACATCATACGATATCAGTAATACACGGAATGTAAACTTGGCTACACAGGAACTGAATTACAGAACAGAACAGGGTCTCAAATTTAGAAAACCAACTTATGCTTGTTTAAGGGTAAAGGTGAGTTGGGGTGCTGCATAAAACCAGAGATTGAAATGAGCACAGATAAAGTTCCTTAAGCCAAATATGGAATAGACAAGAGCTACTCCTTGCTCAACGAAATGGACTCAACACCCCATATTAAACGCCTAAGAATGTACCTGACTCTTAAGTATCTTAAAACCTATGGATTGCTATGTCTCCGAAAGAGAATCAAGCATGTGTACAGGGACATAAACGCAGCAGTGATAGGATTGGAGAGGTTCGGTGAGCAAATGAAGACCCTTTGAAGTCATATTGCATGGTACCCATTCCACGGGTTTCAACTACCCAGGTTTAAGGTATTCTTCCTTCAGCTAAAACATGCATGTGGAACCTAGAGTATGATCAACCATGTGATCGGGAGACGTGTTCAAATATGTCTCAGTTTTCGTACCCTGGTACTCGGGTGCAACATTCCAGACGCTTTACTAACACTCTCCCGACTTGGAGAGTCAGTCCCTTTAACCTCCTGTTTGGCCCAGTTTGCAATTTCTGCGGAAGATGAACAGGAATAGCGAGAACCAATGAGAGACTAGCTGGAGGTGTCTGGACGGGCAAATTTAACTCTCATTTCCCACCAGGAAGAGGAAAGAACCAAAGGCTCAGCGTGCCGTGCCGGAACCAGATTAGGGCCTGAAGCCATCCTGCGGTGTTGCGACCAGCTCACAAGAAAACGAGTTGAAGAAAGGAGCTCAGGGGCACTGTAATTCACAAACCTGCAGAGTTATAAATGACAACTATCGTCCAAAAATGTACTGAAGTAAGGCTGCCAAGAGGACTTGAAAGCGGGGCAGAATTGCAGGAAACCGATTTCAGGAGGTAGACTGGAATTGCATTGAAAGCATAGGAAAAGAGGCAGAACGTCCACAATGATGCACTTGGCCAAAAAGGGCGTATGCGTTTTTTCCTGAATATATTCAGGAAAAAACGCATACGCCCTTTTTGGCCAACCAAGCAAGCTTGCAAAGGAAATCTGCACTGCAATGAAGTCTCACTTCCCCCCGGTCAAAAGGGCCATCTGAAAAAAGTGTAAAATCCAGAAAGGCAGGACAGGCCATGGAGAACTGGGAGCCTTGTTATGCTGATGGGCGGGATGTAAATTGCCAACAGACACTCGGGAGAAGTGTATGGTGTTTCCTGAAACATCTAAAAAACAAAGCAACAGAGCCTAGGGCACTTCCACTTATGGTCCTATAGCTTAGGGAAATTAAAATCAAAAAGATACAGCCACCCCAATGTTTGGGACGCCTCTGTTTACAAGAACCTCGTTTACCGTACAACTTCAATATCACAGAAAGTGAAAAATGGATAAAGAACTTGTGGTACTTACGTACAATGCAGTATCACTCAGCAGTGAAATCTATGTCATCAGGCCCGTAGCAGCACAATGAGTGGATTCAGGTACGATGATTCTAACTGAAATAAGTCACACAGAAAAAGAAACATCATAAGATATCAGTAATACACGGAATGTCAACTTGGCTACACAGGAACTGAATTACAGAACAGAACAGGGTCTCAAATTTAGAAAACCAACTTATGCTTGTTTAAGGGTAAAGGTGAGTTGGGGTGCTGCATAAAACCAGAGATTGAAATGAGCACAGATAAAGTTCCTTAAGCCAAATATGGAATAGACAAGAGCTACTCCTTGCTCAACGAAATGGACTCAACACCGCATATTAAACGCCTAAGAATGTACCTGACTCTTAAGTATCTTAAAACCTATGGATTGCTATGTCTCCGAAAGAGAATCAAGCATGTGTACAGGGACATAAACGCAGCAGTGATAGGATTGGAGAGGTTCGGTGAGCAAATGAAGAGCCTTTGAAGTCATATTGCATGGTACCCATTCCACGGGTTTCAACTACCCAGGTTTAAGGTATTCTTCCTTCAGCTAAAACATGCATGTGGAACCTAGAGTATGATCAACCATGTGATCGGGAGACGTGTTCAAATATGTCTCAGTTTTCGTACCCTGGTACTCGGGTGCAACATTCCAGACGCTTTACTAACACTCTCCCGACTTGGAGAGTCAGTCCCTTTAACCTCCTGTTTGGCCCAGTTTGCAATTTCTGCGGAAGATGAACAGGAATAGCGAGAACCAATGAGAGACTAGCTGGAGGTGTCTGGACGGGCAAATTTAACTCTCATTTCCCACCAGGAAGAGGAAATAACCAAAGGCTCAGTGTGCCGTGCCGGAACCAGATTAGGGCCTGAAGCCATCCTGCGGTGTTGCGGCCAGCTCACAAGAAAACGAGTTGAAGAAAGGAGCTCAGGGGCACTGTAATTCACAAACCTGCAGAGTTATAAATGACAACTATCGTCCAAAAATGTACTGAAGTAAGGCTGCCAAGAGGACTTGAAAGCGGGGCAGAATTGCAGGAAACCGATTTCAGGAGGTAGACTGGAATTGCATTGAAAGCATAGGAAAAGAGGCAGAACGTCCACAATGATGCACTTGGCCAAAAAGGGCGTATGCGTTTTTTCCTGAATATATTCAGGAAAAAACGCATACGCCCTTTTTGGCCAACCAAGCAAGCTTGCAAAGGAAATCTGCACTACAATGAAGTCTCACTTCCCCCCGGTCAAAAGGGCCATCTTTAAAAAGTGTAAAATCCAGAAAGGCAGGACAGGCCATGGAGAACTGGGAGCCTTGTTATGCTGATGGGCGGGATGTAAATTGCCAACAGACACTCGGGAGAAGTGTATGGTGTTTCCTGAAACATCTAAAAAACAAAGCAACAGAGCCTAGGGCACTTCCACTTATGGTCCTATAGCTTAGGGAAATTAAAATCAAAAAGATACAGCCACCCCAATGTTTGGGACGCCTCTGTTTACAAGAACCTCGTTTACCGTACAAGTTCAATATCACAGAAAGTGAAAAATGGATAAAGAACTTGTGGTACTTACGTACAATGCAGTATCACTCAGCAGTGAAATCTATGTCATCAGGCCCGTAGCAGCACAATGAGTGGATTCAGGTACGATGATTCTAACTGAAATAAGTCACACAGAAAAAGAAACATCATACGATATCAGTAATACACGGAATGTAAACTTGGCTACACAGGAACTGAATTACAGAACAGAACAGGGTCTCAAATTTAGAAAACCAACTTATGCTTGTTTAAGGGTAAAGGTGAGTTGGGGTGCTGCATAAAACCAGAGATTGAAATGAGCACAGATAAAATTCCTTAAGCCAAATATGGAATAGACAAGAGCTACTCCTTGCTCAACGAAATGGACTCAACACCGCATATTAAACGCCTAAGAATGTACCTGACTCTTAAGTATCTTAAAACCTATGGATTGCTATGTCTCCGAAAGAGAATCAAGCATGTGTACAGGGACATAAACGCAGCAGTGATAGGATTGGAGAGGTTCGGTGAGCAAATGAAGACCCTTTGAAGTCATATTGCATGGTACCCATTCCACGGGTTTCAACTACCCAGGTTTAAGGTATTCTTCCTTCAGCTAAAACATGCATGTGGAACCTAGAGTATGATCAACCATGTGATCGGGAGACGTGTTCAAATATGTCTCAGTTTTCGTACCCTGGTACTCGGGTGCAACATTCCAGACGCTTTACTAACACTCTCCCGACTTGGAGAGTCAGTCCCTTTAACCTCCTGTTTGGCCCAGTTTGCAATTTCTGCGGAAGATGAACAGGAATAGCGAGAACCAATGAGAGACTAGCTGGAGGTGTCTGGACGGGCAAATTTAACTCTCATTTCCCACCAGGAAGAGGAAAGAACCAAAGGCTCAGCGTGCCGTGCCGGAACCAGATTAGGGCCTGAAGCCATCCTGCGGTGTTGCGGCCAGCTCACAAGAAAACGAGTTGAAGAAAGGAGCTCAGGGGCACTGTAATTCACAAACCTGCAGAGTTATAAATGACAACTATCGTCCAAAAATGTACTGAAGTAAGGCTGCCAAGAGGACTTGAAAGCGGGGCAGAATTGCAGGAAACCGATTTCAGGAGGTAGACTGGAATTGCATTGAAAGCATAGGAAAAGAGGCAGAACGTCCACAATGATGCACTTGGCCAAAAAGGGCGTATGCGTTTTTTCCTGAATATATTCAGGAAAAAACGCATACGCCCTTTTTGGCCAACCAAGCAAGCTTGCAAAGGAAATCTGCACTGCAATGAAGTCTCACTTCCCCCCGGTCAAAAGGGCCATCTGAAAAAAGTGTAAAATCCAGAAAGGCAGGACAGGCCATGGAGAACTGGGAGCCTTGTTATGCTGATGGGCGGGATGTAAATTGCCAACAGACACTCGGGAGAAGTGTATGGTGTTTCCTGAAACATCTAAAAAACAAAGCAACAGAGCCTAGGGCACTTCCACTTATGGTCCTATAGCTTAGGGAAATTAAAATCAAAAAGATACAGCCACCCCAATGTTTGGGACGCCTCTGTTTACAAGAACCTCGTTTACCGTACAACTTCAATATCACAGAAAGTGAAAAATGGATAAAGAACTTGTGGTACTTACGTACAATGCAGTATCACTCAGCAGTGAAATCTATGTCATCAGGCCCGTAGCAGCACAATGAGTGGATTCAGGTACGATGATTCTAACTGAAATAAGTCACACAGAAAAAGAAACATCATAAGATATCAGTAATACACGGAATGTCAACTTGGCTACACAGGAACTGAATTACAGAACAGAACAGGGTCTCAAATTTAGAAAACCAACTTATGCTTGTTTAAGGGTAAAGGTGAGTTGGGGTGCTGCATAAAACCAGAGATTGAAATGAGCACAGATAAAGTTCCTTAAGCCAAATATGGAATAGACAAGAGCTACTCCTTGCTCAACGAAATGGACTCAACACCGCATATTAAACGCCTAAGAATGTACCTGACTCTTAAGTATCTTAAAACCTATGGATTGCTATGTCTCCGAAAGAGAATCAAGCATGTGTACAGGGACATAAACGCAGCAGTGATAGGATTGGAGAGGTTCGGTGAGCAAATGAAGAGCCTTTGAAGTCATATTGCATGGTACCCATTCCACGGGTTTCAACTACCCAGGTTTAAGGTATTCTTCCTTCAGCTAAAACATGCATGTGGAACCTAGAGTATGATCAACCATGTGATCGGGAGACGTGTTCAAATATGTCTCAGTTTTCGTACCCTGGTACTCGGGTGCAACATTCCAGACGCTTTACTAACACTCTCCCGACTTGGAGAGTCAGTCCCTTTAACCTCCTGTTTGTCCCAGTTTGCAATTTCTGCGGAAGATGAACAGGAATAGCGAGAACCAATGAGAGACTAGCTGGAGGTGTCTGGACGGGCAAATTTAACTCTCATTTCCCACCAGGAAGAGGAAATAACCAAAGGCTCAGCGTGCCGTGCCGGAACCAGATTAGGGCCTGAAGCCATCCTGCGGTGTTGCGGCCAGCTCACAAGAAAACGAGTTGAAGAAAGGAGCTCAGGGGCACTGTAATTCACAAACCTGCAGAGTTATAAATGACAACTATCGTCCAAAAATATACTGAAGTAAGGCTGCCAAGAGGACTTGAAAGCGGGGCAGAATTGCAGGAAACCGATTTCAGGAGGTAGACTGGAATTGCATTGAAAGCATAGGAAAAGAGGCAGAACGTCCACAATGATGCACTTGGCCAAAAAGGGCGTATGCGTTTTTTCCTGAATATATTCAGGAAAAAACGCATACGCCCTTTTTGGCCAACCAAGCAAGCTTGCAAAGGAAATCTGCACTACAATGAAGTCTCACTTCCCCCCGGTCAAAAGGGCCATCTGAAAAAAGTGTAAAATCCAGAAAGGCAGGACAGGCCATGGAGAACTGGGAGCCTTGTTATGCTGATGGGCGGGATGTAAATTGCCAACAGACACTCGGGAGAAGTGTATGGTGTTTCCTGAAACATCTAAAAAACAAAGCAACAGAGCCTAGGGCACTTCCACTTATGGTCCTATAGCTTAGGGAAATTAAAATCAAAAAGATACAGCCACCCCAATGTTTGGGACGCCTCTGTTTACAAGAACCTCGTTTACCGTACAAGTTCAATATCACAGAAAGTGAAAAATGGATAAAGAACTTGTGGTACTTACGTACAATGCAGTATCACTCAGCAGTGAAATCTATGTCATCAGGCCCGTAGCAGCACAATGAGTGGATTCAGGTACGATGATTCTAACTGAAATAAGTCACACAGAAAAAGAAACATCATACGATATCAGTAATACACGGAATGTAAACTTGGCTACACAGGAACTGAATTACAGAACAGAACAGGGTCTCAAATTTAGAAAACCAACTTATGCTTGTTTAAGGGTAAAGGTGAGTTGGGGTGCTGCATAAAACCAGAGATTGAAATGAGCACAGATAAAGTTCCTTAAGCCAAATATGGAATAGACAAGAGCTACTCCTTGCTCAACGAAATGGACTCAACACCGCATATTAAACGCCTAAGAATGTACCTGACTCTTAAGTATCTTAAAACCTATGGATTGCTATGTCTCCGAAAGAGAATCAAGCATGTGTACAGGGACATAAACGCAGCAGTGATAGGATTGGAGAGGTTCGGTGAGCAAATGAAGAGCCTTTGAAGTCATATTGCATGGTACCCATTCCACGGGTTTCAACTACCCAGGTTTAAGGTATTCTTCCTTCAGCTAAAACATGCATGTGGAACCTAGAGTATGATCAACCATGTGATCGGGAGACGTGTTCAAATATGTCTCAGTTTTCGTACCCTGGTACTCGGGTGCAACATTCCAGACGCTTTACTAACACTCTCCCGACTTGGAGAGTCAGTCCCTTTAACCTCCTGTTTGGCCCAGTTTGCAATTTCTGCGGAAGATGAACAGGAATAGCGAGAACCAATGAGAGACTAGCTGGAGGTGTCTGGACGGGCAAATTTAACTCTCATTTCCCACCAGGAAGAGGAAATAACCAAAGGCTCAGCGTGCCGTGCCGGAACCAGATTAGGGCCTGAAGCCATCCTGCGGTGTTGCGGCCAGCTCACAAGAAAACGAGTTGAAGAAAGGAGCTCAGGGGCACTGTAATTCACAAACCTGCAGAGTTATAAATGACAACTATCGTCCAAAAATGTACTGAAGTAAGGCTGCCAAGAGGACTTGAAAGCGGGGCAGAATTGCAGGAAACCGATTTCAGGAGGTAGACTGGAATTGCATTGAAAGCATAGGAAAAGAGGCAGAACGTCCACAATGATGCACTTGGCCAAAAAGGGCGTATGCGTTTTTTCCTGAATATATTCAGGAAAAAACGCATACGCCCTTTTTGGCCAACCAAGCAAGCTTGCAAAGGAAATCTGCACTACAATGAAGTCTCACTTCCCCCCGGTCAAAAGGGCCATCTGAAAAAAGTGTAAAATCCAGAAAGGCAGGACAGGCCATGGAGAACTGGGAGCCTTGTTATGCTGATGGGCGGGATGTAAATTGCCAACAGACACTCGGGAGAAGTGTATGGTGTTTCCTGAAACATCTAAAAAACAAAGCAACAGAGCCTAGGGCACTTCCACTTATGGTCCTATAGCTTAGGGAAATTAAAATCAAAAAGATACAGCCACCCCAATGTTTGGGACGCCTCTGTTTACAAGAACCTCGTTTACCGTACAAGTTCAATATCACAGAAAGTGAAAAATGGATAAAGAACTTGTGGTACTTACGTACAATGCAGTATCACTCAGCAGTGAAATCTATGTCATCAGGCCCGTAGCAGCACAATGAGTGGATTCAGGTACGATGATTCTAACTGAAATAAGTCACACAGAAAAAGAAACATCATACGATATCAGTAATACACGGAATGTAAACTTGGCTACACAGGAACTGAATTACAGAACAGAACAGGGTCTCAAATTTAGAAAACCAACTTATGCTTGTTTAAGGGTAAAGGTGAGTTGGGGTGCTGCATAAAACCAGAGATTGAAATGAGCACAGATAAAGTTCCTTAAGCCAAATATGGAATAGACAAGAGCTACTCCTTGCTCAACGAAATGGACTCAACACCGCATATTAAACGCCTAAGAATGTACCTGACTCTTAAGTATCTTAAAACCTATGGATTGCTATGTCTCCGAAAGAGAATCAAGCATGTGTACAGGGACATAAACGCAGCAGTGATAGGATTGGAGAGGTTCGGTGAGCAAATGAAGACCCTTTGAAGTCATATTGCATGGTACCCATTCCACGGGTTTCAACTACCCAGGTTTAAGGTATTCTTCCTTCAGCTAAAACATGCATGTGGAACCTAGAGTATGATCAACCATGTGATCGGGAGACGTGTTCAAATATGTCTCAGTTTTCGTACCCTGGTACTCGGGTGCAACATTCCAGACGCTTTACTAACACTCTCCCGACTTGGAGAGTCAGTCCCTTTAACCTCCTGTTTGGCCCAGTTTGCAATTTCTGCGGAAGATGAACAGGAATAGCGAGAACCAATGAGAGACTAGCTGGAGGTGTCTGGACGGGCAAATTTAACTCTCATTTCCCACCAGGAAGAGGAAAGAACCAAAGGCTCAGCGTGCCGTGCCGGAACCAGATTAGGGCCTGAAGCCATCCTGCGGTGTTGCGGCCAGCTCACAAGAAAACGAGTTGAAGAAAGGAGCTCAGGGGCACTGTAATTCACAAACCTGCAGAGTTATAAATGACAACTATCGTCCAAAAATGTACTGAAGTAAGGCTGCCAAGAGGACTTGAAAGCGGGGCAGAATTGCAGGAAACCGATTTCAGGAGGTAGACTGGAATTGCATTGAAAGCATAGGAAAAGAGGCAGAACGTCCACAATGATGCACTTGGCCAAAAAGGGCGTATGCGTTTTTTCCTGAATATATTCAGGAAAAAACGCATACGCCCTTTTTGGCCAACCAAGCAAGCTTGCAAAGGAAATCTGCACTGCAATGAAGTCTCACTTCCCCCCGGTCAAAAGGGCCATCTGAAAAAAGTGTAAAATCCAGAAAGGCAGGACAGGCCATGGAGAACTGGGAGCCTTGTTATGCTGATGGGCGGGATGTAAATTTCCAACAGACACTCGGGAGAAGTGTATGGTGTTTCCTGAAACATCTAAAAAACAAAGCAACAGAGCCTAGGGCACTTCCACTTATGGTCCTATAGCTTAGGGAAATTAAAATCAAAAAGATACAGCCACCCCAATGTTTGGGACGCCTCTGTTTACAAGAACCTCGTTTACCGTACAACTTCAATATCACAGAAAGTGAAAAATGGATAAAGAACTTGTGGTACTTACGTACAATGCAGTATCACTCAGCAGTGAAATCTATGTCATCAGGCCCGTAGCAGCACAATGAGTGGATTCAGGTACGATGATTCTAACTGAAATAAGTCACACAGAAAAAGAAACATCATAAGATATCAGTAATACACGGAATGTCAACTTGGCTACACAGGAACTGAATTACAGAACAGAACAGGGTCTCAAATTTAGAAAACCAACTTATGCTTGTTTAAGGGTAAAGGTGAGTTGGGGTGCTGCATAAAACCAGAGATTGAAATGAGCACAGATAAAGTTCCTTAAGCCAAATATGGAATAGACAAGAGCTACTCCTTGCTCAACGAAATGGACTCAACACCGCATATTAAACGCCTAAGAATGTACCTGACTCTTAAGTATCTTAAAACCTATGGATTGCTATGTCTCCGAAAGAGAATCAAGCATGTGTACAGGGACATAAACGCAGCAGTGATAGGATTGGAGAGGTTCGGTGAGCAAATGAAGACCCTTTGAAGTCATATTGCATGGTACCCATTCCACGGGTTTCAACTACCCAGGTTTAAGGTATTCTTCCTTCAGCTAAAACATGCATGTGGAACCTAGAGTATGATCAACCATGTGATCGGGAGACGTGTTCAAATATGTCTCAGTTTTCATACCCTGGTACTCGGGTGCAACATTCCAGACGCTTTACTAACACTCTCCCGACTTGGAGAGTCAGTCCCTTTAACCTCCTGTTTGGCCCAGTTTGCAATTTCTGCGGAAGATGAACAGGAATAGCGAGAACCAATGAGAGACTAGCTGGAGGTGTCTGGACGGGCAAATTTAACTCTCATTTCCCACCAGGAAGAGGAAATAACCAAAGGCTCAGCGTGCCGTGCCGGAACCAGATTAGGGCCTGAAGCCATCCTGCGGTGTTGCGGCCAGCTCACAAGAAAACGAGTTGAAGAAAGGAGCTCAGGGGCACTGTAATTCACAAACCTGCAGAGTTATAAATGACAACTATCGTCCAAAAATGTACTGAAGTAAGGCTGCCAAGAGGACTTGAAAGCGGGGCAGAATTGCAGGAAACCGATTTCAGGAGGTAGACTGGAATTGCATTGAAAGCATAGGAAAAGAGGCAGAACGTCCACAATGATGCACTTGGCCAAAAAGGGCGTATGCGTTTTTTCCTGAATATATTCAGGAAAAAACGCATACGCCCTTTTTGGCCAACCAAGCAAGCTTGCAAAGGAAATCTGCACTGCAATGAAGTCTCACTTCCCCCCGGTCAAAAGGGCCATCTGAAAAAAGTGTAAAATCCAGAAAGGCAGGACAGGCCATGGAGAACTGGGAGCCTTGTTATGCTGATGGGCGGGATGTAAATTGCCAACAGACACTCGGGAGAAGTGTATGGTGTTTCCTGAAACATCTAAAAAACAAAGCAACAGAGCCTAGGGCACTTCCACTTATGGTCCTATAGCTTAGGGAAATTAAAATCAAAAAGATACAGCCACCCCAATGTTTGGGACGCCTCTGTTTACAAGAACCTCGTTTACCGTACAACTTCAATATCACAGAAAGTGAAAAATGGATAAAGAACTTGTGGTACTTACGTACAATGCAGTATCACTCAGCAGTGAAATCTATGTCATCAGGCCCGTAGCAGCACAATGAGTGGATTCAGGTACGATGATTCTAACTGAAATAAGTCACACAGAAAAAGAAACATCATAAGATATCAGTAATACACGGCATGTCAACTTGGCTACACAGGAACTGAATTACAGAACAGAACAGGGTCTCAAATTTAGAAAACCAACTTATGCTTGTTTAAGGGTAAAGGTGAGTTGGGGTGCTGCATAAAACCAGAGATTGAAATGAGCACAGATAAAGTTCCTTAAGCCAAATATGGAATAGACAAGAGCTACTCCTTGCTCAACGAAATGGACTCAACACCGCATATTAAACGCCTAAGAATGTACCTGACTCTTAAGTATCTTAAAACCTATGGATTGCTATATCTCCGAAAGAGAATCAAGCATGTGTACAGGGACATAAACGCAGCAGTGATAGGATTGGAGAGGTTCGGTGAGCAAATGAAGAGCCTTTGAAGTCATATTGCATGGTACCCATTCCACGGGTTTCAACTACCCAGGTTTAAGGTATTCTTCCTTCAGCTAAAACATGCATGTGGAACCTAGAGTATGATCAACCATGTGATCGGGAGACGTGTTCAAATATGTCTCAGTTTTCGTACCCTGGTACTCGGGTGCAACATTCCAGACGCTTTACTAACACTCTCCCGACTTGGAGAGTCAGTCCCTTTAACCTCCTGTTTGGCCCAGTTTGCAATTTCTGCGGAACGTGAACAGGAATAGCGAGAACCAATGAGAGACTAGCTGGAGGTGTCTGGACGGGCAAATTTAACTCTCATTTCCCACCAGGAAGAGGAAATAACCAAAGGCTCAGCGTGCCGTGCCGGAACCAGATTAGGGCCTGAAGCCATCCTGCGGTGTTGCGGCCAGCTCACAAGAAAACGAGTTGAAGAAAGGAGCTCAGGGGCACTGTAATTCACAAACCTGCAGAGTTATAAATGACAACTATCGTCCAAAAATATACTGAAGTAAGGCTGCCAAAAGGACTTGAAAGCAGGGCAGAATTGCAGGAAACCGATTTCAGGAGGTAGACTGGAATTGCATTGAAAGCATAGGAAAAGAGGCAGAACGTCCACAATGATGCACTTGGCCAAAAAGGGCGTATGCGTTTTTTCCTGAATATATTCAGGAAAAAACGCATACGCCCTTTTTGGCCAACCAAGCAAGCTTGCAAAGGAAATCTGCACTACAATGAAGTCTCACTTCCCCCCGGTCAAAAGGGCCATCTGAAAAAAGTGTAAAATCCAGAAAGGCAGGACAGGCCATGGAGAACTGGGAGCCTTGTTATGCTGATGGGCGGGATGTAAATTGCCAACAGACACTCGGGAGAAGTGTATGGTGTTTCCTGAAACATCTAAAAAACAAAGCAACAGAGCCTAGGGCACTTCCACTTATGGTCCTATAGCTTAGGGAAATTAAAATCAAAAAGATACAGCCACCCCAATGTTTGGGACGCCTCTGTTTACAAGAACCTCGTTTACCGTACAAGTTCAATATCACAGAAAGTGAAAAATGGATAAAGAACTTGTGGTACTTACGTACAATGCAGTATCACTCAGCAGTGAAATCTATGTCATCAGGCCCGTAGCAGCACAATGAGTGGATTCAGGTACGATGATTCTAACTGAAATAGTCACACAGAAAAAGAAACATCATACGATATCAGTAATACACGGAATGTCAACTTGGCTACACAGGAACTGAATTACAGAACAGAACAGGGTCTCAAATTTAGAAAACCAACTTATGCTTGTTTAAGGGTAAAGGTGAGTTGGGGTGCTGCATAAAACCAGAGATTGAAATGAGCACAGATAAAGTTCCTTAAGCCAAATATGGAATAGACAAGAGCTACTCTTTGCTCAACGAAATGGACTCAACACCGCATATTAAACGCCTAAGAATGTACCTGACTCTTAAGTATCTTAAAACCTATGGATTGCTATGTCTCCGAAAGAGAATCAAGCATGTGTACAGGGACATAAACGCAGCAGTGATAGGATTGGAGAGGTTCGGTGAGCAAATGAAGAGCCTTTGAAGTCATATTGCATGGTACCCATTCCACGGGTTTCAACTACCCAGGTTTAAGGTATTCTTCCTTCAGCTAAAACATGCATGTGGAACCTAGAGTATGATCAACCATGTGATCGGGAGACGTGTTCAAATATGTCTCAGTTTTCGTACCCTGGTACTCGGGTGCAACATTCCAGACGCTTTACTAACACTCTCCCGACTTGGAGAGTCAGTCCCTTTAACCTCCTGTTTGGCCCAGTTTGCAATTTCTGCGGAACATGAACAGGAATAGCGAGAACCAATGAGAGACTAGCTGGAGGTGTCTGGACGGGCAAATTTAACTCTCATTTCCCACCAGGAAGAGGAAATAACCAAAGGCTCAGCGTGCCGTGCCGGAACCAGATTAGGGCCTGAAGCCATCCTGCGGTGTTGCGGCCAGCTCACAAGAAAACGAGTTGAAGAAAGGAGCTCAGGGGCACTGTAATTCACAAACCTGCAGAGTTATAAATGACAACTATCGTCCAAAAATATACTGAAGTAAGGCTGCCAAGAGGACTTGAAAGCGGGGCAGAATTGCAGGAAACCGATTTCAGGAGGTAGACTGGAATTGCATTGAAATCATAGGAAAAGAGGCAGAACGTCCACAATGATGCACTTGGCCAAAAAGGGCGTATGCGTTTTTTCCTGAATATATTCAGGAAAAAACGCATACGCCCTTTTTGGCCAACCAAGCAAGCTTGCAAAGGAAATCTGCACTACAATGAAGTCTCACTTCCCCCCGGTCAAAAGGGCCATCTGAAAAAAGTGTAAAATCCAGAAAGGCAGGACAGGCCATGGAGAACTGGGAGCCTTGTTATGCTGATGGGCGGGATGTAAATTGCCAACAGACACTCGGGAGAAGTGTATGGTGTTTCCTGAAACATCTAAAAAACAAAGCAACAGAGCCTAGGGCACTTCCACTTATGGTCCTATAGCTTAGGGAAATTAAAATCAAAAAGATACAGCCACCCCAATGTTTGGGACGCCTCCGTTTACAAGAACCTCGTTTACCGTACAAGTTCAATATCACAGAAAGTGAAAAATGGATAAAGAACTTGTGGTACTTACGTACAATGCAGTATCACTCAGCAGTGAAATCTATGTCATCAGGCCCGTAGCAGCACAATGAGTGGATTCAGGTACGATGATTCTAACTGAAATAAGTCACACAGAAAAAGAAACATCATAAGATATCAGTAATACACGGAATGTCAACTTGGCTACACAGGAACTGAATTACAGAACAGAACAGGGTCTCAAATTTAGAAAACCAACTTATGCTTGTTTAAGGGTAAAGGTGAGTTGGGGTGCTGCATAAAACCAGAGATTGAAATGAGCACAGATAAAGTTCCTTAAGCCAAATATGGAATAGACAAGAGCTACTCCTTGCTCAACGAAATGGACTCAACACCGCATATTAAACGCCTAAGAATGTACCTGACTCTTAAGTATCTTAAAACCTATGGATTGCTATGTCTCCGAAAGAGAATCAAGCATGTGTACAGGGACATAAACGCAGCAGTGATAGGATTGGAGAGGTTCGGTGAGCAAATGAAGAGCCTTTGAAGTCATATTGCATGGTACCCATTCCACGGGTTTCAACTACCCAGGTTTAAGGTATTCTTCCTTCAGCTAAAACATGCATGTGGAACCTAGAGTATGATCAACCATGTGATCGGGAGACGTGTTCAAATATGTCTCAGTTTTCGTACCCTGGTACTCGGGTGCAACATTCCAGACGCTTTACTAACACTCTCCCGACTTGGAGAGTCAGTCCCTTTAACCTCCTGTTTGGCCCAGTTTGCAATTTCTGCGGAACATGAACAGGAATAGCGAGAACCAATGAGAGACTAGCTGGAGGTGTCTGGACGGGCAAATTTAACTCTCATTTCCCACCAGGAAGAGGAAATAACCAAAGGCTCAGCGTGCCGTGCCGGAACCAGATTAGGGCCTGAAGCCATCCTGCGGTGTTGCGGCCAGCTCACAAGATAACGAGTTGAAGAAAGGAGCTCAGGGGCACTGTAATTCACAAACCTGCAGAGTTATAAATGACAACTATCGTCCAAAAATGTACTGAAGTAAGGCTGCCAAGAGGACTTGAAAGCGGGGCAGAATTGCAGGAAACCGATTTCAGGAGGTAGACTGGAATTGCATTGAAAGCATAGGAAAAGAGGCAGAACGTCCACAATGATGCACTTGGCCAAAAAGGGCGTATGCGTTTTTTCCTGAATATATTCAGGAAAAAACGCATACGCCCTTTTTGGCCAACCAAGCAAGCTTGCAAAGGAAATCTGCACTACAATGAAGTCTCACTTCCCCCCGGTCAAAAGGGCCATCTGAAAAAAGTGTAAAATCCAGAAAGGCAGGACAGGCCATGGAGAACTGGGAGCCTTGTTATGCTGATGGGCGGGATGTAAATTGCCAACAGACACTCGGGAGAAGTGTATGGTGTTTCCTGAAACATCTAAAAAACAAAGCAACAGAGCCTAGGGCACTTCCACTTATGGTCCTATAGCTTAGGGAAATTAAAATCAAAAAGATACAGCCACCCCAATGTTTGGGACGCCTCTGTTTACAAGAACCTCGTTTACCGTACAACTTCAATATCACAGAAAGTGAAAAATGGATAAAGAACTTGTGGTACTTACGTACAATGCAGTATCACTCAGCAGTGAAATCTATGTCATCAGGCCCGTAGCAGCACAATGAGTGGATTCAGGTACGATGATTCTAACTGAAATAAGTCACACAGAAAAAGAAACATCATAAGATATCAGTAATACACGGAATGTCAACTTGGCTACACAGGAACTGAATTACAGAACAGAACAGGGTCTCAAATTTAGAAAACCAACTTATGCTTGTTTAAGGGTAAAGGTGAGTTGGGGTGCTGCATAAAACCAGAGATTGAAATGAGCACAGATAAAGTTCCTTAAGCCAAATATGGAATAGACAAGAGCTACTCCTTGCTCAACGAAATGGACTCAACACCGCATATTAAACGCCTAAGAATGTACCTGACTCTTAAGTATCTTAAAACCTATGGATTGCTATGTCTCCGAAAGAGAATCAAGCATGTGTACAGGGACATAAACGCAGCAGTGATAGGATTGGAGAGGTTCGGTGAGCAAATGAAGAGCCTTTGAAGTCATATTGCATGGTACCCATTCCACGGGTTTCAACTACCCAGGTTTAAGGTATTCTTCCTTCAGCTAAAACATGCATGTGGAACCTAGAGTATGATCAACCATGTGATCGGGAGACGTGTTCAAATATGTCTCAGTTTTCGTACCCTGGTACTCGGGTGCAAAATTCCAGACGCTTTACTAACACTCTCCCGACTTGGAGAGTCAGTCCCTTTAACCTCCTGTTTGGCCCAGTTTGCAATTTCTGCGGAAGATGAACAGGAATAGCGAGAACCAATGAGAGACTAGCTGGAGGTGTCTGGACGGGCAAATTTAACTCTCATTTCCCACCAGGAAGAGGAAATAACCAAAGGCTCAGCGTGCCGTGCCGGAACCAGATTAGGGCCTGAAGCCATCCTGCGGTGTTGCGGCCAGCTCACAAGAAAACGAGTTGAAGAAAGGAGCTCAGGGGCACTGTAATTCACAAACCTGCAGAGTTATAAATGACAACTATCGTCCAAAAATATACTGAAGTAAGGCTGCCAAGAGGACTTGAAAGCGGGGCAGAATTGCAGGAAACCGATTTCAGGAGGTAGACTGGAATTGCATTGAAAGCATAGGAAAAGAGGCAGAACGTCCACAATGATGCACTTGGCCAAAAAGGGCGTATGCGTTTTTTCCTGAATATATTCAGGAAAAAACGCATACGCCCTTTTTGGCCAACCAAGCAAGCTTGCAAAGGAAATCTGCACTACAATGAAGTCTCACTTCCCCCCGGTCAAAAGGGCCATCTGAAAAAAGTGTAAAATCCAGAAAGGCAGGACAGGCCATGGAGAACTGGGAGCCTTGTTATGCTGATGGGCGGGATGTAAATTGCCAACAGACACTCGGGAGAAGTGTATGGTGTTTCCTGAAACATCTAAAAAACAAAGCAACAGAGCCTAGGGCACTTCCACTTATGGTCCTATAGCTTAGGGAAATTAAAATCAAAAAGATACAGCCACCCCAATGTTTGGGACGCCTCCGTTTACAAGAACCTCGTTTACCGTACAAGTTCAATATCACAGAAAGTGAAAAATGGATAAAGAACTTGTGGTACTTACGTACAATGCAGTATCACTCAGCAGTGAAATCTATGTCATCAGGCCCGTAGCAGCACAATGAGTGGATTCAGGTACGATGATTCTAACTGAAATAAGTCACACAGAAAAAGAAACATCATAAGATATCAGTAATACACGGAATGTCAACTTGGCTACACAGGAACTGAATTACAGAACAGAACAGGGTCTCAAATTTAGAAAACCAACTTATGCTTGTTTAAGGGTAAAGGTGAGTTGGGGTGCTGCATAAAACCAGAGATTGAAATGAGCACAGATAAAGTTCCTTAAGCCAAATATGGAATAGACAAGAGCTACTCCTTGCTCAACGAAATGGACTCAACACCGCATATTAAACGCCTAAGAATGTACCTGACTCTTAAGTATCTTAAAACCTATGGATTGCTATGTCTCCGAAAGAGAATCAAGCATGTGTACAGGGACATAAACGCAGCAGTGATAGGATTGGAGAGGTTCGGTGAGCAAATGAAGAGCCTTTGAAGTCATATTGCATGGTACCCATTCCACGGGTTTCAACTACCCAGGTTTAAGGTATTCTTCCTTCAGCTAAAACATGCATGTGGAACCTAGAGTATGATCAACCATGTGATCGGGAGACGTGTTCAAATATGTCTCAGTTTTCGTACCCTGGTACTCGGGTGCAACATTCCAGACGCTTTACTAACACTCTCCCGACTTGGAGAGTCAGTCCCTTTAACCTCCTGTTTGGCCCAGTTTGCAATTTCTGCGGAACATGAACAGGAATAGCGAGAACCAATGAGAGACTAGCTGGAGGTGTCTGGACGGGCAAATTTAACTCTCATTTCCCACCAGGAAGAGGAAATAACCAAAGGCTCAGCGTGCCGTGCCGGAACCAGATTAGGGCCTGAAGCCATCCTGCGGTGTTGCGGCCAGCTCACAAGATAACGAGTTGAAGAAAGGAGCTCAGGGGCACTGTAATTCACAAACCTGCAGAGTTATAAATGACAACTATCGTCCAAAAATGTACTGAAGTAAGGCTGCCAAGAGGACTTGAAAGCGGGGCAGAATTGCAGGAAACCGATTTCAGGAGGTAGACTGGAATTGCATTGAAAGCATAGGAAAAGAGGCAGAACGTCCACAATGATGCACTTGGCCAAAAAGGGCGTATGCGTTTTTTCCTGAATATATTCAGGAAAAAACGCATACGCCCTTTTTGGCCAACCAAGCAAGCTTGCAAAGGAAATCTGCACTACAATGAAGTCTCACTTCCCCCCGGTCAAAAGGGCCATCTGAAAAAAGTGTAAAATCCAGAAAGGCAGGACAGGCCATGGAGAACTGGGAGCCTTGTTATGCTGATGGGCGGGATGTAAATTGCCAACAGACACTCGGGAGAAGTGTATGGTGTTTCCTGAAACATCTAAAAAACAAAGCAACAGAGCCTAGGGCACTTCCACTTATGGTCCTATAGCTTAGGGAAATTAAAATCAAAAAGATACAGCCACCCCAATGTTTGGGACGCCTCTGTTTACAAGAACCTCGTTTACCGTACAACTTCAATATCACAGAAAGTGAAAAATGGATAAAGAACTTGTGGTACTTACGTACAATGCAGTATCACTCAGCAGTGAAATCTATGTCATCAGGCCCGTAGCAGCACAATGAGTGGATTCAGGTACGATGATTCTAACTGAAATAAGTCACACAGAAAAAGAAACATCATAAGATATCAGTAATACACGGAATGTCAACTTGGCTACACAGGAACTGAATTACAGAACAGAACAGGGTCTCAAATTTAGAAAACCAACTTATGCTTGTTTAAGGGTAAAGGTGAGTTGGGGTGCTGCATAAAACCAGAGATTGAAATGAGCACAGATAAAGTTCCTTAAGCCAAATATGGAATAGACAAGAGCTACTCCTTGCTCAACGAAATGGACTCAACACCGCATATTAAACGCCTAAGAATGTACCTGACTCTTAAGTATCTTAAAACCTATGGATTGCTATGTCTCCGAAAGAGAATCAAGCATGTGTACAGGGACATAAACGCAGCAGTGATAGGATTGGAGAGGTTCGGTGAGCAAATGAAGAGCCTTTGAAGTCATATTGCATGGTACCCATTCCACGGGTTTCAACTACCCAGGTTTAAGGTATTCTTCCTTCAGCTAAAACATGCATGTGGAACCTAGAGTATGATCAACCATGTGATCGGGAGACGTGTTCAAATATGTCTCAGTTTTCGTACCCTGGTACTCGGGTGCAAAATTCCAGACGCTTTACTAACACTCTCCCGACTTGGAGAGTCAGTCCCTTTAACCTCCTGTTTGGCCCAGTTTGCAATTTCTGCGGAAGATGAACAGGAATAGCGAGAACCAATGAGAGACTAGCTGGAGGTGTCTGGACGGGCAAATTTAACTCTCATTTCCCACCAGGAAGAGGAAATAACCAAAGGCTCAGCGTGCCGTGCCGGAACCAGATTAGGGCCTGAAGCCATCCTGCGGTGTTGCGGCCAGCTCACAAGAAAACGAGTTGAAGAAAGGAGCTCAGGGGCACTGTAATTCACAAACCTGCAGAGTTATAAATGACAACTATCGTCCAAAAATATACTGAAGTAAGGCTGCCAAGAGGACTTGAAAGCGGGGCAGAATTGCAGGAAACCGATTTCAGGAGGTAGACTGGAATTGCATTGAAAGCATAGGAAAAGAGGCAGAACGTCCACAATGATGCACTTGGCCAAAAAGGGCGTATGCGTTTTTTCCTGAATATATTCAGGAAAAAACGCATACGCCCTTTTTGGCCAACCAAGCAAGCTTGCAAAGGAAATCTGCACTACAATGAAGTCTCACTTCCCCCCGGTCAAAAGGGCCATCTGAGAAAAGTGTAAAATCCAGAAAGGCAGGACAGGCCATGGAGAACTGGGAGCCTTGTTATGCTGATGGGCGGGATGTAAATTGCCAACAGACACTCGGGAGAAGTGTATGGTGTTTCCTGAAACATCTAAAAAACAAAGCAACAGAGCCTAGGGCACTTCCACTTATGGTCCTATAGCTTAGGGAAATTAAAATCAAAAAGATACAGCCACCCCAATGTTTGGGACGCCTCTGTTTACAAGAACCTCGTTTACCGTACAAGTTCAATATCACAGAAAGTGAAAAATGGATAAAGAACTTGTGGTACTTACGTACAATGCAGTATCACTCAGCAGTGAAATCTATGTCATCAGGCCCGTAGCAGCACAATGAGTGGATTCAGGTACGATGATTCTAACTGAAATAAGTCACACAGAAAAAGAAACATCATACGATATCAGTAATACACGGAATGTAAACTTGGCTACACAGGAACTGAATTACAGAACAGAACAGGGTCTCAAATTTAGAAAACCAACTTATGCTTGTTTAAGGGTAAAGGTGAGTTGGGGTGCTGCATAAAACCAGAGATTGAAATGAGCACAGATAAAGTTCCTTAAGCCAAATATGGAATAGACAAGAGCTACTCCTTGCTCAACGAAATGGACTCAACACCGCATATTAAACGCCTAAGAATGTACCTGACTCTTAAGTATCTTAAAACCTATGGATTGCTATGTCTCCGAAAGAGAATCAAGCATGTGTACAGGGACATAAACGCAGCAGTGATAGGATTGGAGAGGTTCGGTGAGCAAATGAAGACCCTTTGAAGTCATATTGCATGGTACCCATTCCACGGGTTTCAACTACCCAGGTTTAAGGTATTCTTCCTTCAGCTAAAACATGCATGTGGAACCTAGAGTATGATCAACAATGTGATCGGGAGACGTGTTCAAATATGTCTCAGTTTTCGTACCCTGGTACTCGGGTGCAACATTCCAGACGCTTTACTAACACTCTCCCGACTTGGAGAGTCAGTCCCTTTAACCTCCTGTTTGGCCCAGTTTGCAATTTCTGCGGAAGATGAACAGGAATAGCGAGAACCAATGAGAGACTAGCTGGAGGTGTCTGGACGGGCAAATTTAACTCTCATTTCCCACCAGGAAGAGGAAATAACCAAAGGCTCAGCGTGCCGTGCCGGAACCAGATTAGGGCCTGAAGCCATCCTGCGGTGTTGCGGCCAGCTCACAAGAAAACGAGTTGAAGAAAGGAGCTCAGGGGCACTGTAATTCACAAACCTGCAGAGTTATAAATGACAACTATCGTCCAAAAATATACTGAAGTAAGGCTGCCAAGAGGACTTGAAAGCGGGGCAGAATTGCAGGAAACCGATTTCAGGAGGTAGACTGGAATTGCATTGAAAGCATAGGAAAAGAGGCAGAACGTCCACAATGATGCACTTGGCCAAAAAGGGCGTATGCGTTTTTTCCTGAATATATTCAGGAAAAAACGCATACGCCCTTTTTGGCCAACCAAGCAAGCTTGCAAAGGAAATCTGCACTACAATGAAGTCTCACTTCCCCCCGGTCAAAAGGGCCATCTGAGAAAAGTGTAAAATCCAGCAAGGCAGGACAGGCCATGGAGAACTGGGAGCCTTGTTATGCTGATGGGCGGGATGTAAATTGCCAACAGACACTCGGGAGAAGTGTATGGTGTTTCCTGAAACATCTAAAAAACAAAGCAACAGAGCCTAGGGCACTTCCACTTATGGTCCTATAGCTTAGGGAAATTAAAATCAAAAAGATACAGCCACCCCAATGTTTGGGACGCCTCTGTTTACAAGAACCTCGTTTACCGTACAAGTTCAATATCACAGAAAGTGAAAAATGGATAAAGAACTTGTGGTACTTACGTACAATGCAGTATCACTCAGCAGTGAAATCTATGTCATCAGGCCCGTAGCAGCACAATGAGTGGATTCAGGTACGATGATTCTAACTGAAATAAGTCACACAGAAAAAGAAACATCATAAGATATCAGTAATACACGGAATGTCAACTTGGCTACACAGGAACTGAATTACAGAACAGAACAGGGTCTCAAATTTAGAAAACCAACTTATGCTTGTTTAAGGGTAAAGGTGAGTTGGGGTGCTGCATAAAACCAGAGATTGAAATGAGCACAGATAAAGTTCCTTAAGCCAAATATGGAATAGACAAGAGCTACTCCTTGCTCAACGAAATGGACTCAACACCGCATATTAAACGCCTAAGAATGTACCTGACTCTTAAGTATCTTAAAACCTATGGATTGCTATGTCTCCGAAAGAGAATCAAGCATGTGTACAGGGACATAAACGCAGCAGTGATAGGATTGGAGAGGTTCGGTGAGCAAATGAAGACCCTTTGAAGTCATATTGCATGGTACCCATTCCACGGGTTTCAACTACCCAGGTTTAAGGTATTCTTCCTTCAGCTAAAACATGCATGTGGAACCTAGAGTATGATCAACCATGTGATCGGGAGACGTGTTCAAATATGTCTCAGTTTTCGTACCCTGGTACTCGGGTGCAACATTCCAGACGCTTTACTAACACTCTCCCGACTTGGAGAGTCAGTCCCTTTAACCTCCTGTTTGGCCCAGTTTGCAATTTCTGCGGAAAATGAACAGGAATAGCGAGAACCAATGAGAGACTAGCTGGAGGTGTCTGGACGGGCAAATTTAACTCTCATTTCCCACCAGGAAGAGGAAATAACCAAAGGCTCAGCGTGCCGTGCCGGAACCAGATTAGGGCCTGAAGCCATCCTGCGGTGTTGCGGCCAGCTCACAAGAAAACGAGTTGAAGAAAGGAGCTCAGGGGCACTGTAATTCACAAACCTGCAGAGTTATAAATGACAACTATCGTCCAAAAATATACTGAAGTAAGGCTGCCAAGAGGACTTGAAAGCGGGGCAGAATTGCAGGAAACCGATTTCAGGAGGTAGACTGGAATTGCATTGAAAGCATAGGAAAAGAGGCAGAACGTCCACAATGATGCACTTGGCCAAAAAGGGCGTATGCGTTTTTTCCTGAATATATTCAGGAAAAAAAGCATACGCCCTTTTTGGCCAACCAAGCAAGCTTGCAAAGGAAATCTGCACTACAATGAAGTCTCACTTCCCCCCGGTCAAAAGGGCCATCTGAAAAAAGTGTAAAATCCAGAAAGGCAGGACAGGCCATGGAGAACTGGGAGCCTTGTTATGCTGATGGGCGGGATGTAAATTGCCAACAGACACTCGGGAGAAGTGTATGGTGTTTCCTGAAACATCTAAAAAACAAAGCAACAGAGCCTAGGGCACTTCCACTTATGGTCCTATAGCTTAGGGAAATTAAAATCAAAAAGATACAGCCACCCCAATGTTTGGGACGCCTCCGTTTACAAGAACCTCGTTTACCGTACAAGTTCAATATCACAGAAAGTGAAAAATGGATAAAGAACTTGTGGTACTTACGTACAATGCAGTATCACTCAGCAGTGAAATCTATGTCATCAGGCCCGTAGCAGGACAATGAGTGGATTCAGGTACGATGATTCTAACTGAAATAAGTCACACAGAAAAAGAAACATCATAAGATATCAGTAATACACGGAATGTAAACTTGGCTACACAGGAACTGAATTACAGAACAGAACAGGGTCTCAAATTTAGAAAACCAACTTATGCTTGTTTAAGGGTAAAGGTGAGTTGGGGTGCTGCATAAAACCAGAGATTGAAATGAGCACAGATAAAGTTCCTTAAGCCAAATATGGAATAGACAAGAGCTACTCCTTGCTCAACGAAATGGACTCAACACCGCATATTAAACGCCTAAGTATGTACCTGACTCTTAAGTATCTTAAAACCTATGGATTGCTATGTCTCCGAAAGAGAATCAAGCATGTGTACAGGGACATAAACGCAGCAGTGATAGGATTGGAGAGGTTCGGTGAGCAAATGAAGACCCTTTGAAGTCATATTGCATGGTACCCATTCCACGGGTTACAACTACTCAGGTTTAAGGTATTCTTCCTTCAGCTAAAACATGCATGTGGAACCTAGAGTATGATCAACCATGTGATCGGGAGACGTGTTCAAATATGTCTCAGTTTTCGTACCCTGGTACTCGGGTGCAACATTCCAGACGCTTTACTAACACTCTCCCGACTTGGAGAGTCAGTCCCTTTAACCTCCTGTTTGGCCCAGTTTGCAATTTCTGCGGAAGATGAACAGGAATAGCGAGAACCAATGAGAGACTAGCTGGAGGTGTCTGGACGGGCAAATTTAACTCTCATTTCCCACCAGGAAGAGGAAATAACCAAAGGCTCAGCGTGCCGTGCCGGAACCAGATTAGGGCCTGAAGCCATCCTGCGGTGTTGCGGCCAGCTCACAAGAAAACGAGTTGAAGAAAGGAGCTCAGGGGCACTGTAATTCACAAACCTGCAGAGTTATAAATGACAACTATCGTCCAAAAATATACTGAAGTAAGGCTGCCAAGAGGACTTGAAAGCGGGGCAGAATTGCAGGAAACCGATTTCAGGAGGTAGACTGGAATTGCATTGAAAGCATAAGAAAAGAGGCAGAACGTCCACAATGATGCACTTGGCCAAAAAGGGCGTATGCGTTTTTTCCTGAATATATTCAGGAAAAAACGCATACGCCCTTTTTGGCCAACCAAGCAAGCTTGCAAAGGAAATCTGCACTACAATGAAGTCTCACTTCCCCCCGGTCAAAAGGGCCATCTGAAAAAAGTGTAAAATCCAGAAAGGCAGGACAGGCCATGGAGAACTGGGAGCCTTGTTATGCTGATGGGCGGGATGTAAATTGCCAACAGACACTCGGGAGAAGTGTATGGTGTTTCCTGAAACATCTAAAAAACAAAGCAACAGAGCCTAGGGCATTTCCACTTATGGTCCTATAGCTTAGGGAAATTAAAATCAAAAAGATACAGCCACCCCAATGTTTGGGACGCCTCTGTTTACAAGAACCTCGTTTACCGTACAAGTTCAATATCACAGAAAGTGAAAAATGGATAAAGAACTTGTGGTACTTACGTACAATGCAGTATCACTCAGCAGTGAAATCTATGTCATCAGGCCCGTAGCAGCACAATGAGTGGATTCAGGTACGATGATTCTAACTGAAATAAGTCACACAAAAAAAGAAACATCATAAGATATGACTAATACACGGAATGTAAACTTGGCTACACAGGAACTGAATTACAGAACAGAACAGGGTCTCAAATTTAGAAAACCAACTTATGCTTGTTTAAGGGTAAAGGTGAGTTGGGGTGCTGCATAAAACCAGAGATTGAAATGAGCACAGATAAAGTTCCTTAAGCCAAATATGGAATAGACAAGAGCTACTCCTTGCTCAACGAAATGGACTCAACACCGCATATTAAACGCCTAAGAATGTACCTGACTCTTAAGTATCTTAAAACCTATGGATTGCTATGTCTCCGAAAGAGAATCAAGCATGTGTACAGGGACATAAACGCAGCAGTGATAGGATTGGAGAGGTTCGGTGAGCAAATGAAGAGCCTTTGAAGTCATATTGCATGGTACCCATTCCACGGGTTTCAACTACCCAGGTTTAAGGTATTCTTCCTTCAGCTAAAACATGCATGTGGAACCTAGAGTATGATCAACCATGTGATCGGGAGACGTGTTCAAATATGTCTCAGTTTTCGTACCCTGGTACTCGGGTGCAACATTCCAGACGCTTTACTAACACTCTCCCGACTTGGAGAGTCAGTCCCTTTAACCTCCTGTTTGGCCCAGTTTGCAATTTCTGCGGAAGCTGAACAGGAATAGGGAGAACCAATGAGAGACTAGCTGGAGGTGTCTGGACGGGCAAATTTAACTCTCATTTCCCACCAGGAAGAGGAAAGAACCAAAGGCTCAGCGTGCCGTGCCGGAACCAGATTAGGGCCTGAAGCCATCCTGCGGTGTTGCGGCCAGGTCACAAGAAAGCGAGTTGAAGAAAGGAGCTCAGGGGCACTGTAATTCACAAACCTGCAGAGTTATAAATGACAGCTATCGTCCAAAAATATACTGAAGTAAGGCTGCCAAGAGGACTTGAAAGCGGGGCAGAATTGCAGGAAACTGATTTCAGGAGGTAGACTGGAATTGCATTGAAAGCATAGGAAAAGAGGCAGAACGTCCACAATGATGCACTTGGCCAAAAAGGGCGTATGCGTTTTTTCCTGAATATATTCAGGAAAAAACGCATACGCCCTTTTTGGCCAACCAAGCAAGCTTGCAAAGGAAATCTGCACTACAATGAAGTCTCACTTCCCCCCGGTCAAAAGGGCCATCTGAAAAAAGTGTAAAATCCAGCAAGGCAGGACAGGCCATGGAGAACTGGGAGCCTTGTTATGCTGATGGGCGGGATGTAAATTGCCAACAGACACTCGGGAGAAGTGTATGGTGTTTCCTGAAACATCTAAAAAACAAAGCAACAGAGCCTAGGATACTTCCACTTATGGTCCTATAGCTTAGGGAAATTAAAATCAAAAAGACACATCCACCCCAAAGTTTGGGACGCCTCTGTTTACAAGAACCTCATTTACAGTACAAGTTCAACATCGCAGAAAGTGAAAAATGGATAAAGAAATTGTGGTATTTACTTGCAAAGCAATATCACTCAGCAATGAAATCTATGTCATCAGGCCCTTAGCAGCACAATGAGTGGATTCAGGTATGATGATTCTAACTGAAATAAGTCACACAGAAAAAAAAACATCATAAGGTATCAGTAATACACGGAATGTAATCTTGGCTACACAGGAACTGAATTACAGAACAGAACAGGGTCTCAAATTTAGAAAACCAACTTATGCTTGCTTAAGGGGAAAGGTGAGTTGGGGTGCTGCATAAAACCAGAGATTGAAATGAGCACAGATAAAGTTCCTTAAGCCAAATATGGAATAGACAAGAGCTACTCCTTGCTCAACGAAATGGACTCAACATCGCATATTAAACGCCTAAGAATGTACCTGACTCTTAAGTATCTTAAAACCTATGGATTGCTATGTCTCCGAAAGACAATCAAGTGTGTGTACGGGGCATAAACGCAGCAGTGATAGGATTGGAGAGGTTCGGTGAGCAAATGAAGACCCTTTGCAGTCATATTGCATGGTACCCATTCCACGGGTTTCAACTACCCAGGTTTAAGGTATTCTTCCTTCAGCTAAAACATGCATGTGGAACCTAGAGTATGATCAACCATGTGATCGGGAGACGTGTTCAAATATGTCTCAGTTTTCATACCCTGGTACTCGGGTGCAACATTCCAGACGCTTTACTAACACTCTCCCGACTTGGAGAGTCAGTCCCTTTAACCTCCTGTTTGGCCCAGTTTGCAATTTCTGCGGAAGATGAACAGGAATAGGGAGAACCAATGAGAGACTAGCTGGAGGTGTCTGGACGGGCAAATTTAACTCTCATTTCCCACCAGGAAGAGGAAATAACCAAAGGCTCAGCGTGCTGTGCCGGAACCAGATTAGGGCCTGAAGCCATCCTGCGGTGTTGCGGCCAGGTCACAAGAAAGCGAGTTGAAGAAAGGAGCTCAGGGGCACTGTAATTCACAAATCTGCAGAGTTATAAATGACAGCTATCGTCCAAAAATATACTGAAGTAAGGCTGCCAAGAGGACTTGAAAGCGGGGCAGAATTGCAGGAAACCGATTTCAGGAGGTAGACTGGAATTGCATTGAAAGCATAGGAAAAGAGGCAGAACGTCCACAATGATGCACTTGGCCAAAAAGGGCGTATGCGTTTTTTCCTGAATATATTCAGGAAAAAACGCATACGCCCTTTTTGGCCAACCAAGCAAGCTTGCAAAGGAAATCTGCACTACAATGAAGTCTCACTTCCCCCCGGTCAAAAGGGCCATCTGAAAAAAGTGTAAAATCCAGAAAGGCAGGACAGGCCATGGAGAACTGGGAGCCTTGTTATGCTGATGGGCGGGATGTAAATTGCCAACAGACACTCGGGAGAAGTGTATGGTGTTTCCTGAAACATCTAAGAAACAAAGCAACAAAGCCTAGGGCACTTCCACTTATGGTCCTATAGCTTAGGGAAATTAAAATCAAAAAGACACAGCCACCCCAATTTGGGACGCCTCTGTTTACAAGAACCTCATTTACCGTACAAGTTCAATATCACAGAAAGTGAAAAATGGATAAAGAACTTGTGGTACTTACGTACAATGCAGTATCACTCAGCAATGAAATCTATGTCATCAGGCCCGTAGCAGCATAATGAGTGGATTCAGGTACGATAATTCTAACTGAAATAAGTCACACAGAAAAAGAAACATCATAAGATATCACTAATACACGGAATGTAAACTTGGCTACACAGGAACTGAATTCCAAAACAGAACAGCGTCTCAAATTTAGAAAACCAACTTATGCTTGCTTAAGGGGAAAGGTGAGTTGGGGTGCTGCATAAAACCAGAGATTGAAATGAGCACAGATAAAGTTCCTTAAGCCAAATATGGAATAGACAAGAGCTACTCCTTGCTCAACGAAATGGACTCAACACCCCATATTAAACGCCTAAGAATGTACCTGACTAGTAAGTATCTTAAAACCTATGGATTGCTATGTCTCCATAAGAGAGTCAAGCGTGTGTACAGGGGCATAAACGCAGCAGTGATAGGATTGGAGAGGTTCGGTGAGCAGATGAAGACCCTTTGAAGTCATATTGCATGGTACCCATTACACGGGTCTCAACTCTCCAGGTTTAAGATATTCTTCCTTCAGCTAAAACATGCATGTGGAACCCAGAGTATGATCAACCGTGTGAACGGGAGACGTGTTCAAATATGTCTCAGTTTTCCTCCCCTGGTACTCGGGTGCAACATTCCAGACGCTTTACTAACACTCTCCTCACTTGGAGAGTCAGCGCCTTTAACCTCCTGTTTGGTCCAGTTTGCAATTTCTGCGGAAGATGAACAGGAATAGGGAGAACCAATGAGAGACTAGCTGGAGGTGTCTGGACGGGCAAATTTAACTCTCATTTCCCACCAGGAAGAGGAAATAACCAAAGGCTCAGCGTGCCGTGCCGGAACCAGATTAGGGCCTGAAGCCATCCTGCGGTGTTGCGGCCAGCTCAAAAGAAAGCGAGTTGAAGAAAGGAGCTCAGGGGCACTGTAATTCACAAACCTGCAGAGTTATAAATGACAGCTATCGTCCAAAAATATACTGAAGTAAGGCTGCCAAGAGGACTTGAAAGCGGGGCAGAATTGCAGGAAACCGATTTCAGGAGGTAGACTGGAATTGCATTGAAAGCATAGGAAAAGAGGCAGAACGTCCACAATGATGCACTTGGCCAAAAAGGGCGTATGCGTTTTTTCCTGAATATATTCAGGAAAAAACGCATACGCCCTTTTTGGCCAACCAAGCAAGCTTGCAAAGGAAATCTGCACTACAATGAAGTCTCACTTCCCCCCGGTCAAAAGGGCCATCTGAAAAAAGTGTAAAATCCAGAAAGGCAGGACAGGCCATGGAGAACTGGGAGCCTTGTTATGCTGATGGGCGGGATGTAAATTGCCAACAGACACTCGGGAGAAGTGTATGGTGTTTCCTGAAACATCTAAAAAACAAAGCAACAGAGCCTAGGGCACTTCCACTTATGGTCCTATAGCTTAGGGAAATTAAAATTAAAAAGACACAGCCACCCCAATTTGGGACGCCTCTGTTTACAAGAACCTCATTTACCGTACAAGTTCAATATCACAGAAAGTGAAAAATGGATAAAGAACTTGTGGTACTTACGTACAATGCAGTATCACTCAGCAATGAAATCTATGTCATCAGGCCCGTAGCAGCATAATGAGTGGATTCAGGTACGATAATTCTAACTGAAATAAGTCACACAGAAAAAGAAACATCATAAGATATCACTAATACACGGAATGTAAACTTGGCTACACAGGAACTGAATTCCAAAACAGAACAGCGTCTCAAATTTAGAAAACCAACTTATGCTTGCTTAAGGGGAAAGGTGAGTTGGGGTGCTGCATAAAACCAGAGATTGAAATGAGCACAGATAAAGTTCCTTAAGCCAAATATGGAATAGACAAGAGCTACTCCTTGCTCAACGAAATGGACTCAACACCCCATATTAAACGCCTAAGAATGTACCTGACTAGTAAGTATCTTAAAACCTATGGATTGCTATGTCTCCATAAGAGAGTCAAGCGTGTGTACAGGGGCATAAACGCAGCAGTGATAGGATTGGAGAGGTTCGGTGAGCAGATGAAGACCCTTTGAAGTCATATTGCATGGTACCCATTACACGGGTCTCAACTCTCCAGGTTTAAGATATTCTTCCTTCAGCTAAAACATGCATGTGGAACCCAGAGTATGATCAACCGTGTGAACGGGAGACGTGTTCAAATATGTCTCAGTTTTCCTCCCCTGGTACTCGGGTGCAACATTCCAGACGCTTTACTAACACTCTCCCCACTTGGAGAGTCAGCGCCTTTAACCTCCTGTTTGGTCCAGTTTGCAATTTCTGCGGAAGATGAACAGGAATAGGGAGAACCAATGAGAGACTAGCTGGAGGTGTCTGGACGGGCAAATTTAACTCTCATTTCCCACCAGGAAGAGGAAATAACCAAAGGCTCAGCGTGCCGTGCCGGAACCAGATTAGGGCCTGAAGCCATCCTGCGGTGTTGCGGCCAGCTCAAAAGAAAGCGAGTTGAAGAAAGGAGCTCAGGGGCACTGTAATTCACAAACCTGCAGAGTTATAAATGACAGCTATCGTCCAAAAATATACTGAAGTAAGGCTGCCAAGAGGACTTGAAAGCGGGGCAGAATTGCAGGAAACCGATTTCAGGAGGTAGACTGGAATTGCATTGAAAGCATAGGAAAAGAGGCAGAACGTCCACAATGATGCACTTGGCCAAAAAGGGCGTATGCGTTTTTTCCTGAATATATTCAGGAAAAAACGCATACGCCCTTTTTGGCCAACCAAGCAAGCTTGCAAAGGAAATCTGCACTACAATGAAGTCTCACTTCCCCCCGGTCAAAAGGGCCATCTGAAAAAAGTGTAAAATCCAGAAAGGCAGGACAGGCCATGGAGAACTGGGAGCCTTGTTATGCTGATGGGCGGGATGTAAATTGCCAACAGACACTCGGGAGAAGTGTATGGTGTTTCCTGAAACATCTAAAAAACAAAGCAACAGAGCCTAGGGCACTTCCACTTATGGTCCTATAGCTTAGGGAAATTAAAATTAAAAAGACACAGCCACCCCAATTTGGGACGCCTCTGTTTACAAGAACCTCATTTACCGTACAAGTTCAATATCACAGAAAGTGAAAAATGGATAAAGAACTTGTGGTACTTACGTACAATGCAGTATCACTCAGCAATGAAATCTATGTCATCAGGCCCGTAGCAGCATAATGAGTGGATTCAGGTACGATAATTCTAACTGAAATAAGTCACACAGAAAAAGAAACATCATAAGATATCACTAATACACGGAATGTAAACTTGGCTACACAGGAACTGAATTCCAAAACAGAACAGCGTCTCAAATTTAGAAAACCAACTTATGCTTGCTTAAGGGGAAAGGTGAGTTGGGGTGCTGCATAAAACCAGAGATTGAAATGAGCACAGATAAAGTTCCTTAAGCCAAATATGGAATAGACAAGAGCTACTCCTTGCTCAACGAAATGGACTCAACACCCTATATTAAACGCCTAAGAATGTACCTGACTAGTAAGTATCTTAAAACCTATGGATTGCTATGTCTCCATAAGAGAGTCAAGCGTGTGTACAGGGGCATAAACGCAGCAGTGATAGGATTGGAGAGGTTCGGTGAGCAGATGAAGACCCTTTGAAGTCATATTGCATGGTACCCATTACACGGGTCTCAACTCTCCAGGTTTAAGATATTCTTCCTTCAGCTAAAACATGCATGTGGAACCCAGAGTATGATCAACCGTGTGAACGGGAGACGTGTTCAAATATGTCTCAGTTTTCCTCCCCTGGTACTCGGGTGCAACATTCCAGACGCTTTACTAACACTCTCCCCACTTGGAGAGTCAGCGCCTTTAACCTCCTGTTTGGTCCAGTTTGCAATTTCTGCGGAAGATGAACAGGAATAGGGAGAACCAATGAGAGACTAGCTGGAGGTGTCTGGACGGGCAAATTTAACTCTCATTTCCCACCAGGAAGAGGAAATAACCAAAGGCTCAGCGTGCCGTGCCGGAACCAGATTAGGGCCTGAAGCCATCCTGCGGTGTTGCGGCCAGCTCAAAAGAAAGCGAGTTGAAGAAAGGAGCTCAGGGGCACTGTAATTCACAAACCTGCAGAGTTATAAATGACAGCTATCGTCCAAAAATATACTGAAGTAAGGCTGCCAAGAGGACTTGAAAGCGGGGCAGAATTGCAGGAAACCGATTTCAGGAGGTAGACTGGAATTGCATTGAAAGCATAGGAAAAGAGGCAGAACGTCCACAATGATGCACTTGGCCAAAAAGGGCGTATGCGTTTTTTCCTGAATATATTCAGGAAAAAACGCATACGCCCTTTTTGGCCAACCAAGCAAGCTTGCAAAGGAAATCTGCACTACAATGAAGTCTCACTTCCCCCCGGTCAAAAGGGCCATCTGAAAAAAGTGTAAAATCCAGAAAGGCAGGACAGGCCATGGAGAACTGGGAGCCTTGTTATGCTGATGGGCGGGATGTAAATTGCCAACAGACACTCGGGAGAAGTGTATGGTGTTTCCTGAAACATCTAAAAAACAAAGCAACAGAGCCTAGGGCACTTCCACTTATGGTCCTATAGCTTAGGGAAATTAAAATTAAAAAGACACAGCCACCCCAATTTGGGACGCCTCTGTTTACAAGAACCTCATTTACCGTACAAGTTCAATATCACAGAAAGTGAAAAATGGATAAAGAACTTGTGGTACTTACGTACAATGCAGTATCACTCAGCAATGAAATCTATGTCATCAGGCCCGTAGCAGCATAATGAGTGGATTCAGGTACGATGATTCTAACTGAAATAAGTCACACAGAAAAAGAAACATCATAAGATATCAGTAATACACGGAATGTAAACTTGGCTACACAGGAACTGAATTACAGAACAGAACTTGGTCTCAAATTTAGAAAACCAACTTATGCTTGCTTAAGGGGAAAGGTGAGTTGGGGTGCTGCATAAAACCAGAGATTGAAATGAGCACAGATAAAGTTCCTTAAGCCAAATATGGAATAGACAAGAGCTACTCCTTGCTCAACGAAATGGACTCAACACCGCATATTAAACGCCTAAGAATGTACCTGACTCTTAAGTATCTTAAAACCTATGGATTGCTATGTCTCCGAAAGAGAATCAAGCATGTGTACAGGGACATAAACGCAGCAGTGATAGGATTGGAGAGGTTCGGTGAGCAAATGAAGAGCCTTTGAAGTCATATTGCATGGTACCCATTCCACGGGTTTCAACTCTCCAGGTTTAAGATATTCTTCCTTCAGCTAAAACATGCATGTGGAACCCAGAGTATGATCAACCGTGTGAACGGGAGACGTGTTCAAATATGTCTCAGTTTTCCTCCCCTGGTACTCGGGTGCAACATTCCAGACACTTTACTAACACTCTCCCCACTTGGAGAGTCAGCGCCTTTAACCTCCTGTTTGGTCCAGTTTGCAATTTCTGCGGAAGATGAACAGGAATAGGGAGAACCAATGAGAGACTAGCTGGAGGTGTCTGGACGGGCAAATTTAACTCTCATTTCCCACCAGGAAGAGGAAATAACCAAAGGCTCAGCGTGCCGTGCCGGAACCAGATTAGGGCCTGAAGCCATCCTGCGGTGTTGCGGCCAGGTCACAAGAAAGCGAGTTGAAGAAAGGAGCTCAGGGGCACTGTAATTCACAAACCTGCAGAGTTATAAATGACAGCTATCGTCCAAAAATATATTGAAGTAAGGCTGCCAAGAGGACTTGAAAGCGGGGCAGAATTGCAGGAAACTGATTTCAGGAGGTAGACTGGAATTGCATTGAAAGCATAGGAAAAGAGGCAGAACGTCCACAATGATGCACTTGGCCAAAAAGGGCGTATGCGTTTTTTCCTGAATATATTCAGGAAAAAACGCATACGCCCTTTTTGGCCAACCAAGCAAGCTTGCAAAGGAAATCTGCACTACAATGAAGTCTCACTTCCCCCCGGTCAAAAGGGTCATCTGAAAAACGTGTAAAATCCAGCAAGGCAGGACAGGCCATGGAGAACTGGGAGCCTTGTTATGCTGATGGGCGGGATGTAAATTGCCAACAGACACTCGGGAGAAGTGTATGGTGTTTCCTGAAACATCTAAAAAACAAAGCAACAGAGCCTAGGATACTTCCACTTATGGTCCTATAGCTTAGGGAAATTAAAATCAAAAAGACACAGCCACCCCAAAGTTTGGGACGCCTCTGTTTACAAGAACCTCATTTACAGTACAAGTTCAACATCGCAGAAAGTGAAAAATGGATAAAGAAATTGTGGTATTTACTTGCAAAGCAATATCACTCAGCAATGAAATCTATGTCATCAGGCCCTTAGCAGCACAATGAGTGGATTCAGGTATGATGATTCTAACTGAAATAAGTCGCACAGAAAAAGAAACATCATAAGTTATCAGTAATACACGGAATGTAATCTTGGCTACACAGGAACTGAATTACAGAACAGAACAGGGTCTCAAATTTAGAAAACCAACTTATGCTTGCTTAAGGGGAAAGGTGAGTTGGGGTGCTGCATAAAACCAGAGATTGAAATGAGCACAGATAAAGTTCCTTAAGCCAAATATAGAATACACAAGAGCTACTCCTTGCTCAACGAAATGGACTCAACATCGCATATTAAACGCCTAAGAATGTACCTGACTAGTAAGTATCTTAAAACCTATGGATTGCTATGTCTCCGAAAGACAATCAAGTGTGTGTACGGGGCATAAACGCAGCAGTGATAGGATTGGAGAGGTTCGGTGAGCAAATGAAGACCCTTTGCAGTCATATTGCATGGTACCCATTCCACGGGTTTCAACTACCCAGGTTTAAGGTATTCTTCCTTCAGCTAAAACATGCATGTGGAACCTAGAGTATGATCAACCATGTGATCGGGAGACGTGTTCAAATATGTCTCAGTTTTCATACCCTGGTACTCGGGTGCAACATTCCAGACGCTTTACTAACACTCTCCCGACTTGGAGAGTCAGTCCCTTTAACCTCCTGTTTGGCCCAGTTTGCAATTTCTGCGGAAGATGAACAGGAATAGGGAGAACCAATGAGAGACTAGCTGGAGGTGTCTGGACGGGCAAATTTAACTCTCATTTCCCACCAGGAAGAGGAAATAACCAAAGGCTCAGCGTGCCGTGCCGGAACCAGATTAGGGCCTGAAGCCATCCTGCGGTGTTGCGGCCAGCTCAAAAGAAAGCGAGTTGAAGAAAGGAGCTCAGGGGCACTGTAATTCACAAACCTGCAGAGTTATAAATGACAGCTATCGTCCAAAAATATACTGAAGTAAGGCTGCCAAGAGGACTTGAAAGCGGGGCAGAATTGCAGGAAACCGATTTCAGGAGGTAGACTGGAATTGCATTGAAAGCATAGGAAAAGAGGCAGAACGTCCACAATGATGCACTTGGCCAAAAAGGGCGTATGCGTTTTTTCCTGAATATATTCAGGAAAAAACGCATATGCCCTTTTTGGCCAACCAAGCAAGCTTGCAAAGGAAATCTGCACTACAATGAAGTCTCACTTCCCCCCGGTCAAAAGGGCCATCTGAAAAAAGTGTAAAATCCAGAAAGGCAGGACAGGCCATGGAGAACTGGGAGCCTTGTTATGCTGATGGGCGGGATGTAAATTGCCAACAGACACTCGGGAGAAGTGTATGGTGTTTCCTGAAACATCTAAAAAACAAAGCAACAGAGCCTAGGGCACTTCCACTTATGGTCCTATAGCTTAGGGAAATTAAAATTAAAAAGACACAGCCACCCCAATTTGGGACGCCTCTGTTTACAAGAACCTCATTTACCGTACAAGTTCAATATCACAGAAAGTGAAAAATGGATAAAGAACTTGTGGTACTTACGTACAATGCAGTATCACTCAGCAATGAAATCTATGTCATCAGGCCCGTAGCAGCATAATGAGTGGATTCAGGTACGATGATTCTAACTGAAATAAGTCACACAGAAAAAGAAACATCATAAGATATCAGTAATACACGGAATGTAAACTTGGCTACACAGGAACTGAATTACAGAACAGAACAGGGTCTCAAATTTAGAAAACCAACTTATGCTTGCTTAAGGGGAAAGGTGAGTTGGGGTGCTGCATAAAACCAGAGATTGAAATGAGCACAGATAAAGTTCCTTAAGCCAAATATGGAATAGACAAGAGCTACTCCTTGCTCAACGAAATGGACTCAACATCCCATATTAAACGCATAAGAATGTACCTGACTAGTAAGTATCTTAAAACCTATGGATTGCTATGTCTCCAAAAGAGAATCAAGCATGTGTACAGGGACATAAACGCAGCAGTGATAGGATTGGAGAGGTTCGGTGAGCAAATGAAGACCCTTTGAAGTCATATTGCATGGTACCCATTACACGGGTCTCAACTCTCCAGGTTTAAGTTATTCTTCCTTCAGCTAAAACATGCATGTGGAACCCAGAGTATGATCAACCGTGTGAACGGGAGACGTGTTCAAATATGTCTCAGTTTTCCTCCCCTGGTACTCGGGTGCAACATTCCAGATGCTTTACTAACACTCTCCCGACTTGGAGAGTCAGCGCCTTTAACCTCCTGTTTGGCCCAGTTTGCAATTTCTGCGGAAGATGAACAGGAATAGGGAGAACCAATGAGAGACTAGCTGGAGGTGTCTGGACTGGCATATTTAACTCTCATTTCCCACCAGGAAGAGGAAATAACCAAAGGCTCAGCGTGCCGTGCCGGAACCAGATTAGAGCCTGAAGCCATCCTGCGGTGTTGCGGCCAGCTCACAAGAAAGCGAGTTGAAGAAAGGAGCTCAGGGGCACTGTAATTCACAAACCTGCAGAGTTATAAATGACAGCTATCGTCCAAAAATATACTGAAGTAAGGCTGCCAAGAGGACTTGAAAGCGGGGCAGAATTGCAGGAAACCGATTTCAGGAGGTAGACTGGAATTGCATTGAAAGCATAGGAAAAGAGGCAGAACGTCCACAATGATGCACTTGGCCAAAAAGGGCGTATGCGTTTTTTCCTGAATATATTCAGGAAAAAACGCATACGCCCTTTTTGGCCAACCAAGCAAGCTTGCAAAGGAAATCTGCACTACAATGAAGTCTCACTTCCCCCGGTCAAAAGGGCCATCTGAAAAAAGTGTAAAATCCAGAAAGGCAGGACAGGCCATGGAGAACTGGGAGCCTTGTTATGCTGATGGGCGGGATGTAAATTGCCAACAGACACTCGGGAGAAGTGTATGGTGTTTCCTGAAACATCTAAAAAACAAAGCAACAGAGCCTAGGGCACTTCCACTTATGGTCCTATAGCTTAGGGAAATTAAAATTAAAAAGACACAGCCACCCCAATTTGGGACGCCTCTGTTTACAAGAACCTCATTTACCGTACAAGTTCAATATCACAGAAAGTGAAAAATGGATAAAGAACTTGTGGTACTTACGTACAATGCAGTATCACTCAGCAATGAAATCTATGTCATCAGGCCCGTAGCAGCATAATGAGTGGATTCAGGTACGATGATTCTAACTGAAATAAGTCACACAGAAAAAGAAACATCATAAGATATCAGTAATACACGGAATGTCAACTTGGCTACACAGGAACTGAATTACAGAACAGAACAGGGTCTCAAATTTAGAAAACCAACTTATGCTTGCTTAAGGGGAAAGGTGAGTTGGGGTGCTGCATAAAACCAGAGATTGAAATGAGCACAGATAAAGTTCCTTAAGCCAAATATGGAATAGACAAGAGCTACTCCTTGCTCAACGAAATGGACTCAACACCGCATATTAAACGCATAAGAATGTACCTGACTAGTAAGTATCTTAAAACCTATGGATTGCTATGTCTCCAAAAGAGAATCAAGCGTGTGTACAGGGACATAAACGCAGCAGTGATAGGATTGGAGAGGTTCGGTGAGCAAATGAAGACCCTTTGAAGTCATATTGCATGGTACCCATTACACGGGTCTCAACTCTCCAGGTTTAAGTTATTCTTCCTTCAGCTAAAACATGCATGTGGAACCCAGAGTATGATCAACCGTGTGAACGGGAGACGTGTTCAAATATGTCTCAGTTTTCCTCCCCTGGTTCTCGGGTGCAACATTCCAGATGCTTTACTAACACTCTCCCGACTTGGAGAGTCAGCGCCTTTAACCTCCTGTTTGGCCCAGTTTGCAATTTCTGCGGAAGATGAACAGGAATAGGGAGAACCAATGAGAGACTAGCTGGAGGTGTCTGGACTGGCAAATTTAACTCTCATTTCCCACCAGGAAGAGGAAATAACCAAAGGCTCAGCGTGCCGTGCCGGAACCAGATTAGAGCCTGAAGCCATCCTGCGGTGTTGCGGCCAGCTCACAAGAAAGCGAGTTGAAGAAAGGAGCTCAGGGGCACTGTAATTCACAAACCTGCAGAGTTATAAATGACAGCTATCGTCCAAAAATATACTGAAGTAAGGCTGCCAAGAGGACTTGAAAGCCGGGCAGAATTGCAGGAAACCAATTTCAGGAGGTAGACTGGAATTGCATTGAAAGAATAGGAAAAGAGGCAGAACGTCCACAATGATGCACTTGGCCAAAAAGGGCGTATGCGTTTTTTCCTGAATATATTCAGGAAAAAACGCATACGCCCTTTTTGGCCAACCAAGCAAGCTTGCAAAGGAAATCTGCACTACAATGAAGTCTCACTTCCCCCCGGTCAAAAGGGCCATCTGAAAAAAGTGTAAAATCCAGCAAGGCAGGACAGGCCATGGAGAACTGGGAGCCTTGTTATGCTGATTGGCGGGATGTAAATTGCCAACAGACACTCGGGAGAAGTGTATGGTGTTTCCTGAAACATCTAAAAAACAAAGCAACAGAGCCTAGGGCACTTCCACTTATGGTCCTATAGCTTAGGGAAATTAAAATCAAAAAGACACAGCCACCCCAAAGTTTGGGACGCCTCTGTTTACAAGAACCTCGTTTACAGTACAAGTTCAACATCGCAGAAAGTGAAAAATGGAAAAAGAAGTTGTGGTATTTACTTACAAAGCAATATCACTCAGCAATGAAATCTATGTCATCAGGCCCTTAGCAGCACAATGAGTGGATTCAGGTATGATGATTCTAACTGAAATAAGTCACACAGAAAAAGAAACATCATAAGATATCACTAATACACGGAATGTAAACTTGGCTACACAGGAACTGAATTCCAAAACAGAACAGGGTCTCAAATTTAGAACACCAACTTATGCTTGCTTAAGTGGAAAGGTGAGTTGGGGTGCTGCATAAAACCAGAGATTGAAATGATCACAGATAAAGTTCCTTAAGCCAAATATGGAATAGACAAGAGCTACTCCTTGCTCAACGAAATGGACTCAACACCCCATATTAAACGCCTAAGAATGTACCTGACTCTTAAGTATCTTAAAACCTATGGATTGCTATGTCTCCGAAAGAGAATCAAGCATGTGTACAGGGACATAAACGCAGCAGTGATAGGATTGGAGAGGTTCGGTGAGCAAATGAAGAGCCTTTGAAGTCATATTGCATGGTACCCATTCCACGGTTTTCAACTACCCAGGTTTAAGGTATTCTTCCTTCAGCTAAAACATGCATGTGGAACCTAGAGTATGATCAACCATGTGATCGGGAGACGTGTTCAAATATGTCTCAGTTTTCGTACCCTGGTACTCGGGTGCAACATTCCAGACGCTTTACTAACACTCTCCCGACTTGGAGAGTCAGTCCCTTTAACCTCCTGTTTGGCCCAGTTTGCAATTTCTGCGGAAGATGAACAGGAATAGCGAGAACCAATGAGAGACTAGCTGGAGGTGTCTGGACGGGCAAATTTAACTCTCATTTCCCACCAGGAAGAGGAAATAACCAAAGGCTCAGCGTGCCGTGCCGGAACCAGATTAGGGCCTGAAGCCATCCTGCGGTGTTGCGGCCAGCTCACAAGAAAACGAGTTGAAGAAAGGAGCTCAGGGGCACTGTAATTCACAAACCTGCAGAGTTATAAATGACAACTATCGTCCAAAAATATACTGAAGTAAGGCTGCCAAGAGGACTTGAAAGCGGGGCAGAATTGCAGGAAACCGATTTCAGGAGGTAGACTGGAATTGCATTGAAAGCATAGGAAAAGAGGCAGAACGTCCACAATGATGCACTTGGCCAAAAAGGGCGTATGCGTTTTTTCCTGAATATATTCAGGAAAAAACGCATACGCCCTTTTTGGCCAACCAAGCAAGCTTGCAAAGGAAATCTGCACTACAATGAAGTCTCACTTCCCCCCGGTCAAAAGGGCCATCTGAACAATGTGTAAAATCCAGCAAGGCAGGACAGGCCATGGAGAACTGGGAGCCTTGTTATGCTGATGGGCGGGATGTAAATTGCCAACAGACACTCGGGAGAAGTGTATGGTGTTTCCTGAAACATCTAAAAAACAAAGCAACAGAGCCTAGGGCACTTCCACTTATGGTCCTATAGCTTAGGGAAATTAAAATCAAAAAGATACAGCCACCCCAATGTTTGGGACGCCTCTGTTTACAAGAACCTCGTTTACCGTACAAGTTCAATATCACAGAAAGTGAAAAATGGATAAAGAACTTGTGGTACTTACGTACAATGCAGTATCACTCAGCAGTGAAATCTATGTCATCAGGCCCGTAGCAGCACAATGAGTGGATTCAGGTACGATGATTCTAACTGAAATAAGTCACACAGAAAAAGAAACATCATACGATATCAGTAATACACGGAATGTAAACTTGGCTACACAGGAACTGAATTACAGAACAGAACAGGGTCTCAAATTTAGAAAACCAACTTATGCTTGTTTAAGGGTAAAGGTGAGTTGGGGTGCTGCATAAAACCAGAGATTGAAATGAGCACAGATAAAGTTCCTTAAGCCAAATATGGAATAGACAAGAGCTACTCCTTGCTCAACGAAATGGACTCAACACCGCATATTAAACGCCTAAGAATGTACCTGACTCTTAAGTATCTTAAAACCTATGGATTGCTATGTCTCCGAAAGAGAATCAAGCATGTGTACAGGGACATAAACGCAGCAGTGATAGGATTGGAGAGGTTCGGTGAGCAAATGAAGACCCTTTGAAGTCATATTGCATGGTACCCATTCCACGGGTTTCAACTACCCAGGTTTAAGGTATTCTTCCTTCAGCTAAAACATGCATGTGGAACCTAGAGTATGATCAACCATGTGATCGGGAGACGTGTTCAAATATGTCTCAGTTTTCGTACCCTGGTACTCGGGTGCAACATTCCAGACGCTTTACTAACACTCTCCCGACTTGGAGAGTCAGTCCCTTTAACCTCCTGTTTGGCCCAGTTTGCAATTTCTGTGGAAGATGAACAGGAATAGCGAGAACCAATGAGAGACTAGCTGGAGGTGTCTGGACGGGCAAATTTAACTCTCATTTCCCACCAGGAAGAGGAAAGAACCAAAGGCTCAGCGTGCCGTGCCGGAACCAGATTAGGGCCTGAAGCCATCCTGCAGTGTTGCGGCCAGCTCACAAGAAAACGAGTTGAAGAAAGGAGCTCAGGGGCACTGTAATTCACAAACCTGCAGAGTTATAAATGACAACTATCGTCCAAAAATATACTGAAGTAAGGCTTCCAAGAGGACTTGAAAACGGGGCAGAATTGCAGGAAACCGATTTCAGGAGGTAGACTGGAATTGCATTGAAAGCATAGGAAAAGAGGCAGAACGTCCACAATGATGCACTTGGCCAAAAAGGGCGTATGCGTTTTTTCCTGAATATATTCAGGAAAAAACGCATACGCCCTTTTTGGCCAACCAAGCAAGCTTGCAAAGGAAATCTGCACTACAATGAAGTCTCACTTCCCCCCGGTCAAAAGGGCCATCTGAACAAAGTGTAAAATCCAGAAAGGCAGGACAGGCCATGGAGAACTGGGAGCCTTGTTATGCTGATGGGCGGGATGTAAATTGCCAACAGACACTCGGGAGAAGTGTATGGTGTTTCCTGAAACATCTAAAAAACAAAGCAACAGAGCCTAGGGCACTTCCACTTATGGTCCTATAGCTTAGGGAAATTAAAATCAAAAAGATACAGCCACCCCAATGTTTGGGACGCCTCTGTTTACAAGAACCTCGTTTACCGTACAAGTTCAATATCACAGAAAGTGAAAAATGGATAAAGAACTTGTGGTACTTACGTACAATACAGTATCACTCAGCAGTGAAATCTATGTCATCAGGCCCGTAGCAGCACAATGAGTGGATTCAGGTACGATGATTCTAACTGAAATAAGTCACACAGAAAAAGAAACATCATACGATATCAGTAATACACGGAATGTAAACTTGGCTACACAGGAACTGAATTACAGAACAGAACAGGGTCTCAAATTTAGAAAACCAACTTATGCTTGTTTAAGGGTAAAGGTGAGTTGGGGTGCTGCATAAAACCAGAGATTGAAATGAGCACAGATAAAGTTCCTTAAGCCAAATATGGAATAGACAAGAGCTACTCCTTGCTCAACGAAATGGACTCAACACCGCATATTAAACGCCTAAGAATGTACCTGACTCTTAAGTATCTTAAAACCTATGGATTGCTATGTCTCCGAAAGAGAATCAAGCATGTGTACAGGGACATAAACGCAGCAGTGATAGGATTGGAGAGGTTCGGTGAGCAAATGAAGACCCTTTGAAGTCATATTGCATGGTACCCATTCCACGGGTTTCAACTACCCAGGTTTAAGGTATTCTTCCTTCAGCTAAAACATGCATGTGGAACCTAGAGTATGATCAACCATGTGATCGGGAGACGTGTTCAAATATGTCTCAGTTTTCGT